>NW_027527775.1:4371457-4616244 GCF_008692635.1 Crocuta crocuta
GGTTGGCAGCTGGATATTCAGGAAATAATTGAGATATGAGTCCAAAGGAAGCCTGCTGGCAGAATTCCTTCTTGTTTAGGGGAAGTCAGTCCTTGCTCTATCAAGGCCTTCATCTGATTGGACAAGGCCCACCCTCATTATGGATTATAATCTGCTCTATTCAAAGTCTATCAATTTAAATGTGTATCAAATCCAAAAAACACATTCACAGAAACATCCAGAATAATGTTTTTTTTCATTGTAATTATCTATTTGTTTTTTTTTTTTTACAAATAGTTTATTGTCAAATTAGTTTCCACATAACACTCAATGCTCATGCCCACAAGTGCCCTCCTCCATGCCCATCCCCCCTCCCCCCCACATCCATCAGTCCTCAGTTTTTGTCAGCATTCAAGAGTCTCTCCTGGTTTGCCTCTCTCCCTTTCCCCCACCATTTCCCCCCTCCTTCTCCCCCTTGTTCCTCCGTCAAGTTCCTCCTAATCCTCCTATACGTGCAAACATATGATATTTGTCCTTCTCTGCCTGACTTATTTCGCTCAGCATAACACCCTCAAGGTCCATCCATGTTGCTACACATGGCCAGATTTCATTGTTTCTCATTGCCATGTAGTATTCCATGGTATAGATAAACCACATCTTCTTGATCCATTCATCTGTTGATGGACACTTAGGCTCTTTCCATGTTTTAGCTATTGTGGAGAGTGCTGCTATGAACATTGGGGTACATGTGCTCCTATGCCTCAGCATTTCTGTATCCCTTGGGTAAATTCCTAGCAGTGCTATTGCTGGCTCATAGGGGAGTTCTATTGTTAGTTTCCTGAGGAACCTCCACACTGTTTTCCAGAGGGGCTGTACCAGTTTACATTCCCACCAACAGTGTAGGAGGGTGCCCGTTTCTCCACATCCTCGCCAGCATCTAGAGTTCTCTGATTTGCTCATTTTAGCCACTCTGACTGGTGTGAGGTGGTATCTCAGTGTGGTTTTGATTTGTATTTCCCTGATGAGGAGGGATGCTGAGCATCGTTTCATGTGTCTGTTGGCCATCTGGATGTCCTCTTTGGAGAAGTGTCTGTTCATATCTTCTGCCCATTTCTTCACTGGGTTGTTTGTTTTTCGGGCGTGTAGTTTGGTGAGTTCCTTATAGATTCTGGATATTAACCCTTTATCTGATATGTCATTTGCAACTATCTTTTCCCATTCCGTTGGTTGCCTATTAGTTTTGTGGGTTGTTTCCTTGGCTGTGCAGAAGCTTTTAATCTTGATGAGGTCCCAATCGTTTAGTTTTGCTCTTGATTCCGTTGCTTTTGGGGATGTGTCAAGTAAGAAGTTGCTGCGGTGGAGGTCAAAGAGGTTGTTTCCTGCTTCCTCCTCTAGGGTGCTGATAGTTTCCTGTCTCACGTTCAGGTCCTTTATCCATTTTGAGTTTATTTTTGTGCATGGTGTGAGAAAATGATCTAGTTTCCTTCTTCTGCATGTTGCTGTCCAGTTCTCCCAACACCATCTGTTAAAAAGGCTGTCTTTTTTCCATTGGATATTCTTTCCTGCTTTGTCAAAGATCAGCTGGCTGTATACTTTTGGGTCCACTTCTGAGTTCTCAGTTCTTTTCCATTGGTCTATGTGTCTGTTTTTGTGCCAATACCATACTGTCTTGATGATGACAGCTTTGTAGTAGAGGCTAAAGTCTGGGATGGTGATGCCTCCCGTTTTGGTTTTATTTTTCAGTATTACTTTGGCTACAGAATAATGTTTGACCAGATATCTGGGCACCATTGTCTGGCCAAACTGGGACATAAAATTAATCATCACATATTTTTTTCTTCTACTCTGTTGACACTGTGATTTTGATCTATTCCTCTTTGTCCTAATCCTTCTCCTCCTGTTCTCCCTCTTTCCTTTTATTCCTTTTCCTCCTCCTTTTTATTTGTTCTCTTCTTCATTCTTCCTGAGTGAGCTACTAGTTGCTTTTTCTGAATTCTTGCAAGATTTCTTTTAAACTTAAACTATGGAAACTTGACCAGGGTCTGCTGGGTCTTCATTTTTTATTCAGTTTCCTTATTTTACACAGTGGAACTTTTAAATCCCTATATTTAGGCCTTCTTTTCAGGATCACTTTTTTCATAATGTTAATTTTTTTTTCTGTTCTGTGGTTCTGTTTTTGTTCTTCTGCATATAGTATATTGCCATTGTCTGTCTAGTATATACAATCACCATGTTATCATTGTTCTTTTCAACAAAATATTTTGTATTGAAATTATTCTCCATGTCCTTGGCTATTGTAAGTAATTAACATGTTAATTATATCTCTTGCTTATTCTGTCATCCAGAATGAAAAATAATAGTGAGAGGAGAGGACATAATTAATCAAATAATAGGATATAAGAGCACTGAGTTGAAAACTTGAGTCAATTGATTAAAAGGATTTACAGAGTTCCAGAGAGATAACTTGCTGAAAAAGTGCATATATGCTATCTCATCATGAGATTTCTGAAATCCATGAGAAAATCATAAAAGTTTTCAGACAATAAGAACAATTTATCTATACAAGAAAAAAATTAGACTGTCATTGGAATTCTTAGTAATAACACTGAATGCTAAGAAAATGAAAAGCATCTGTGGTTTCTTTGGAGAAAATTATTCTAACTCCCAAAATCTGTTTCTAGTCAAGAAAGTTTTCCTTTATTTTAAGGAAAAATTTTCAGATATACAAAGATTTAGAAATCATACTAGTGTTGTACTCCATGGAGGAAAATACTTCAAAAAGAATTTTAATCAAAACAGTAAATCCAATCAATCCTCAAGATAGGTGATATATGGGGAAGAAAAATGATATGGAACAATAAACTTTGACATACATATTTAGTTAAATTTAAGCAAATAATGGCTGAATGTCCTTGAGTATGTAATATAAAGGCTGAATAAAGGTAAATACACTAGAAAATATTTCTGGAAGTTAATTTTTTAAAAATTTTTAATGTTTATTTATTTGGAGAGTGAGAGAGAGACAGAGAGAGCAGGGAAGGGGCATAGAGAGGAGACACAGAATCCTGAGCTATCAGCAAAGCCTGATGTGGGGCTTGAACCCACAAATTGTGAGACCATGACCTGAGCTGAAGTCACAGGTTTATCTGACTGAACCATCAGGCGTTCCTGAAGGTTAATTTTTAATATTATATTAGACTAAGTATTTTGTGAATCCCTTGACTTATTTTTATCTATCTACTTAACTTTACTGCTTTGATGCTTCATAATTTTCTTACAGTGTTTTCTTTCCACTCAAAGAATTCCCTTTAGCATTACTTGTAGGGCTGATTTAGTGGTCACCAATTTCTTTACCGTTTGTTTGTTGGGGAAATACTTTATCTCTCCTTCTATTCTGAATGATAGCCTGACTGGGTAGAGTATTCTTGACTAGAGTAATTTTTCCTTTTAGCACTTTGAATGTATAATGCCATTCCCTTCTAGCCTACAAAGTGTCTGCTGAAAAATCAGCCAACAGCTTTATGGGGTTTCCCTTGTATGCAACTGTTTTCTTTTCTCTTGCTGCTTTCAAAATTCTATCTTTATCACTACTTCTTGCCATTTTAACTACTGTGTGTCTTCCTGTGGGCCTCTTTAGATTGATTTTGTTGGGGGATCTCTGTGCCTCTCATACATGGGTATTTGTTTCCCTCCCCAGATCAGGGAAGTTTTCAGCTATTATTTCTTCAAATAAACTTTTTGCACCCTTTTCTCTCTCTTCTCCTTCTGAGATACCTTAGAATGAAAATGTTATTACTCTTTATGGTGTTGCTGAGTTCCTTAAGTCTATTTCATTTATTTTTATTTTTTCTCTTGTCTGTTCAGCCTGATTGTTATCCATGACTTTGTCCTGCAGGTTGCTGATCTGTTCTTCTGCTTACTCTAGTCTACAATTTATTCCCTGCAATGTATTTTTAATTTCAGTTATTGAGTTGTTCATTTCTGATTGTCCTTTTTTATATTTTTTCTCTCCTTTTTAAGGGTCTCACTGAGGTCCTCCATCTTCTCAAGTCCAGTGAGTATCTTTTGACTCTTACTTTAATTCCTCTGTCAGCCATATTACTTATCTCCATTTCATTTTGGTCTCTTTTTCTGATTTTTGTCTTGTTCTTTCTTTGGGACATATTTTTTTACATCCTCATCTTCTCTAATTTTCTGTGTCTGTTTCTCTGTGTTAGGAAAACAGCTGCATGTCCTGCTCTTAGAAGTAGTGACCTTGGGACACGTAGGTGGCTCAGTTGGTTAAGCATTTGAATTTGGCCCAGATCAAGATCTCGTTTTGTATGAGTTCAAGCCCTGCGTCAGGCTCTGTACTGATACACCAGAGCCTGGGGCCTGCTTCAGATTCTGTGTTGCACTGTTTCTCCCTCTTTCAAAAATAAATAAGTATTAAAAAAAAAAAAAACTAGTGGTCTTGAATAAGTGGTCATGTGGTGTCCTGCACTACAATGTGCCCTGTTCACCAGAACCTATTGGTTCAGAGGTTTCTCCTATGTGTGTTGTGTGTATCCTGATGTTGTGGCTGAGCTGTTTTTTCTTTTAGTCCAGTCATCTGTGGGGACTCTTTTTGCCTGTTGTGGGCAGGATTTGGTCCCTCTGTTGGTGGGCATTCTGGGGCCACCGTGGGCTTGAGTTGAGTCAGACGAGGCATTTGCTAGAGATGCAGCATCATGAAACCATAGGTACTTTCCCTGGGTTGTTCCTGAGAAGCTTCCATTGATGGTTAGGCCCTGCAGTCAGACTAGATGTCTGCCCCAGCCCCTTGCTGGGGCCACTTGGACTGGTGTGTGTGATTCTTTTCTCCTCTCCCCAGGGCAAGAGCCACTTTGGAGTGGTGCCGGCCCCTCTCAGGGCTGCTTGCATATTGCCAGGATTTCGGCACTACTTTAGCGGGGCTCTGGCCAAGGGCAAGTGAGAAGGGACAGTCCACAGGAGAATATGGGGGAAGGGGCACCGAGACAGCAAGGTCCACTGATCTGCTATGGAAGGAGACCTGCAGCTGCCAGGACAAAGGTATGCCAAGTTGAAGGGTGTACATTTGCAGAAGTTGGGGGGTGGGGGGTGGAGTTCGCAAAGTTTGCTCAAGTCTTTTGTGGAAGAAGACCTGGAACCAAGTGCCTAGCTGGAGCAGGTGTTCCCGCAGAAGGGCAAGGGTACAAGCATGTCGTCAGCAAGGTAGGTGGCGAGGGTCAGCAGCCACACCAGTTCTTGCAGATGTCCTGTGTATGTAGGCTAGGGAGGGACAAGGGGAGGGAAATGATGCCTGTCTGGCAGCTAGAGAAGTCCCCCAATGATCCCTGCTCCTCCATTGCACACTCTGAGATTAGTAAACAACAACAACAACAACAAAACTCCTTCCTGAACACCCCAGGCATTTTTTAAAACCGCCGCTTTTATGCTGTATTTCAGAGTGGTTTGCTGTGCTTTCTCTTTAAGGGTGAGAATTCAGTATTCTCTTACCCTCCATCTCTCTCAGAGCTGAGCCAGCTAATTTTTAAAGTTCCAGGAGTTAAGCTCTGCTGACTATAAGAACTATGGAATTCAGCCCCTCTGGTTTTCAAAGTCAAATGTTATGGGAATTCGTCTTCCCTGTGTGGGTTCCGCCAGTCTGGAGTGCCTGGTGTGAGAGTCTATTTTTTTCCTCTCTCTATGCTTGCAGCATCCCTCCTTCCTGGCAACCGTCCTGTGGGTCCATTTAGCTCCTGACTGCCGCTCTGCCCTTGCCTCCCTCTTCAATGCGGCCTCTTCTCCGCATTTAACTATCGAGAGTCTGTTCTGTTCTGTTCTGTTCCCTGTGGAGGCTCTGGGTCATTTTCTGGCTTATATACACTGATCTGGGTGTTATCAAGGTGTATCCATGGGACAAGGTGAGCCTAGGACCCTCCTACTCCGCCATCTTTCCCCAGAAGTCACGTAGAAAAGAATGTAAGTAATAAGCAATCTTAGTAAAACTTAGGCTAAAGAAGAGGTGAAAAGTGAAAGAGGAAGGTGAGGTAGAGAGTAATGGATGTCCTGAATAATACTTTTTTGTCTCCCCAGAGCCACTTTCCATCCCTTTCTCCCTGATCTGTGGCCTGAGCCTGGCCCCCAAAATCTGCATAAGCAGATCATCTTCTGCTTTCTGCCTCCCAGCTGAGTTCAGCAAATGAAAAGCAATGGCAGAAAATCAGAAGGTGCAAGGGGAGAGACATATTTATCCCTCTTTTCCCCTCCTTGAGGGGAAGCATTTAGGCAGCGGCTACAACCTTCTGTTTAGTTCCACTGTTCACGACACATGATCTGTCTCTTTTGGCTACGACTCTATCCAGGTTCCACGGACAGTTCCCTTCCTTTGCTCTAACAGGTAACAGCTTTCTGATATTGTTAGTTGCCAAGTGCCTCACCATCACTTCTTTTTTATTGAGATAAAATTCTCATACCAAAAAATTCACACTTCCCATGTGTAGAATTCAGTGGTTTTCAGCTTCCTCACAAGGTTGTACAACCACCACTGCTACCTAACTACAGCATATTTTCATCATTCCCAAAACAAGCACAGGACCCATCAGCAGTCAGTCTCCATTCTTTCCTCCCCCAAGCCCCTGGCAACAACCAATCTGCTTTCTGCCTCACAGATCTGCCTGTTCTGGATCTTTCATATAAATGGAATTATTTGATATATGGCTTTTGGTGTTTTTAAGGCTCATTCAACTTATAGCACATAACAGAATTTTATTCCCTTTACAGCTGGAAAATGTTCCAGTGTATTATACAACATTTTGTGTATCAGGTGATGGATATTTGGCTTGTTTCCACTTTTTAACTAGTATAAATAATGCTGTCTTGAATATGCATGTGTATTTTTTATTTGTACATTTTTAAAAACTTAAGTATAATTGCTGCATTATTTGCAGTAGCCAAATTATAGAAGCAGATGAAGTGTCCACAGATAGATGAATAGATAAAGAAGACTAAAGACCAAAGAATAGATAAAGATGTGTATATGTATATACATATACAATGGAATGGAGAAAAAAATGAAATCTTGCTATTTGCAACAACATGGATGGATATAGAGAATATAAATGTTAAGTGAAATGTCAGACTGAGAAATACAAATACCATGTGATTTCACTCATATTTGGAATTTAAAAGAAAAAAACAAAGAAAAAAGAGACCAAAAGACAGACTCTTAAGTATAGACAACAGACTCGTGGTTATCAGAGGGGGGATGTGTGGGGGATGGGTGAAATAGGTGAAGGGGATGAAGAGTACACTTATCATGATTAGCACTGAGTAATGTATAGAATTGTTGAATCATTATAGTGTACACCTGAAATTGATGTAATGCTGTATATTAACTATTCTGGAATTTAAAAAAAGAAAACTTTCCTGAAAGTATGTAGCTCAGTGCTAGGCATGTAACAGGGATTTAATAAACATTAATTATCTTCCTAAAAATAATTAGAGTTGACATAAAATGCCATATTAGCTTCAGGTCCACAACATAGTAATTCAACCATTCTATAGATTATGCTATGCTTACCACAGTAAGTGTAGCATGTGTGAGTTTTGTGTTAGCATATATTTGCAACTATTCTGGTTATATACCTAAGACTAGAAATGCTGGATCATATAGTAACTCTACATTTAACTTTTTGAAGAACTGAAAAATGTCTTCAGCAGCACCTATATCATTTCACAATCCTACCAGCAAAGTATGAGAATTCTAATCAGTCTACATTGTTGCAAAAAACTATTTTCATTTTTTTGTTTTATTATTATTATTACTACTATTTTTGCCATTCTACTAGGTGTCAGTTGGTATCCCATTATAGTTTTGATTTCTGTTTCTCCAATGACTAGTGATGTTAAGCAACTTTTTGCTAAAATAATGCAATTGTGGGGCACCTGAGGGGCTCAGTTGGTTAAGTGTCTGAGTTTGGCTCAGGTTCATGAGTTAGAGTCCAATGTTGGGCTCTGTTCTAACAGTTTGGAGCCTGGAGCCTGCTTCAGATTCTGTGTCTCTCTTTCTCTTTGCCCCTCTCCTGCTCACACTCTGCCTCTCTCTCTCTCTCAAAAATAAGCACTAAAAAATAAAAAAATAAAATAATGCAATTGATTGCACCTAATCCTTCTCACATGATATTTGCCTCTTACAGACAATATTCACTTCTTTTAGCTATTTCTTTGGGGGATTTTAAAACAGTCTTCATAAGTATAATTGATATAAATAAAATGAGTATACTTAAAGCATAGAGTGTGACTGGTTTTAGATATGTACACACTCATGAAATCATCACCATAATCAAGACAATAAACATATCCATTACTCTCAAGATTATTCGTGCCCTTTATAATCTCTTCTTCCTGTCCTATTCCTTTTATCATAATATCTTTGTGGTTTTAATTTGAATTTCACTAATGATTAATGATGTTGAATATCTTTTCTTGCACTTATTTGCAATACATTTCCATCTTTGATGAAGATCTCTTAATAATCTTTGCCCATTTTTTTACTGAGTTTTTGTTTTCTTCTAAAATTTTGAGAGTTATTTACATATTTTGGAAACAACGCCTTAGTCATATCCCAGTCTGTAGTTTATCTTTTCATTCTCTTAATACTGTCATTTAGTTAAAAAATTCTTGGGGATCTTGGGTGGTTTAGTGGGTTAAGCGTCTGACTCTTGATTTTGGCCCAGGTCATGATCTCATGGTTCCTGAGTTTGAGCCCTGCATCCAGCTCCCCACTGACAGTGTGGTGCCTGCTTGGGATTCTCATAAGGTATGAATTGAAGTTTATTTTTTTGTGTGAGGTCCAATGTTTGTATCACCATTTGTTGAACAGAATTTCCTTTTTTAATTAAATTGCCTTTTGCACCTTTGCCAAAAATCAATTGACCATACATTTGTGAGTCTCTTTCTGGAATCTTTTCCTGTTTCATTGATCTATTTCCATATGCTTTCACAAATATCTCACAGTCTCAACTATTGCAGCTTTATAATAAGTCTTTAAATCACATTGTGAAAAATGTTCCAACTTTCAAAGTTGTTTTGGATCTTCTAGGTTCTTTGCATTTCCATATTAACTTTAGACTCAGCTTGTCAATTTCTACAAAATGACCTCTGGGGTTTTGATGCGAATTGCATGAAATCTATACAAAAGTTTAGGAACATATGACATCTTAACAATGTTGAGTCTTCTACTTTAATTTAATTAAGAAAAGTGTCTATCCCTATCCATTTAGATTTTAATTTTTCTCAGTTTTGTGTGGTAGTACACTCTGTTTTCAGAGTACAAGTCTTGCACATCTTTTGTCATATTTAAGTATACATTTTCATATTTTGATGCTATTGTAACTGGCAATATTGTCTTTTAAACTTATATAAACACTTTAAATTAACTTTCTAATTCTTCATTACTAATGTAATGTATAATGATTTTCATTCCTGCAACCATGCTAACCTCACTTACTAGTTTTAACAGCTATTTAGTATATTTCATCATATTTTCTACATAGATGATCATATCATCTACCAAAAATGAGCATTTTACTTGTCCTTTCCTTAAAAATTTTTTTTAATGTTTATTTATTTTTGAGAGAGAGAGGGTATAGGTGGGGAGAGGCAGAGAAAGAGGGAGACACAGAATCTGAAGGAGGCTCCAGGTTCCAAGCTGTCAGCATGGAGCCTACATGGGACTGGACCCCACCAACCACTAGATAGTGACCTGGGCTGAAGTCAGGTGCTTAGCCGACTGAGCCACCCAGGAGCCCTTATTTCTCCCTTTTTAGTTTGGATGCCTTTATACCTTCTTCTTGCTTTATTACATTGGACAGATATTTGAGTACTACATTTAATAGAAGTGATAGGAGTGGACATTCTTGTTTTCTCTTTAAACGTAGGGGAAAGCATTCAGGATTTTACTATTAAGTTTGATATTAGTTGTAAGTGTTTGTGGATGCTCTCTATCAAGTAGGGGAAGTTCCCTTTCAGTCTTATTACTGAATACTTTCTCAGAAATTGATGTATATTTTTCAAAATATTTTTCTGCATCTATGGAGATTATTAAAGTTATTAAATAATTTTCTTTAAAATTTTTTTATTGAGTATGGTTAAGATAAAATGTTACATTAGTTTCAGGTGTACAGTGACTCAACTTCTCTATATGTTATGCTAAACTGACCACAAGTGTGTCTACCATCTGTCACCATAGAATGCTATTACAATATCATTGACTATATTCCCTATACTGTGCTTTTTATTCATGTGACTTATCATTTCATAACTGGAAGCCTGTATCTCCCACTTCCCTCCACCTGTTTTGTGCATCTTCCCACCTGTCTGGCATTAGTCAGTTTATTCTCCATATTTACAGGTCTTATTCTGCTTTTTGGTTTTTTTATTCATTTGTTTCATTTTTTAGATTCCAGATATAAGTGAAATCATGGTATTTGTAATTCTCAGTCTGACTTATGTCACTTAGCAAATTCCCTTTAGATCCACCCATGCTGTCACAAATGGCAAGATCTCATCCTTTGGTATGGCTGTGTTGATATTCTGTTGTACATATACCATATTCTTCTTATCTATTCCTCTATTGATGGACACTTAGGTTGCTGCCATATCTTAGTTATTGTAAATAATGCCACAATAAACATGAGAATGCATATATCTTTTCAAATTAGTGTTTTTATTTTGGGGGATAAATACTCAGCAGTGGAATTGCTGATCATATGGTTATTCTATTTTTATTTTTTGGAGCCTCCATACTGTTTTCCACAGTGGTTGCACCAGCTGGAATTCACACCAACGGTACACAAGAGTTTCTTTTTCTCCACATCTTCACGAACAGTTGTTATTTTTTGTCTTTTTGATGATAGCCAATACGATAGGTGTGATTTTCATTTCCCTGGTGATTAGTGGTATTGAATATCTTTACTTGTGTATGTTGGATATCTGTGTGTCTTTTTGGAAAACTGTTCAATTTTTTTGCTCTTATTTTAATTTTTTTTGGTGTTGGGTTGTCTAAGTTCTTTATATATTTAGATAGGAACCTCTTATTGTATATACCATTGCAGATATCTTCTCCCAGGTAGGTTCCCTTTTTATTTATTTATTTATTTTTTGATGACTTCCTTTGCTATTCAAAAGCTTTTTATTTTGGTGTAGTCCCAATGGTTTAATTTTGTTTTAGTTTCCTTTGCTGGAGGAGACATGTAGAAAAATATGTTGCTATGACTGGTGTCATAGGAACTACTGCCTATGTTCTCTTCTAGAGTTTTAAATTTTTTAGGTCTCACATATAGGTCTTTAATCCATGTGAGTTTATGTTGGGTATGGTGTTAGAAAGTGGTCCAATTTCCTTCTTTTACTGGTAACTCTCCCATTTTCTCAGCACCATTTATTGAAGACACTGTCTTCCTCATGTGTATTCTTGCATCCTTTATCAGCAATTAATTGACCATATAAGCATGGGTTTATTTCTGAGCTTTCTATTATTTTCCAATGATCCATGTGTCTATTTTTCTACCAGTGCCATATTGCTTTGATTACTATAGTTTTGTGGTATATCTTGAAATCTGGGTTAGGGATAGCTCCAGCTTTGTTCTTCTTTATCAAGATTGCTTTGATTATTTAGGGTTGTTTGTGGCTCCACACGAATTTTAGGATTATTTGTTCTAGTTCTGTGACATATGCTATTGGTATTTTGATAGGGATTGCATTGTATCTGTAGATTGCTTTGAGTAGCATGGGCATTTAACAATCTGAGTTCTTCCAATCTATGAGAATGAAATAACTTTTCATTTATTTGTGTCATATTCAAAGTCTTCCATCAATGTTTTGTAGTTTTTAGAATAGAGGGTTTTCATCTCCTTCATTAAATTTATTCTTTAGTATTTTATTCTATTTGCTACCATTGTAAATTGGATTCTTTCTTTAATTTCTCTTTCTGCTAGTTCATTAGTGTATAGAAAATCTATCCATTTGGGGGTATTAATTTTGTATCCTACAACTTTACTGAATTCATTTTAGATTTTTTGTGGAGTCTTTAGGGCTTTCTATGTAAAGTATCATGTCATCTGCAAATAGTAACCGTTTGTTGACAATTTTTATCATAGATAGATGTTAAAATTTGTCAGATGCTTTTTCTGCATATTTTTATCCATCATTTTTTTGATGTGGCATATCACGTTGATTTATTTGTGAATATTGAACTATCCTTGCATCCTGGAATAATTCCCACTTGATTACGGGAAATGATCCTTTTAATATACTGTTGAACGTGGTGTGCTAATATTTTGCTGAGGATGTTTGCATCTATGTTCATTGGGGATGATGGCCTGTATTTTTCTTATTTTGTAGTGTCTTTGTCTGGTTATGCTGGTGTCCCAAAATGAATTTGGTAGCCTTCTTTCCTATTCTATGTTTTGAAATAGTTAGCAGAGAATAGGTATTAACTTTTTAAATGTTTGGTAGCATTCACTTGTAATTCTATTTGGTTGTGGACTTTTACTTTTTGATAGTTTTTGATTACTGATTCAATTTTGTTACTAGTAATTGGTCTGTTTGATTTCTATTTCTTGCTGATTCAGTTTTGGAAGATTGTATGTTTTTAGGAATTTATCCAATTTTTGAGATTGTCCAATTTGACAGCATATAATTTCTCATAATATTCTCTTATAAACCTCTGTATTTCTCTGGTGTCAGTTGTTACCTCTCTTTCGTTTTTGATTTTATTTATTTATTTGGGTTTCTTTTTTTCCTGATGAGTTCAGCTAAGTGCTTATCAATTTTATTTTTTCAAAGAACAAGCTTTTGGTTTATTGTTTTTTTTCTATTACTTTTTAGTCTCTTTATCATTTATTTCTGTTCTGATCTTTATTTTTTTTTCCCTCTACTCACCTTGGCCTTTATTTGTTCTTCCTTTTCAAGTTCCTTTCTGTGTAAGGTTAGATTATTTATTTGAACTTTCTCTTGTTTCTTGAGATACGCCTGTATCGCTTTGCATTTCCCTCTTAGAATTGCTCTTGAGGAGTCCTCAAAATTTTGGACTGTTGTGTTTTCATTTTCATTTGTATCCACATACATTTTTGACACCATCTTTGATTTTTTTCATTGGCCCATTGGTTGTTTAGTATGTTCCCTAGCCTCCATGTGTTTGCATTTTTTCCAGTTTCTTTCTTGTGATTGATTTCTAGTTTCATACTGCTGTGATCAGAAAAGATTCATGCTATGATGTCAGTCTCCTTAAGTTAATTGAGACTTGTTTTCTGGCCTAATAGGTGATGTATTCTAGGGAGTGCTTTATGTGCACTTGTAAAGAATGTGTATTCTGCTCTTTTTAGATGGAATGTTCCATATCTATCTCTATCTCTATCTCTATCTATCTATATCTATATATCTGTTAGGTCATCTAGTCCAAAGTGTCATTCAAAGATATTGTTTCCTTATTGATCTTCTGCCTGGATAATCTATGCATCAATGTAAGTGGGGTATAAACATCCCCTACTTTATTGTATTACCATCAATTTCTCTTTTTTGTGATTGATGAGTTTCTGTAGTGTTATGTTTGACTTTCCTTCTTTCTTTTGTGTGTGTGTGTGTATTTATTATATGATTTGAGTTTGTGTCCATTATGAGATTCATATACAACATCCTAATGATAAAACAGTCTATATTTAATTGTTGGCCATTTAAGCTCAAACACACTCAAAAAAAACTTTTTAAAGCTCCCTCCTCCACATTTTATGTATGTGCTGTCATGTTTTACATCTTTTTATTCAAACATATTTTATGTCCAATTATGGCCATTTCCTTTCCACTTAAAGAAGCACCTTTAACGTTTCCTGTAAGACTGGTTTAATGGTGATAGACTCCTTTAATTTTGTTTGCCTATGAAACTCTTAATTTCTCCCTCAATTCTCACTGATAATCTTGCTGGGTAGAGTGTTCTTGGTTGTAGGCTTTTATTTTCAGGATTTTGAATATGTCATTCCACTTTTTTCTGGCCTACAGAATTTCCCTCGTATGTAAACTTTTGCTGCTTAAAATTTTTCTCTTTAGTTTTAACATTTGAGATTTTAATTATTATGTGTCATGATGTGGACCTTCTTGAATTCATGTTTTTTGGAATTTTGTGCTTCTTGAACCTGGATGTCTATTTCCTTCCTACATTAGAGAAGTTTTCAGTTATTATTTCTTCAAATAAGTTTTCTGTTCCTTTCTCTCTATTCTTTTTCTGGGACCAACATAATAATAATGTTTTCCAATTGTTATTATCCAAGAGAACCCTTAACTTATCCTCATTTTTAAAATTCTTTTCTCTTTTCACTCTTCAGCTTGGATGCTTTCCATTACCACATGACTTTCTGTGTATGTTTCTATGGATTAGGGAGAAGAGCTACTTCTCCTAAACTTGAGGGAATGGTCTTGTGTACAGTCATTCCCTAGATTGACTTTGTGTGCTTGATGACTTTTTTTGGCTGGTTGGAGCTGTTGCGGGTGTGGGCTGTGGGTCCCAGGGCTCTTCACACAGTAGGCCTCCTGGCAGGACATCTACGGATGAAGTGAGTATACAAGACAGACTGTCCCAAGGCTCTACATAAGCAGGGCA
This sequence comes from Crocuta crocuta, assembly GCF_008692635.1. Classification (NCBI taxonomy): domain Eukaryota; kingdom Metazoa; phylum Chordata; class Mammalia; order Carnivora; family Hyaenidae; genus Crocuta; species Crocuta crocuta. Next base: position 4,386,072 of record NW_027527775.1, read on the forward strand.
CCTTTGCGGGATAGCTGAAGCTAAAGTAGATATAAAGTGTACTGTTCCATAACTCTGCATGGAGGGTGCTCTGGAGGGCAGCTGGAGCCAAGGCTGGGTGAAGGCTAGGGGGTCCTGGAGTGCTCTGTACAGGGGGCACCCTGGCTAGGTGAATGGGGCTGAGGCTGACATGGGCGGGGGTGTTATACGGTGCTCCATACAGGGGTCACCCCAGTGCTGTGGCTGGATCTGAAGCAGAGATCAGCTGGAAGGTACCAGAGTGCTAAGCACCAGGGTGCCCAAGAAAGCTGTCTGAAGACAAAGTGGTGCAGGCCTGGTGACCCAGTCCTTGTGTCACCTTGGTATGGAGACCGGGGCTGTAGTGAATGCTAACAAGGGTTGTCCTGGTGCGTACCACCCTGTGGCCACCTGGGTGGGATGGCTGGGGCTGGTGTTGGCCAGGGGCCCAGGGCTCACTGAGGTGGCAGGCCGGTTAGGGCACCTGTACTGTATACTGGTGGGTGCTTTCCAGGTGGAAGGGGAGCATGAAACATGTTCTCCTGTTTCCCTCACCCAGAGAGAGTTCCAGGAGCTCTTCCATTGCTTGGCATAATTCTAGGGCTGGGTCTTTTATTAACTTAAACCGTAGCTTTTTTCTCTGTGCCCAAGGACAGGCAAATCTGCTCTCAGTCCTTCAGGACTATTCCTCCCCCGGCAATTCACAGTCTTGGGGATGGGAGTTTCATTGGTTACTGTGCCTCCATCTCTCTTGATGTTCTCTTTTGCTGTTCTGTCTTTTGTTGTGCAGAAGCTATTTAGTCAGCTCTCAGTTCTTCTGCAGAAGCTCTATAAACATGTATAATTTGGCATGTTCTGTGGACAGGGTGAGTTCAGGGTCTTCCAATGTCACCATCTGGATAAGAAACCCCAATGGTTTCCTTTTTTAGCTAATAAGGTGATTTACAGTGATTGAGTTTTCAAATAGTAATCCCATTTTGCATTCCAGGAATGGATCCCTTCAGTTTCATAATGATGCATTATCCTTTATATACTTCTCAAATTAAATTTTCTGAAATTTTATTCAGAGTATTTGCATTCATAGTCATGAGGAATATTGGTCGCTGGTTTTATTTTCTTAGAATATCCTTGATTTTGTGATCAGGGTAATGCTGATTTCATGGGAAAAGTGGGAAAGTATTCCCTCCTCTTCAATTATCTAGAAGAGTTGGTGTAAAAGTGGCATCATCACTTCTTCAAATGTTTGATAAAATTCACCAGTAGAACCATCTGGGTTTGGTTTTCTCTGTAGGGAGGTTTTTAAATACAAATTCATTTAAAAAAATAGATATAGGTTTATCTACTTAAAACTGCTTTTTATTAAACTGTAACTGATGCACAATATCTTATTTGTTTTAGGTATGTATCATAGTGATTCAACATTTTTATACATTATTAAATGATTCCCACAATAAGTCTAGTTACCATCTTCTTCATGAGTGTTAGTTATCTTTCAAGAAAATTGTCATTTTGTATGGGTTGCTGAGATTATTGGTATGCATTTGTATATAATATCCTCTGTTATCACTGTATATCTGTAATTTTCTGTGATCATGTCATCTCTCTCATTTCTAGTTTATTAACTTGCATATTTTCTTATTTTTAAATAGCCTTTTTATAAGTTTTTCAATTTTATAGATCTTCACAAAGAATCAGCTTTTGGTTTGATTTTTTTCTATTCCTTTTTCTGTTTTTCTATTGCTTTGGTTTCCACTTTGATCTGTAATATATCCTTCTTTCTGCTTACTTTGGGGTTAATTTGATTAACTTTCTAGGTTTTTAAAGTTTGAAGCCAAAGTCTTTGATGTAAAGTCTTTTGTCTTTGTTCTATTATAGGTGTTTAGTGAGAAAAATTTCTCCTCAAGTACTGACTTAACAGCATCCTACAATTTTGATATGTTGTATTTTCATCTTCATTCCGTTCAAAATACTTTCTTTTTAATTAATTTTTTTTTTTTTTTTTAGAGAGAGAGAGAGAAGATATATGTAAGCAGGGGAGAGGGAAAGAGAAAAAGAGAATCTTAGGCAGGCTCCATGGTCGTGTGGAAACCAAAGGAGCCCAACATTGGAATCATGACCTTGGGATTATGACCAGAGCTGAAATCAAGAGTTGGATGCTCAACTGAGCCATCCAAGTGCCCTAACTCAGAATACTATCCAATTTCCACTATAATTTCTTTTTTCACTTATGTATTACTTAGTTTACAAATATTGGAGGGTTTTCCAGATATATTATTGTTATTGATTTTTAATTCAATTCTGTTTTGATAGGGAACATACTTGATATGACTGCAATCCTTAGAAATCTATCTTGTAAATATTCCATGTACACTTGAAAAAGTATGTGTATTCTGTTGTAAGCTATATTTATTTATAAACTAAATGAGTTTAATTGTTTTCCAGGGTAAAGCAAGGGAGACTTTGAGTTATAATGTTCTAGTATATAATTTCAGCCAAGGAGAAATTTACCCAAAAAGTTCCCAAAGATGCTCATCTTCATTGAAACCTTACTAAATAGGACTTCATGCCTCCTTCATTGGTAACTTTCAAAAATTGGGCTTCCTTGTCTTAATGTTTAATTTAAATCTGACTGCTGAATTCAGCTAGAAACGAGATATTTAAGAAGATAGTAGATGAGAAGATGGCAGAGAAGTAAGGAGCTCCGTACTTGCACTCACGCCCATACATCACACAGAAAAGATCTGAAGCCATTGGAAACCTTACAAAACCTGAGAGATTGGGAGAAAAAGGGCGCTGAATCCACTGAGAGAGCCTTCTAATGTGAGTGCGAACCAGGGAAGATAAAATCGGGCCAGGATCGGAGACTCCAGGGTGGGAGGCGATCCCCCTCTACCCTCTACCGGGAGTGAGAGGGGAAAAGGAGTCCAAAACAGAAGAACCTCTGCTCGGGGGAGAAAAACCTCCGCTCGGTGCATAGAAAGACCGTACTTGCCAAATACCTGCACACCAGGTCCCCTCGCACCAACTGGTCCCGGGGGGCTGAGCGCACAGACTGCTGCTTTGTGCTGCTCCTGGCGGCTGGACTTCAGAGTGGTGGCGCGCCTGCCGCCATTGTAGCTCCCGGGCGGCTGGGGCCCCTGAAAGAGCCGCGCGGACACCNCTTGACGGAGGAACAAGGGGGAGAAGGGGGGCGGAAATGGTGGGGGAAAGGGAGAGAGGCAAACCAGGAGAGACACTTGAATGCTGACAAAAACTGAGGACTGATGGATGTAGGGGGGAGGGGGGATGGGCATGGAGGAGGACACTTGTGGGCATGAGCACTGAGTGTTATGTGGAAACTAATTTGACAATAAACCATTTGTAAAAAAATAAATAAATAAATTATTAAAAAAATAAAAGTTAAAAAAAGATAGATGAATTAAGTCTTGTAATATAAAACACACATACAGTGCAAAGATTAATTTTCTTATTATTTGCCATGTCTCAACTGTCAAAGCATTCTAGAATCTCCTATTCAGCATTATACAATGAGAAATAGCTTACTAAAGTAAAAAGATACACATATGTATATTTTGATCAACTAATACACAAGAAAATAGTCCCTCTCTGTATTCACATTCCTCACTTTCGTTAGGTCAGTTAATTTCTAAGGATGAAATGTGAAATTCAAAATCATCTGCATTTTAAAGATGAGGTGAAGCCCAGAGATATTAAAAATTACAAAGCCACAATTGGGACTGGTAATACTTAATCTAATGTTTTTGCACTGTTATTATCATGATTTTAAGTTTTACAGAGCATTTGATTAAGAAAAAAGGAAACTGACATAAGGTATTATTGACAAGTAAGACCATTAAAAAAGAAAAACTCTAAAAACCCTGTCATTCCTATTTTTCAATATCCATTTTTCTTTTCTAATTGGAAAATAAAGTCGGTTTTTATCAAGGCAAAGGACTTTATGCTTACCCGGGTCCCTAATATTCCTAAGCTATTCTTTTTCTCTTTCCCCCATTAAACTGCTTCTCCCATTCCCAGGATAGTTTACCCACACCCTCAAGTCTTTCCCTAAATGTCCCTCTCTTTCGAGCTGATGCTCTCATCTTGAAGTACAATTCCAGCAGTCAAGCTTCTGTAACTTAGGGCAGTTACATCATTTCTTAAATTTTTAAATTCCTATTTGGTAAAATGGAGACAATAGTAATTCTGTTGGGAGAAATTAAGGTAATGCATTTATTTATTTATTCTGAGAGGGATGGAGGACAAGCAGGGGAGGAACAGAGAGTGAATCCCAAGTAGGCTCCACACTGTCAGCACAGAGGCCACCCCCGCCTCCCCCCTTAGGGTTAAACACTCAGGAGTCCCTTGAAGCAATGCATTTAAAGCTCTTAACACAGTGAGTAGCATACTGATGTCAGTAAACTGGCTTTTGTTGTCTTTAGTTGGTAAACCTAAGTCTGGGATAACTTTTTTGTTGTGGTTGTTAGGATTTCAATAAAGCTTTGTAAAGATAATGGGGGAAAATTCACTTTGAAAGGAAGCTTTAGATTCCTAAACTAACTCAATGTTTTTCTTTGGTCCTATATGTCTATCTATAGTCTCACTTGATCCCACTTAACACTCTTGTTACCTTTCTAAGGAAAAGGACTCCATTTCTAGTTAATAACTAACCCGAACTTCGGCTGTTGGATCCCATGCCCTCCCTCGCTCCCTCATTGAGATCTTGTCAATCATCCAACCCTCTTGCTCTTCCCAGGGTCCTTCGTTTTAGTTAATAAAGTATCCTAAAGTCTGTCTCATTAGGAAAGAATTTTTTATTACTCACAGTATGCCCAGAGCAAGTTTTGACTTATCTGTCATCACTCTGGTTCAAGTATTACCTCTATTAACATTTGTTCACTTCTACTCCTTTCTGTCTGGCTTTACCTTTGGGTTCAGGGATTTCTTCCTTTTGTTCCCTTTGCATATTTCCCATGTAACTATAATTCTTTTCTTTCTCTTTTTTCTTTAGTATACTGTTAACTACAAGAGTGCAAAGACTTTTATTCTTTGAATCTCCAGCAAGTATCAAGTTCTCAGTACTTCGTGCTATTAAAATAATTCTTGAATTAGACTATGGGAGGTTATAGAAATTGTTCTGATTTACATCTTTTTTCCATGTCTTGTCTTTATTCTTAGGGTTTCCTTTAATTTTAAAAGAGTTTTATTTGAGTTTTGAAAAGTTGCTAAAACTCAGGGCAGAGACTCATAATAATCTTTAAGAATAAAAAGTAGCTGGAATCTAAAAGATACAAAGGAAATCGATGTTTTCCTTTTTTTTTTTTTAATTGGATCACCATCTGTCTGATTTTCAACAAAAATTCCACTTTTGACTGTGCAGATTTATAGGAAGAGAATTTTGGTATGACACTATATATATGGAAATCAGAAATACCTGAAAAAACAACAAATGCTTCTCCTCTCTATTAAAAAGTACTCTGAGGCCAAGGGATTAATATATGTTAGAAGAGAATTATGTTTTGAAATGATAAAGTTTGCCTTAACTTTCCTTCTGTCAGCTTAATGAATGTGGATCTGGAGTCCTTCTATAGTTTGGATAATATACTCTACACTCTGGTGTAAAGTGGAAGTTACTAATTTCTATTCAAGGCATTTTTATAGTTATTGATGCAGAATTTCTCATCTAGAAGCCATGGCAAGCACTAGTACACCAGATGGTTGTGGACAAGAATCAAGAGTTGGTAAAATAGATTTTTAAAAAGTAGTTTTAGCCTCTTCACTGTATCCTATCGTTTGTGTGGCCAGACTGGGAAAGAATATGTTCCCTGGGATTTTACAGAGATCTGTATTCAGGCTTGGGAAAGGAATGTTCTCACTCAACCAGGGAAGCTAATCAAATCCTTTCACATGTTTACTATCAATCCTTACTTCCTCTGAGGGGCTTAAAACAAACAAATAAACAAACAAAAACAAAACAACCAGACTTATAAATTCACAAATACAATGTTTCTAATGTGTCTAATCACGGGGTTCATCAGTTAAAACTATAGTTTCTTTGGCCTCCCATCAGACCTGCTAAATCAGAATCCCCATGGAAGAATCCTGAGTATCTCTATTGTAGTTGATTATTTTTAGGACACTCAAGTTTGAGACATACTGTGGTAAATTACAGAAGCCAGAGAATGGGAAGGTACAGCCAGCTTAGCTGGAACATGGATTTGGGAAAAGTATCTTTGTTCAATGGTGAAGATTTTATCAACAGGAATGATAATGTTGCTAAGATTATGCACCAGCAATTAACACTCAAATTGACTGATAAAGTAATAGACACGGTACATTAAGTACAAACCTAAAAATATGTCAGAAAACAACTAGACTTGGCACGATGCCATAATAATAGATTAAAATCCTGGCTATCAGAACAACATTCTGGTCCTTCTTTCTTCTTTTCATTGTTTTTCTTTTTTTTGTTGTTGTTCTTTTCTTTTCTTTCTTCCCTCCTTTCTTTTTTCTTCTTTTCGAATTGACAGTGTGGTTTACCTTGCTGACATATTTGCTTTGTTTGGAAAAAGTATTCCTAAAATATTTTATCACAAAAAAGTAGCTGTGGCAAAGGATCTGAGCCAAAAAAGGAAACGGTCATGAAGTAAAGCCCATTCTCATGTCGCTAAGAAGGATGATTTATTCCAACTGATGGATATTTTGTAGGCTTGGTGGATGGCAGGCAATCTGTCATATTTTCATACTGTGGGAGGCAGTATTTCCAGACTCTTGCCATTTGGCAGTAAGATTTCTATTATTTTGTTTAATGTTTAACGGATGTCGAAATAGTATTGCTTAGAAAGTCTCTACCTCTTTTGAAATGGAAAACACATGACTTACAAAAAAGAAAGAAAGAAACTTCAAAAATACAGCTCAAATGTTGCCATTAATAGAGTTTGTTTAGGGAACTGGGACACACATCTAAAGAGCAGCCACATTATGGCTGTATTAGGAATGTATTTCTTGTGAGTAAATTAATAAACTGATTTTAAAAATAAGGGTCATAACCAATACTAATAATAACTTACCCTTGCTGAGTGCTCACACCTACTTTATGCCAGGCATTGTAGTTTTTATGGACTAAGTGTTTCATTCTCACAAAACCTCTACAGTGTAGGAATTCTTTATTCTACAATTCAGGAAACGGAGGCTTACAAATTTAGAAAGCTGGCAGGTGGCCGAGTCAGCACTTGAACCCAGACAAGTGTGGCTTTGAGGCCTCTGCGATTGCCCATTACACCCGACTAGGCTAGGTGAACAATGGGTGGGGAGAAATAAGCTGTGTGTTCTTGTTCATAGAAATTCTTTTTCTATCCATACCTTTGGGTCCTACAGCCCATAGAGTGAAAGGTCAGTAAAGAGCCCTAGAAAGAGATTGTTACAAAATCCATCCATAAGTACTACATGATAATTACATGCCAAGACCAGATTAACGTGAGTTCTGAAAATGATGTGTTATTAACTGATATATGATTTCCTATCACTGCTGTAACAAGTTATCACCATTTGGGTGGCTTAAAATACTACAAATGTATTATTTGATCATTTTGGAGGTCTAAAATCAAGTTGTGAGCTGGCCTGGTTCCTCTTGGAGGCTATAGGTGAATATGTTTCCTTTTCTAGCTCGTGGAGCTGGTCTACGTTCTTTGGCTCTCAATCCTTTCCTCCATTTTCTGAGTCACCAACATCTCATATTCATCTCTCTCTCTCTCTCTCTCTCACACCTCTGAGTCCCTCATCATATTCCCTCCTGCCACTCTGGTCCTTCTGTCCCTTCTTACAAGGACTGTTATGATTATATTGAGCCCATCCAGATCATTCCAAATAATCTCCTTCTCTGGAGGTCCTTAACTTAATCACAACTGCAAAGTCCTTTTGCCATGCAAAGTAAGACATTCTGGAGTTCAGGGTCTAGACACCTCCGGGGGCTATTATTCAGCCTACTGAAACTGGATTAATATCTCCTCAAGTCTGTGTATATATTTACTTATTCCACAGAACTTTACAGAAGAAAAAGGGTCATTTTTTATGAATGGAGAAACTGAGACCCAGAAAGAATGAGAGAGTGTGAAAGAAAAGCAGCTTAGGCTCTTCAGAGTTTTTTAAAAAAATCTCAAATTAGAATAGAAAATGGAAACTGTGTGGCATAGCATGTTTGTACAAGTGCCAAATTAAAATGAAAATAAGGGGCCGGCCTGTGCCTGGATAGTCATTTGGGTATAAACCACATTCCAGTTCCCTTTTCTGCCCTACATGCTTTTACTTGTGGAATTTTTATAGTGATAAGCATGCACTTGACAATTCTCCTCAAGTCTTTCACAAAATCACTCATATCTGGTAATTGGATGCACCCAGTCACATTTGGTAAAGCATTTGAGTCCTTAGATTTAACACTCACTTTCAGGACCTAGCATAGTAAATTTAAAAGACCCATGTCAAGGCATATCATGGTGGAGCATTTGGGGAAGAAATTAAAATATATATATAAAACTGAGCAAGTGAAGAGATAAGGAATTTACAGATCCCAGCAAAAACATGTACAAAGGAAGACCCAATCACAATTATTTGGCTTAAACATCAAAACATTCTGTTGGACAGATGTTGGCAAAACATAAGAAATGGTAGTATAAAGGAATTAAATCCTCATAAAAACAGGAAATCAATAGATAGTACCTAAAATTGAAAAATCAGAAAAAACATTATGAGTCTATTGTTTTGAAATATGGCGGTAGATATCAGAGGGAATAGAGTAAAAGTTATCAGTGGTTTCTTCTAGGGATCAAGACAGAAGGAAGATAGAAATAGGTAAAATAAGAGACTACTATTAGCATATATGTTTTCAAATATGATTTGAATTTTAACTTTGTACCAGTATGACTTTGATAGAAATAAAAACTTTCTAAAAGAGTGCTAGAAACAAATGAGTAAAGCAATCAACATCCTGTCAGGTATACAGTAAGCATTCAATAAGTATTACAATTCTTATATTACCCTTTGCTGGAGGGGGAAGATACAAGAGTGAGTTACTGACTCTCGTCATCAGTATTTTTGGGTGCCTATGGAAGTCTTTTTTCAGACTGATGACTAGTACCATAAATCAACCTGGCTTCTTCCTCCCAGGTCTCAGAATACTGTAACTAGCTCAAAAGATGAAAAAACAAATCTACCACCATTCCAAATTCAATATGTACTTACTAAGTAGCTACTGTTTTCAAGGCACTAGTGATTAAAAAGTGAGTAATATGACATTTTCTGTTTTCCAGCAACATACGGCCTACAGGGCATAATAAACATGTGTCGAGTTTTGTTCATTGCCAAAGCGAAGTACAAGCAGAGTACCATGTGTGCATTAAATATAGAACAATTGGTCTAGATTTTAGGTTCATAGAAGGATTCATGGAGAAGGTGGTATGTATTTTATTTAAGCCTTGAGAGTGTGTTCATAGATTTAATTAAGAAATGGAAAGAAGGTAAGTCCAGGGGGAGAAAATGGGTTAAGCAAAACCTCAAAAGGGAAAACAAAATGTGAGAAAAGCATCATAGTTTTTGTGGCTGAAGTTCAGGGTAAAGGAGTGTAGGTGAAGGTAGATGGATGGGGGGCAAAGTTTTTGAGTGATCTACTTTCATAAACTGTCTCCATCTTTTTTTTAAAAAATATTTTAATGTTTATTTATTTTTTGAGAGAGAAACAGAGTGCAAGTGGGGGTAGGATAGAGAGAGAGAGGAAGACAGACTCTGAAGCAGACTCCGGGCTCTGAGCTGTCAGCACAGAGCCCAATGCAGGGCTCGAACTCACAAGCCATGAGATCATGCATGAGATCATGCCTTGAGCTAAAGTTGGATGCTTAACCCACTGAGCCACCCAGGCACCCCTTAAACTGTTTCAGTCTTGATTGGACCAAAGAAGGTAGAGAGAATAGATAGGAAAACTGTTACTTGGCATTTTAGCTATCCTGGAAGACTTAAATTTTAAAAGTTAAGGTTTTTGTTGTTGTTGTTGCTGCTTTGGAAGAAATGTTAACCAGGCCAGGCCAAGTGACCAGTTGAAAGAAAGAGACCTGGGATTCTTTCATTTTGGCTATTGCTGAAGACTTACTGTGCATGAATTGAGAATAAATCATGGAACTTTTCAGGTTCTAAAATTTTATTAAAATAATTTATCCACTGACATCCCATTTTCTATGTCTTTGTAGATTAATAACTTAAAAAAATCTATTTAGTGTTATTTAGGGGACCTTCTTTGTTTTTAGTCTATCAGGTTCAACTGATAGACAACACTATTTTCACTATGTTTGGAATCTGAGCAAATTAAAAAAATGTCTCCTTTATGAACTTTCTCAGACTGACTAGAATGTTGATTTTCTCTGCTTTGTGATAACAGTGACTAGTTCATGAAAGTCCAAACTTTTGATTGGTAGTTAAGTCTTTGATTGACTAAAAAATCTCAATGTATCTGATTTCAGCAATACTTGCAATATGTGAATACCATAGACAAACAAGAATCTATGGGACCTTTGGTGAAAAATTAAGTTGAAAACAAGTAACTTATAAAATAGTGGCTCTTGTGAAAATTAAGTATGGAATAAGTGAAACCCTGGCTTCCGTTGATTTGAGCACTTCAATTAATAGAGATCTTTTTGAGTTTGAAGTAAAATCACCAGCCCAGGTCTCTTTGTACCTGAGAGGTACCTCTCAGACATCCAATTTGTCTGTCCTCAATCATCAGATTTCTAACCACCATGTGCAACAGAAGTAATCTCACTAACCCCATTATCCTTATATATGTGGCTTCAATAAACACCAATGTCCCATCTCACCCTCCACACCTGCCTTCTAATTTCCAGTTAACTGTTTGCACTCCATAGTTTGTCCTAATCCTCATCTGCAGAAACACTTCTGCTAATCCCAGTGGAATTTGTGCTTTGTCATAATTTCTCTAAATGTTTCTTTTATCTTCTTGTTTAAAAGAAACTTGGCTCTCCCTTAAGAACCTTGTTTCCCCTACAGGTCTCTTAAGAGATCTTGTGGTTGCTTTGTACTGGGTCAAGTATGATACTCTGAATTCTCTCTCTTGTAAGGCTCCGGGTGAAAGTTGACTACAAGGGATATTTGTAGGGGATTTGGAAGATAAGAGTGAAGCAGTAGCCATTGTGCTCTGAAGGTCAGTGAAGTGTGCCAGGGCTATAGTTTCACTGTCCTCTGGACTCATCTTATTTTCATGGGGCAGCAGGTTGAGCCCTCAGCTTCTTGAAAACCTTCTTAATCACCTTCTTTAGTTACTCCAACTTCTGTGCCAGGCATGTGTTTCTCCAGGGAGAAAGGTTTCATCTTCTGCAGGTCACGTGCTTTACCAATTGTGGAGGCAACGAGAGGGTATCAAGGGAATTGAGTGCAAGAGGGTGGCTATAATGATGGCTAGATAATTTAATGTAGACAAGGAGGAGGAAGAGGATATTCTGGAGATGAAGAAAAGTAAATGGTAATAGTATTAATAAATTATTTGCTCTGATAACATTGAAGACTTGTTGCAGGGAGGATATCAAAAGATATCCAGAGATATCTAGATATCCAGTTGGCCAGAGAGTTGTGTGGTAGTGATTAGAGAGTGGGATGCTTGGAGTTAAGATTTGAAGGTGTGAAGATTCTACTGTTGGTAACAGCCAGGCTGTGGTTAACAGTGGAAACGAGTGGAGAAGATGAGTTAGAAAGAAAAATCATTGAAGGAAACACAGGGGATGAGAACTATTACTATATGGAAATTGAAGTTACCAAGAGTGAATATCAGATTGTAAATTATGGTTAAGCACATTCCCAAATGTGAAAGAATACATACTATATGATTCCATTTATATGAACTACAAATAATAGGCAAAGCTAGTCTAATATGATAGAAAGCTGAACAGTTATTACTCTGTGTATATGTGTGGTGAGGGTGTATGTGTGTGTGGGGGGGAGGTGGATGCTAAGTGGAAATGGGCACAGGTGGATTTCCTAGAATAATATAAAACTCTATATTTGATCTGGTGATGATAGCATAGATGTATAATCTGACAAAACTAATTTAACTGCACACTTTTATCTTTGCATTGTTTAGAGTATACCTTAATAAGGAAAATACATATGAAACAAAAAATGTTTAAAGAATTTTAGATTTGCCGACTTCGGCTCAGGTCATGATCTTACGGGTTCGTGGGTTCGAGCCCCGCATCAGGCTCTGTGCTGACAGCCAGCTCAGAGCCTGGAGCCTGCTTCAGATCTCTTCCATATCTCCCGCTCTCTCTGACCCTTCCCTGATCACACTGTCTCTCTCTCTCTCTCTCTCTCTCAGAAATAAATAAAACATTTAAAAAAAAGAATTTTAGACTTGAAAGAGAGAGAGAAGAGAAAGGGAGAAAAAGAGGCTGGCTTGGCATTGGAGGGAGTGACAGTGAATCAGGAATGAAAGCATTAAGACAAAGCAACAGTGGAAAGTAGTGGGTGATATAATATGATGTCATGGGATTTGAAAATGAGATGAGGGGCAGAGGTTAGGGAAGAACAAGGAGAGTAATTGTAACCAACAACGAGAAACAAAGGAAACACCTAGCTGACCTCCAGATCCAGTTTCAGAAGGTCTGTGGGAGAATATGGAAAGCCACCATTCTCAGTTAAAGTTCAGTTCAGTGAGCAGAAACACTGTGAGATGAAACAAAGGAATTTATTATATGGATCAGATTTTGTGACACTTGATACCAGGAATGTTTTGAGAAAGCAGGTGCTAAGATGGGATTTGGAGCTGCATCACTCATGGTCAGTTGGCAGCAAGAACCCCCAAAACTGGTAGAAGATAGAACAGAGATAGCCCCCAACACTGTCTAATTGTTAAAACCTTTATCAGTAGTGATTTGGTATGGTGTGTCAATGGAAGGACTGAGTTAGCTGTTGTGGTGTATCATGCATCTAATAAATACGGAGGAATGGTAAATTGAAAGATAATGGGATGCTAACATGGCTCATCCCTCCCTATTAAAATGACCAACTCTTTTTTGCTTGGAGATAATATAGAGGCTTTTCCCCTGCGAGACGTGTCCTTTCCTCAGGAGCTATTTCTATTCTTCATTAAGTTACTGGATCTATATCTCGGTGAAATCACAGAGTAGCCCAGTTGGAATGGGCTGATTCTGATCAAGGAGGAAAATGACTCTCTCTGAAAGGACTCTCAAGACCTTGCCAGCAGTATGCTAGCTAAAGCCAATAAAATATGTGTTGGACTAAATTTTGAGGACTTCTGATCAAGAGGGCAGCGCATAAAGTTGGATAAGGAAATGTTTATTAATTTGAGATCACTCTCCCAGAATACTATGTTTAATACCTTAGTAATGACACTAGGAGATGGTGTAAATTTACCTTTAGGATGTCTCCTAGAAGCATGGAATAATCAATGGCCTATGCTAAGTGAGGTTCAAGTGCCAGATATCACTTTGGCAGAAAGCAAAAAATGTGTACAAAGACTCAAGGAAGTGGGGCATGCCATAGAAGGCAAAGAGATATACCAGCTGATTATGTGCCATGGAAAGGCCCAGAGGGCAGACCATTTATCAAGGCTATAAAGAATGTGCTGTTGAGAGAGTGATTTTAAAACCAGCACCACTAAAATTAGCCTAGTCCTCTGTAGGACAAGTCTGACAATATTAGAGAGTATGAGAGAATTAGGATCACCAAAAGCAATACAGATGACAGGATTCTTGAAAAATAGAGACCATTTGGTAGTATTAACTGTTAGAAGTCAGGTAGATGCAATTTTCACATTTAATGGCAAAGTAGAAGGAGAAGCCAGAGCTCTACAAAAAAACTGTCTATTCATGTCTTTTTCTCACTTCTTCACTGGATTATTTGTTTTTTGGGGGTGTTGACTTTGATAAGTTCTTTATAGATTTTGGATACTAACATTTTATCTGTCATTTGCAAATATCTTCTCTCATTCTGTGGGTTGCCTTTTAGTTTTGCTGATTGTGTCCTTCACTGTGCAGAAGCTTTTAATCTTGATAAATTCCTAATAGTTCATTTTTTATTTTGTTTCCTTTGCCTCGGAGAAATGTCAAGAAAGAAGTTGCTGCAGCAGAGTCAAAGACGTTGCTGCCTGTTTTCTCCTCTAGGATTTTGATGGCTTCCTGTCCTATGTTTAGGTCTTTCATCTATTTTGAGTTTATTTTTGTGTATGATATAGGAAAGTGGTCCAGGTTCATGTCACTATCCAGTTTTCTCAACACCATTTGGTGAAGAGACGGTCTTCTTTCCACTGGATATTCTTTCCTGCTTTGTCAAAGATTAGTTGTCCATACACTTGAATATTTTCTTGTATGAAAATGTAAGGTGATAAAATTTACTTAGAAAAATAGGGGCTTTAGCTTATGAAGAAAGTTGTGCTGACATTGGAATAAAAGATTATATGGTATGGCATCTAATTTAAATGCTAAATTAAATAAAGATTGAGAAACTAAAAAGAGAGCTGGTGTTTAGTTGTGTATTGATATATATTTTTATTTTTTATTTTTTTGGAAGGGGAGAGAGAGAGGGAGAGGGTCAGAGAGAATCTTAATTAATTTTCATGTAGAACACAAAGCCTGATGCAAAGCTTGATCTCATGACTGTGAGATCATGACCTGAGCCGAAATCAAGAGTTGGACACTTAAACCACTGAGCCATCCAAGTGACCACTGTGCATTAATATTTTAAAAAATGTTTAACATCTCAGTAAATAGAAGTAAATCTCCTGGAAAACAGTAGATATTTACATTTTTTAAAAGGTGATAAATTGATTATGTCAGAAATTGTAGAAGATTATTCTTGGAAATTACAAACTTAGAAATCTAAAAAATGTTAAAACCTAGCACTAGCAGTTGTGCTTTGTATAGTCCAGATATGCACACATTTCAGTTACCATATTTTTAGTTAGGAAACACCAATCCCCAAAAACACCAGCTTCACTTATTTCAAGTTTCAACTACCACCATATACTAACCGTGAATGATTGCATAGAGGAAAAACTTAGCTGTTAGCTCTTCCATTCGCAAATCACGACATTAATCATAGATTTACATTATGATCAGCGACCAATCACATTACGTCTTTCAAAATCTGCAGGTAATTGCTCTGTACACTTGTTATTCCGTTACTGCACAGACAGCAAAGCTTGTACTTATGTTGCTTCATTGTCTCCCAGTGACAAACCCATATGGCATTTTAGAAAAATGGTAATTGAAAGAGGGATTTAGCCAGTAAAGATGAAAGTGCAGCATAGAAGTACAAAATGATGATGTTGGAAGTGAGATTCACACTGAACAGAAGTGGAGTTATAGAAGAAATAGCTGGTAATGAGAATGTTGACATTGCTGCTGCTTGACACACTAGGAATGGAGCCAGAAGAACATTGTGAAGGGAAACTTGTATACGAATGAAGGCTGTGATGGTGATGACAGCGATTCAAGTGTCTTAGAGGAAGTGATGTTGGCAGGGAAGTTTACTTGCAAACTCGTGTGGATATTTCCTGACATTGAAATGGCATATCGATTCTCCAAGGCATAGAAAAGAGGCTCACTCCACATGCAAACTACACTGTGATTAGAAAAGTGAACAGTGTTCAAATTAGTCTTGATAAATTGTTTTGCAAAAACAAAACAAAACAAAAAAAATCCTTTATGTCTCAATTTTCTAATGTTTTCAATTTTAATGCACAAAGCATATATTTCTTTACTATTTTTTATTTTCCTATATAATTATAAGCAATAGTAAGAGCTTTTAATATTTAGAGAAAATGGTAAAGGGCATTGAACAATCATAGCTTTGCCCTTTGGTTATCAAGGCTGCTCTGCATGGGTCCACTTGCGCAGTCATTTTACTGTGCAAAACAAGAACAAGTTGCCTGCATTAAGCAACTGGCTTTTACATTCAAGAATAATATAAGATGTTGCCAAATGATTTTTATAAAGAGTAAAAGGTACTCAAGATTAATATCACTTTTTGTCAATATCCTACTACGGAAAGAGAAAGGGATAAATATTTTAAATCTTACTTTACTAAATACTAAGGTGTGTCTTACATAAATAACACTTATGGGGTCACTAAGTATTTACTGTGTGGCTTCTATTTGCTACAATATGCGAAGTAAGTGAAAGAACCCTTTCCCTCTATAGCACTATGAAGCAATCATAAACTAAATGAGCACAAATGAAGCAACTAGAAGACCATTAGGTAGTGAATTGTATTCATTTCTGATAAGAAGAGATTAATGTGATGAGAGGCTTCCTGGGGGGGTTGGGCTTAGGGTGGAGTGGTAATTTAGGATGTGAATTATGAGAAGGATTTGGAAAAGTAGAGAGGATTATATTCTAGGAAGGAGAGGCATTAGATCAGGGCAAGATCATCAGTGGCTGTTGTCTTCACCCAAGTGCTTGATAATACTAAGACCCAGAGTAGAAAAGGAATTTGCCAGACTATGCAAATAAATATTTGGGAGTACACAGACAAAAGAGAACATAGATCATTTGGGGCCAGATACTCTGTAGGTTAGCGCCTAGGTCAGAACAAGGGAAGAAGCAGATATACAGCAGAATAAAGGAGAGTGAACTTACCAAGAACTATGCAAACAGATACTGGATTCAAACGTCTAGAAAAACAGGACTTTGTTACAATTTTAGTAAATGTGCTGCCACAGTGAACACAAACATTTAGGAATTTGAAAAATAGCATGAACTCTGAGAATAGTGTTTTTGAACTGGATTTACAGTTATTCTCCATCAGGAAATATATATTTCCTTTCAAGGAAGGCATTGATTTATAAATTCCTGTTTATTTAGCCCAAGATCTGAAGGTGGCAGCATTGCCTTGGTGCACTTAATGAAATGGGGTTGAAAATAAGGGGTAAGATCATTGTTAATAGAACATGAGCAGAGGCACCGGAGAAATAACTGTACTATGGAAAACTGGCTGGAATAACCCTAATCTTCAAATGATAGCTCACAAGTGGTGAAACAATTTCTAATTAATGGGAAGAGTGTCAATCTACTATATTAAAATCAAAGACAGGTCCGCACAGAGCTACTTTATTTAACCATGATTAAAGATGTGTAAAATAATGTGGTAACTATATAAACATACTACAGATGCAATGATGAGAAAATTTTTAAAAAGAATAAAAAAAAAAAACCCAGGTTATAAAAGACAGACCAAGGATTAAGCCATATCCTCCATTGCTTCAAGCAGTAGAAAGTCTTTTAAGAATAAGAATTCAATAAAATAAAAGTTTGTGACAACAAGTAGATAAGACATAGCTGAAAAATAAGAAAACATAAAAAATGGTGTTCCTGATATATTAGCTCCAAAAAATGGAGCACAAAAAGTAATCATATACAACATTGCATAATTTTCCTGAAATGAGGAAAAACAGATTCTACAGTTCTAAAGGACACTATTTATGCCAAGAAAAATTATTGTCATTGATACATATCTTATTATGCAATTGATAATGAAAATCTTCCTCAAGATTCTGGGAAATTGAAACCTCCAGTGAAAATGAGATTGGGCTTAGACTTTTTCACAGCAACATTCACTGCAAGAGAGGAATGAAGTAAATCTACCAAGATAAAAGAAAAGAAAGTCTGACCTGAAAATAAGTGTAAGTGCAAGAGGCAGATTTCCTCACACATGAAAAATAAAAGTAATAGATTATGGACAAGTTTCTTTTTAAAAAAACAAACAAAACCACCTACTTGATGGTAAAACTCTAAGCTAACTGAGAGAATTTAGAAATGCAGTGTGTGGTGAAGTGATGGTGGTAAACACTGAATCCATTTGAATCAAAAGTAAATTTAAACAATGTGAAATTTCTTGGTTGCATAACCAAATGCAAATATTAAAAATATCATTGAAGTAGACGTAATGTGAGACACATGATAAGATGGCTGGCAAGAAAGGGAGGACATATATTATTGCTGATCGCCTCATCTTTAATACTAGAGAAATAACACGTAGCTAAAAATCACAATGGTTTCTTTTATTCTTAATCTCACAGGTATTTTTTTAAGGAACTAATAATATGTCATTTAAGAATATTTATCTGGGGGCGCCTGGGTGGCTTAGTCGGTTGGGCGTTCGACTTTCGCTTGGGTCATGATCTCGCGGTTCGTGAGTTCGAGCCCCGCGTCGGGCTCTGTGCTGACTGCCAGCTCGGAGCCTGGAGCCTGTTTCAGTCTGTGACTCCCTCTCTCTCTGACCCTTCCCTGCTCACGCTGTCTCTCTCTCTCTCCTAAAAATAAATAAAACATTTAACAAAAAAAGAATATTTATCTGAAATTTAGAAATATTTTAAGTTTCCTTCCAGTTTCTTTTTATGTATACAATTAATAATAAAATTTAATAGATGACTTAAAAAGAGCATACATTAATATTGCTTTAATATTTTAAATTTATGTTTGTTTATTTTTGAGAGAGAGAGGCAGACACAGAATATGAGTCGGGGAGGGGCAGAGAGAGAGACACACACAGAATCCAAAGCAGACTCCAGGCTCTGAGCTGTCAGCACAGAGCCCAATGTGGGGCTTGAACTCATGAACTGTGAGATTATGATCTGAGCCAAAGTCAGACACCCAACCAACGGAGCCACCCAGGTACCCCAAGCATACATTAATATTAACACATTCTTTTTGTTCCCTCTCCCTTCATTTTTGCTCATAAATATGAAGATAGAAATATTTTTCATGTTTTGTAAATCTTTAAGGTGGTTTCTAAAGTGTTTGTAGTTTTAAATAATAGTTTTCCTTGAACTTTTTATATAGTTTGAATTTCTGTTTTGTACAGGTATTCTATTATTATTTAACTTATTCAGTTTACACATTTCAGAACATATTAGAAAGTTGAAAAAGGAGAAAAAAGTCACTTATCATATCATTCAAAGACACTGCAGTTAAAATTGTGTTCCCTGGATTTTCCTAATTTTTTCCTATTCCTAACAATTTCTATATAAAGAAATTTTTTGTGTATGTCATGTCTTAGCACAGCATTATCATTTTCCCAGTCATTATAAACTCTTTATAATCATCCTTTTAATAATTGTATATTTTGCTAAATATATATATCATAATTTAAATTAGGTATGTATCATACAGTTGAAAGGGCAACTCTAGAAATAGTCTCAAAAGTTCTGTAGTGGTTCAAACATATCATTAAAAGAACAGTGATTGTATGCCGACATTCAAGTTCTTTCTTAATTATATTAATTTTTAACCAGGAAATCACCAGTAGAATCTGTAACTTCTTTTCTTTACCTGCCTTAAAAAATGAGGTTTTACAGAATGAAGCTGAATGCACAAGTATTGCAGATTTAAAGTGAAACATCTAATTCATAAAACTTCACATACTTATTTCATCAATCAATTGAATAATTTAATTTCCTGTTTTCAGATCCAGTGTAAACAAAATGAGGAGCTCCATTTTTTCTCTTAGGGTATAAGGAACCACAAAGAACTTAATAGAACATCAGTGGTATATATGTACATATATATTAATCAGAATAACCTATGTGCTGCAGAAACAAATCATCCCCCAAATATCAGTGGCTTATTTCAACAAAGATCTATTTCTTGCTCACCATAGATATCTAATGAAGGTTAAGTTGCTGATTGACTCTAAGTCATATTTCCTCTGGGATCCAGACTAATAGAGTAGCCTTTATCCACAACACGACCTAAGGAAGAGAGATCCTGTGAGCCACAAGGTGGCTTTCAAAAGTTTTCATTATATTTCATTGACCATATTAAGGACCAAAAAACAGGAACGTATAATAATTATCTCCCCAGTAGGATGGGTACTGGAGTGAGGGAAAGTGGCTTCTTTGGCAGAAAACATTAGTCATGCTATGGACTGAATTGTGTCTTTTTCACACCTTCCTTCCTTCCCCCTACATATACACAATCTTAAATTCATACCTCGAGGTCCAATCCTAGACCTTAGAATGTGATGGTTTTTGAAAACGGGCCTTTAAAGAGGTAATTAAGATTAAATGAGATCAAATGGGCAGGCCCTAATCCAACTGCACAACTGTTTTATGAGAAGGGGAGATTAGAACACTCTTTAAAATTGGGAGTGCAGTGCACAGGGGGACGACCCTATGAAGAGGGAGTGAGAGGGTGGTCAATTTGTAATTTAAGGAGAGGCCTCAGAACGAACCAGCCCAGCCAACACCTAAATCTTGGACCTCTGTGAGAAAATAAGTATCTGTTGTTTAAGCCACTCGATCTGTTAGGACAGCCCTAAAGGCTAACACAAGTCAACTACAGCATCTTTTCATGAAAGTTTCCATGGAATTTGTACAGGTTTGTGGAACATTATGAAACTTTATGGATAAAAGGTAATAAAGAGGAAAATAGGAAAAAAAATAAAGCAGGAAAGCAAGGAGATCATTTAACCAGTATCGTCTTATTTATGATCCAGAATTTTTTGACAATTTATTTGAAAACACCAGATGTGGGGCGCCTGGGTGGCTCAGTCGGTTGAGCATCCAACTTAGGCTCAGGTCATGATCTCATGGTTTATGGGTTCGAGCCCCGCGTCGGGCTCTGTGCTGACAGCTAGCTCAGAGCCTGGAGCCTGCTTCAGATTCTGTGTCTCCCTCTCTCTCTGACCCTCCCTTGCTCACGCTGTCTCTCTCTCTCTCTCAGAAATAAATAAAACATTAAAAAAAATTTTTTTTTGAAAACACCAGATGTGTATATACATACATATATTTCTCATTATATTTATTTCTTCTAAGTTACCCAATGTGAAAAGTGGGGTCAATTTTCTAAGTTAATAAGTTGGTTGCAAGTCATTATTTGCAGAATTACACTATCTTTACAATGAGAATTTGATGTTAGGTTGTAGGCAAAGTGTCATGAGTCTCTATCCTGGAAAACTTAAAAATAAATAAAGTGTGGGGTGGTGGGTAGACATAACCTCATAGACAATTAGTTGGAGGCACACTTACCTTCTGGTCAATGGAATTTGGAAGTTCTGATTTTTGAGCACACTGTAGAATAAATTCCCTGGTAAATGACATTTCAAAAATATAAGTGAGCCATGTCGTAAGTCTTAATATCTGAGATTTATTAGCTTTGGTGATATAGCTACTGTGTTCCTTAGGGAGGAAAAGCACTTTAATTAATAAATAAAAAGACTATCATGTGACCCTCTGAACTATACAAAATAAAAGGTGAAATAGAACACAAAAGAATACATTCCAAAAGAAGATACACGTTTCGGGTGATTAAATGTATTTCCTGGGAATTACTGTATATTATTTGTATTATGCTTTGCTCAGTGTTCATATTGAATTAGATATTACTAAGTGGATTTCTTTTTCCTTTAAGTAGATTTTTTTTTCTTACATAAGAGCATAAAACGTATTTGAAAAATCACACAATTACTTAGTCATTCTTTGGGTACAGGCTGCACTTTGGTGTGTTAAAAAAATTCACTTTATTCAGAATGAAATTTCTACATAGGAGCAAACAAGAATTGTAGCAATAATTTTAAAGATACCTTTGAAAGCTTGATGTACAGAAAGCCAAAAAATATCTCATTATGTCGTTAAAGTTTTAGAAGTTCTATTCTTTTGAGCTCTGAGTGTTCATCAAACTGAGTTATCCCTGTTAGAACAATCTAATTAGAAAGGAATATATTCTGGAATCACTTAAATCTATCAGGGGAGGAGAATTAATGCAACTATATCATCTAGACTTTCAGAGTGCATACGTCCTATTAATGCTAATTACATTTATAAAATGCAAATTACTTCCCTTTGCTCTGTGTATTTATGTTAATGTGCACAATTTAAACTAAAGCAAAAACATACTTAAGCCAATAATCTTCATCTAAAACAAAAATGATTAGTTTATTTTAAAAAGTAGCTATTGTAATGGTATGCATCCCCGAATACTCCGAAGCTCCAGTTTTCAGTTTTTCTCTTTATATTTTTTTCTTTCAGTTCTATGAAAATGAAAGTGTCTGTACAGGGTTAAACAGTTTCTGATCTCAAAGTTTATCTAGGGGAATTTAAAAATTGCTTTTGGGACTTGGCTAAGAGGCTGAGAGATAAACAGTAAACTGACAGATGGGAAGAATAATATTGGTACTAATTAACTGAATCCAAAGATGATACTACCTAAAAATTATCTCAACTGCTGCCTTATCTGGGTAAGCACCATACAAAGGCTTGGGGAAACAGTGTACAGTAGTAGTTCTTTCTTTTTTTTAACAAACAGTTTATTGTCAGGTTGGTTTCCATATAACACCCAGTGCTCATCCTCACAAGTGCCCTCCTCCATGCTCATCACCCCCTTTCCCTCCCCCCCACCTCCATCAGTCCTCAGTTTGTTCTCAGCATTCAAGAGTCTTTCATGGTTTGCCTCCCTCCCTCTCCCCCACTATGTACAGTAGTAGTTCTATCTTGGGACACACTGATTTGGATTCTGGTCTTAGCTCTGCCCTTTACAATTTCGATAACTTTAGGCAAATTTCTTAACATCTCTAGGCTCATCTATTAAATGGATCTAGTAATCATACAAACCTCTTAGAGTTGTTGTGAAGACTAAATAGGATAATTTAAGTCTTCAGGGGTTAGCACAGTGCCTAACAATGTAATAATTGCTCAGTAAAATTAGCTATTATTATAATACAGCAGCAAATCATGCATAAAAGGGACCCCTATAAATGCAGTAGTTGGATCATAGCAGTTGACAATTATCAAAACATTGAAGTAGATAATAGCAAAACAAAGGAAGTGAATCTTTATATCAGCATGTGTCACAGAAAAGAGGGATGGCTTGAAGATAGATACATTTAAACACTCTGTTAACGATGGTTGCCTAGAGGCTGACTCAGGATTGCAGTAGATGAAACCGGGATGTGTGTGGGTGACTATGAAGGAAGAATGTGAAAAGTGAAACTGAGATTATGAAATAAATCCGAAGTTCTTTTTTTTTTTTTTTCAGAGAGAGAGTATGAGCAGGGGAGAGGGACAGAAGGAGAAAGAGAGAATCTTAAGCAGGCTCCAAGCTGAATGGGTCTGGATCTCATGACCCTGAGATCATGATTTGAGCTGAAATCAAGGCTCCACACATAACAGACCGAGCCACCCAGGCACCCCTAAATCGCGAGTTCTAAACTGTCAACATTTCCTAGTAACTTATTTATTTATTTTTTTACTGTACTCTCTTATTTCTCTGAGAATTCAATTTTAAGTTTTCTACTATGACAAAACAAATGCACATATTTGTTTAAAAAAAATCACCTCCACCCCGTGCAAGCTGTGAAATTATGCATTATCTTCAACTTTCCCAGAAATGAAGTTAAATTTCAGGATGCACACAGCATTTCTATACCTGTTCCATTTGTTACTCTAGTGAAATTCAATTATTATGTCAACTAAATTAGGTCTCTTTGCTGAGTAAAACTGGAGTTTTTGAACGTGCTCTATGAACGGGTAGCTCCAGACCAGTGCTTTGATTGACTGCCAATAGATCTCGAACTTGAAGAGCAAGTTGAGATGAAGCCAGATTTTTTTCTATAATGTTTTCATGTGAAAGTGACATTTATTCTACCAGCAAGGACAAAGGAAGGGCTAAAATATTTCTTTTCGGATAAACTGAGCAGAAATTTTTTTCGTAAGTGTTGGGAGCAGTCCAGGTTGTGCCCTTTGTAACCCTCATCAGATGTTTTGATCAAGTAGTTACAAGTTACACATAAATGCCACGTCTTCCAAATATTAACAAGTCACCATGTTGAAAATGGATGTTAACTCAGAGGTGAGACCTTAAATGAGGGAAAATAAAAAGAATGAGAAACATAGGCTTGACTGGAGACTTTTTCCATCCAACTTCATAAAGGCAGTGTACGCTGCAAAACCCTTGGGTTTGGCCTTGTGCCCAAAGAGTCATGGGTTTGAATCCTACTTCTCCCATCTGCTTGTTAGATGGCATTAGGCTGGGTATCTAACCTCACCAAAACTCTATTTACCTATCTGTAAGATGATACCATATCAACTCTCCATGTTGGGAGGTGGAGACAATTTTATGAAGTATTATCTGTGTGAGGCCTGTACACAAAAACCACTTATTAGTGTCAATTTTTTTCTTTTCATCTCCTTTATGAGAGGCTCTTTCATGACTTGTTTTCTGAAGTCAGTGTTGTAGTCCACTATCACTTGCATCAGGATCACCTCCCTCAACTCTGTATAGCAGTCCCTTTCTGGATGAGGGGTTTAAAATGCTTTCCCTCATTTTCCATCTCTAAAGTGAGGTATTGAACCTTTTACTAATGTTGCTAATGTTGCTCACTTCCTCCAAAAGAAAAAGAAATAAACAATAAAAGAAACAAAACATAAAATCCCACTCTAGAAAAACAGAATTTTCCTGCTTAAGAATATTTAAAAATTAAGAATATTTTAAAATATATTTAAATACTAACTTACTCAAAGAGAAATATTTGTAATTATGTGTTAATGTATTAGCATTTTGAAAAAGAAATGTGAAATATGTAAATATATGCATAATGTAAATACATTGAATATATGAAATGTAGAATTGCTAAGGGAATTGTTTTATAAAGTCATTGAAGAAGTTAGATTTAATAGAACATGGGCTATAAAATGGGAACCTCTATTCTGTCTAGGTTTGAATACGCAAGTTCTACACTTATCTTTTCACTTAGCTGATACTAATGACACAGTTCCTTCTCAGTCTCTCTCTCTCTCCTACTCTAAAGAATGATAGAGACTTGAACACAACTCCTTAGCAAGAATTAGGCATCCATAGTTTTAAGAACGTTATTTGAATAATTATTTTAAAGCTATTCTGGAGCAGCTGGGGGAAGTAAAGCTTTTTGTAGCGGACTTCAACTCAAGGGGAATTTGAACTTAGAAACTTCTTTTAAAAAAATTTTAGTGATCTGCTTAGGAGCAAGTATGATTTGCTGTGTGTGGGAGGGGGTGTGTGTGTGGGTGTGTGGGTGTGGGTGCGTGGGCGCGCGCGCACACGCGTACAGATCTAGATCGTAAATTTTAACATCTAACTTGTTTTGACTATGTCTATAAAGGATTTTTTCCTTTCTAATAACATACTTGATCTGCCAAAACAAATATTTTTACTCTTAAATATGGCTATTGAAGGTAATATTGTGGTTTTAACCTATGTTTCAACAATTTGAGTAATTGTATACTTTTGTAATGGATATTTGGCCCTTTATAAATGCACTGCTTGTGTTTGGGGGATTCCCCAACTTGTAAGCCTTGTTTCTTGGCACAACCCAGGGCTTTCCTCTGTCTACGGAACCTGGGCAAACACTCACTTTTGCAGTCTGGAGAGGAATACATGACCTATGTTCTCTTTTCAGGGACATTCACCTCAGATTTTGAATCTAGAGGTTTTGGTGCAAAAATGTAGAGCTAGCAGAGAATTTGTTCTGGGGCAGATTATGGCAAAAGTGGCATCAATACCAAAAACTTTAGAAACTAAATACCTATTTACCATATGCACTGACAGCTCCTCTCTCAGGAAATTAAAACTTAGGTTCGCACAAGAATTATACCACAAATTGAAAATACCTATTCTCCAGATTGATGCAAGGAGTCCATATAATTCCTTTCCAAATTCCAACAGAATTTTTCCAATTTACAATATGATAGTAAAGGCTAAATGGCAGAGTGGAGGTATGGCAGGCACAACTCTCTTGGAGAACAAGAAGAAAGGCCCAGGCATTTCCCTGAGAGATATCAAGGCATAATATAAAGCTATACTAATTCGGAGCAATAAGACCTTGGTCATATCGATCAGTATAATAGAATAGAACTCTTCAAAATAGGCACACACATATAAAGAAATTTTATCTATCATGGAGTAGATCTCTAAATCACCAGGATGAAAAAGCCATCCTGTGATGACGGGTACTACATGAAAAAAAGAAAAATAAATCATATTCCTCTTTCAAACCATACAGGATGCTATAAAACATCGTGCAAACCTTTTAAAAAGTGGTGCGGCAGAACTTCAACATGGTGCTTTCTCTAATACCAGCGGATCCTTGGGCCAGCTATAGTGATTTTTCAGATACACAGGGAGGGCCCATGTGACCCAATACATGGGCTCAAACTTAAAATACCACTATTTATGTTCTATATAAATGTAAATACACCTGACAAGGGTAATATTTTAACCCACTGAGCATCATTTATGACATATTAGTAGCAAAGTATATGAGAGTAGGTTTTTATTGAGATAGAAGGAACAAAGATTTCAAATAATCTTATTCTTTCTCAAAGGTCACTGAGAAGTTAGTATGTTTTCAGCTTACAGCTCTGTCCTTTCCAAAAGACTTCTTAAAGATCTGTATATTAAGAGAAAATAACTTTTTGGTTTCTTTCTTTGCAAGTTTAAACTATACTGGATTGGTTTTTCTCATCCCTGACAGACATGTTCAGGCAAATATTTCTGAAAACAAACTATATAGATTAGTTCTTAGTAAGTCTAGGAAGCTGTTTATTGATGCCATAGGAAGGCTCAATAATATTTTTGTCTCTAGTAATATGTTTCTGTATTTGAAGCATTTATAGAATGAAAACATTATTTTTCACAATAATTTGAGACTCAAACGATGCAATACATTCAAGTTAATCCTTGGCAAGGGTCACAGCTGAGGTTAAAATCTAGATCTGCCTGACTGTAAAGTCAGTATTGTTTCTATCACTTTATCATCCATGGAGAGGGAATGAAACAGTGACTGCATCCTGTGTCATGAAGTTTAAGTAAATAACAAGGTGAAAATGCAGTAAACTATTTTAGATTTTGCTTTAGATATAGATAAGGAGTCCATGTATGATTTCAGATACATTCTCATATAGCATAACCATAAACTAATGTTTATGTATGATAGGTGAATATATTCCATCCTAAATATCTGTATTCTGCCCACGTATATCTGTAATGCACTTACATTGCATAAAAATATTTGAACTGATACTTCTAGTGTAATAAATTTGACCTTGAATTTTAGACTAATAACACATGAAGTAAAAAAATTTAAATTAATATTGTTTCCACTTTACAACTAGGGTCCTAGGCAAGCTACTTTCTCATGTGGGCCCTTATGTCTTTCTGGACATCACGGAAGTGAGCTTTATTTCAGAAGAAAATAAATATTCACTTTGATGTCCCACTTTGAACAGAAAGCTTGGGCTTGACAAATACTTTAGAGATTGAGATGTGAAAGAGGTTTTCTCTTTTTTGAACATACTTTTGTCCATAATAGAAAGAATGGCCAGTCAGATACAAAATTTAGACCTTCAAGAGTCTCTGGAAAAAGATGATTTATTCATAGCAATACCGTAAATTTATGCATGTATGATATAGAACCTTTAGTTCAACCTCTTGGATGACAAAGTTTTAGAAATCTATTTTACGTTCATTTTGGGGACTAATTATCCTTACTCTGAAAATCTTTTACCATTTCTTAGGTCTTAATAAACAGAAATCACCAGAACTTTTGGGACTTCACCATACAAAGACAAATCATGTTTTAGACATAAGTTAGAGAATTTTTTATTTTGCTTTTTCCATATGGTATGTGAAATAGGCTAACTCTGATTTGGAAAATTCCTTCCAGATATTCCCACTAGAGATACGTCAAAGAATTTTTTTCAAAGCTAAGAATTATTTTATATATTTCAGATGGATTATTGAGTATTTAAAAATATGTTTGCCATGACTATAACTTGATTGAATAGGGTATAAATTATGCACATAGCCAAAAGACACCTAAGTAGGAAACTAAAAAGAAATATTCGACTTTGTCTACTTTCCCATGTCATGAAACAATGTTATTGAAACTTTTTAGAGCCATCTAGTACATAAATCACAACAGATACAATAAGAACTTATAAAAAGCTTCCCTCTTTTTAGAGAGTTAACTTAGAGATGTAAAACTTCACCTATTTGGGCATCTAAAGAAAGAACTAAGGATTTTTAAGAAATTTAAACTGGCTTATTTGCTCTTGGGATTTGGATGGGTATAACTTTGCGAATTCCAAGTACAGGTTAATCAACAAATTAAACAATGTTTTTTGTATTTGTTATCTATTTGCTATCTATTATAAGAGATCGCCCCAAAGTTTAGTGGCTTGAGACGATAATCATTTATTCTTCACATGGTTTCTGCTGGTTAGGATTTTGGGGAGGGATTGACTGGCAGCTGTTTCTCAGTCAGGGTCTCTTATCAGTCACAAGGCACATGTTGGCTTGGGCTGCAGACACGTGAAGGCTTGAGTGAGGCCGAAGTACTCACTTCACAGACAGCTCACTCACTTCGTTAGCAATTTGACATCAGCCATCGACTGGGGGTCTCTGTTTTCCCAGGATTGCTTGAATGTCTTCACAGCAAGGAAACTGCCTTCCTCAGAGCACGTGGTCTGAGCGAGAGTAAACCAGGTAGAAACCTGGTTCTTGTGACCTGGTGTCCGAAGTCACACAAATCAATTCTGCTGCATACAATTTTTGAGACAATTACAATAAGGGAGGAACATGGATCACTGCCGGATGGAATTATGCCAATGTCAGGTTGTAATGAGAGCATGTTAAATACAATCTGCTACCATTCTGAATTTCAGATTCAACCAACAGTGAACATCCACTGCTTTGCTGTTTTTTTTTTTTTCCTTACGCTAACTTGAACTTCAAAATAACCTTGTAAGCTAGATATTATCTTCTTCATTTTATGCAGAGAAAATGGAGGCTAAGATAAATTAGTGTTTTGAGCTCTGCACAGAAGTGGTATGGTGGGGGGGGGTAGAGCATGACGATTTAGGTGAACATGAGTTCAAATTCTGGTTCCATTACTTGTTCACTATGTTATTGAAAGCAGTATCAATACTTAGCTACAAAACACTTCTGAACTTTTAGAAAAGTACATATTTTGTAATAATAAAATGAATCATATGTTGTGTTTCTTAGTGTACAAGTCTCACTAACCTTATTCACAATTGTAAACAGATGGGGAAACTGAGTGAGGGTAAGTTATGTTTCCACGTCTAGGAAGAGGCACAGTCAGAAATATAACCAAGGTCTTTGGACTTTTATGACTGTGATTATTATTATTTTCTATCTTGTTAATTTAGATCAATTGTGTTTAAGTGCAGTGAAACATATTGCAATTTTGATACTGTGAAATGATTTGCCACTGGGAATTGATGAAGGAATACAGAAAAGGGCAATTTTTAAAAAATTATTTCTTTGCCATTATTTAATAATTTAGAGAAAGTTAAATTAGCCTTTTGAGGTGAAATATTAAAATATTCTCTAAAATTACAGAGTCCCAAACATTACATTTGCATTAAAATATTTTTTCTAATTATGGGTACCATTTAAATTGTATTAATTATATTATATGAACAAAGGACAATAGTAGGTCAATGCAAAGTTCAAAGGGCAAAAGTTTCCAGCTTTTGATGTGTTGCAGTTAGTCCATCAGATAAAAGCAAAAGAGGCCATCTGGTCTAGTCAGTACATGCTTCTCTTCACTACATTTCTAAGTGGCTTTTATTTTTCTGAATGTATTTGGCAAGTTTCTTAATTTTTTATGGCAAATGACATCCTGAAAGAGATTCGTGATTTTATTCCATGGCTATTGTAAGTGCTTA
Source organism: Crocuta crocuta (assembly GCF_008692635.1). Classification (NCBI taxonomy): domain Eukaryota; kingdom Metazoa; phylum Chordata; class Mammalia; order Carnivora; family Hyaenidae; genus Crocuta; species Crocuta crocuta. The sequence continues at coordinate 4,415,803 of NW_027527775.1, forward strand.
GAGCTCAACTCTTTTGTTTGAGTTGGAAGGATGTAGCAATGATAAGGATTTTTAGCTTTTCCTTCCCCTGTTTGAGAATTCTGAAAGCATTAAGAAAATGTACTGCAGATGAGATACATTAGGACAATCATCTTATATTAAGATCTAAAGCTCTACCTAGATTTTAGAAAGTATGTGTATAGCTAGAAGCAGGTCTGGCTTTGAGATGATAAAGGCAAAGCTTGTCTTTGCATCCTTCCAGCCATGCTCTTGGGGCAATCCCAGATACCAAACTTCTTTCTTTCATTTTTTAAGATTTATTTATTTTCGAGAGGGAGAGGGAGAGAGAGAATCCCCAGCAGGCTTCATCCTGTCAGCACAGAGCCCTAGGTGTGGCTCCATCCTGTGGACTGCGAGATCATGACCTGAGCCAAAATCAAGTTCGAAGCTTAACCAACTGAGCCACCCAGGAGCCTCCAGACACCTATTTCTTTGTGGAAACCAGTATATATATTTCTAGTTTCATATTTTCTCCTACATTCTTTTTTTAATGTTTATTTTTGTGCATGTTGGGGAGAGAGAGAGAGAGAGAGAGAGCGAGCGCCAGAGGCAGAGAAAGAGGGAGACACAGAATCCAAACTAGGCTCCAGGCTCTGAGCTGTCAGTACAGAGCCCAGAATGGGGATTGAACTCATGAACTTCGATATCAGGTCATGATCTGAGCTGAAGTCAGGCACTTAACCAACTGAACCACCCAGGTGGCCCCTCTTCTACATTATTATCTTCAAGATTTCAGGAGAGAGTACCCCCTCTGAATACTAATCTATATAATTCATGTCTGTTGATACACAAAATGAATACACTCTATTTGGATAACATGATAATTCTAATTTGAATAGGTAATGCTAAAATGGTAATTTGCGAAGTAGTCAGAATAATGGCTTTGCAACCAACTAGATTTTTTTAAACTCTTTCTACCCATTCCTAGCAAGCTGTTCAGTTTGTCCAAATGTCAGTTTTCTCATCTATGAAATGGGGTTGTTGTGTGGATGGGAGACACGGCACAGAAAATGCCAGCAGTGTCTGACACAGTCTGAGGGATTTGCTGATTGCAGGTTATTATTTCTGTTAAATATCTAAGGAATTTGAAGTAAGCCAATGGTGAGACATTCATGGGCTTAAAAGGCACTTAATTATATACTAGTCACAATACCATCTTGATTAAAAAAGAGTGCTTAACTGACTGAGCCACCCAGGTACCCCAAGAAAAGTGCTTTATATCAGTAATGCCCTTAGCAAACTGAATATGTTTTGTGTTCCAGGCATGATCTTCTTTATAAAACAATCCTTGACCTTAGTATTGATTTCATTGTTCTCAAGTTACATTAAAAGACATTATATTATTTGCCCCTCAACAATCCCAGAAGTTAAGCAGAGCAGATATTACTATCTCCATTTCAACTTGATAAAATTGAATATGGCAGTCAGATGTCTGGCAGGAAACACAAGCTCATTCAATTTGAGTAACATCAAGAGAATTTAATTAATACACTCTTTACAATTGTGTGGTCAGTATATGAGGAAGCCATAAAGAATAGTCCTATAATTCAGAGCTAGTAACATCAGAAGCCATTGGTCCCTTCTCGCCTGAAGGGTCAAAGCGTGGGAAGGGGTTATCTGAAACCAGAGAGAAAGGGCTGCCTGCTTAGACTGTGATCTAGCTCAGGAATGCAACCAGCCCATAGGGATTCAATAGGATAAGGCTGGAGATAAATATCTGATCATCCTCTATCTCCCTTTCATCTATTGGTGTTGCTCTCATAAATCAAACCCAATTGGAAACTAAGGGTCAAGAAAGCCCACTAATGCAGTCCACCGAGTTACAGAGGAGAGTGGTGAAGCATCAATGAATCTAAAAGGGTAAATGGAAGTTATCTAGAACACTGTATTTTACAAGGGTCAGGCAGAGATGATACAAATTCGGGAATGAGGACTAGACCTCAGATGCTTTGAATTATAGCCTTTCTTTCTTTCTTTCTTTCTTTCTTTCTTTCTTTCTTCACATACTATGTTATCTCCTTTTATCTCAATAAATATCCCCCTCCTATTTTGCTCCTTTTATGTACAGTCTTTATTAGTTTTTGCTTTGCACTACTCTATCACTGTACAAACCTATCTACTCCCAATACATCCTACAAGTCGGTCAGTTCATTAGTAATAAGAAGTTTTCTTTATAATCATTATATTGGTTTGTACATTAGAAATAATGCAATGGATACTAGTTGAATTCAATCATTTGTTCATTCATTCATTCATTCATTGTTCATTCACTCAATTGCTCATTCATTTAACAACTATATAGTGAGTGCCTACTATTTACCAGGCCCAGAAATTAGTAAAAGCAATCATGGGCCCTGCTCTTGAGGTGTTGTAAAATAGAATTCATCCAATGGTCTTAATAATATGCATAACTGCAAGCTGAGATAAGTGCTCTAAAAAAGAGCAACATTTACATGATTTTGACTTTAGGTTTTAAGGACAGTTTCCCCGAGGAAGTGATGCATCACATGAAACCTGAAAGGTGAACAGAAATAAATGAATTGAAAAGGGGGATAGGGAAGAGAATTTATTAGATGGTGGGAACACCATGCAAGGTGTCTGTGGCTGTAGGGAGTATGGCATATCCAATAAAATAAAGCCTATAGGGGAGGGGAACAAAGAAAGGAAAAAGGAGAGAGGAAGTTGGGTGAAAGGAAGCCAAAAGGAAGACTGGACAGAGCCCTTAGGATCTGTGTCAGATTTTGGTGTTTTTCCAGGAGCAAGAGAGCAATTAGAGGATTTAAATCAGGGAATTATTTGAGTAAGTTTTCATTTTAATAAAACTTAGTGACATTACAGAGTTGGAGGAAAAGTTGAAAGGGGTCAGAGGGGACACAAAGAGACCAGTTAGAAGGCTGATGAAGACATTGAGACACAGTGTCTTATGAAATGGAATGCCAGAGTTTATTTAACCCTTCCTCTTACTGATTGCTTGCATTTCCCTCCTATATTAAACTATGCTACAAAGACCATATCTCCATGTGGTTACAGGTTTGTGCACATGAGTGTGAACTTCTCTAGAATGGACACCTTAATTTTCTTTAGGAAACTAAGTCTTCCTCATTCTAAATCTGGGTGAGTTGGCAGGAAATGAATTCACCTTAGGTCTTGAGTATCTATGTGAAATAGGCCTGACTAAACAGAGAGCTCTTTCCCAATTCTGGAGATTTGGCAGGACTATTGGAAAGAGAGGAAGACAATTCTTGATGGGAATGTTAATAAGTATCTCTTTAAGCTAGAAGTGGTGGCACTGCCACTGTAAGCGGAGAACTTGCTTGAAGATATATCCAACAAAGAAGAAAGCAATGCCAAGTCAGGGTGATGGATAATTTTTAATAACTTGAATGTATGGATCTAGAGATACTTGGGGGAAGAGCTCCATCTGGAATTACATGTTTGAATATATTCCCCATTGTTGAAGCCAATTTGAGTTGGGTTTCTCACTTGCAACCAAAAGTAAAGCAGTGGATGAATGAATAAATACAGTGAAAAGAAAAATTCACATGAAATCTGTTATTATGGTCCTATAAAATGAATATTTACTAAATTTGAAAGAATTAGTTACATCCAACCAGTATTAGTTATATTCTTGGAGCAGACATTATGAATGGAAAAGAATGATACTCATTGACATGCAGAATCATTATAATATATAGTAGGCTATTGGAAATTAACAAAAAGACAACTATGAGGCAGGTTCTTTTAACAATATTAAGGAAAAAACTCTTGCCAGTCATTGCAGACAGCTGGACAGAGGGCCAGTCCTAACCACCAGTGTATCTGTAAGGGCAGCAGCTGTACTGGGGGCAAACCTGTCTACCAATGCACCCATAGCGATCAGGGCCCATATTTTGGGCATCTGAGCGGAGAGCTGGCCGCACCCACTAATGCACCCACAGCAGTTGTGGCTAAGCCATGATAGGAGGGCTTCTACATAAGGCCACTGCTTTCAAGACCAGGAAATATAAATGACCTATCTAATAACCTAATATATATTAACAAACACAGAGTCAAATAAAATGAAGAGAAAGAGAAATATTATCCCAATGACAGAACAATGAAAAACCTCAGAAAAAGAGCTAAACTGTTTGGAGATAAGCAAACTACATAATAAAGAGTTAAAAGTATAGCTATAAAGATACTTACTGGACTTGAGAAGAGTGGACTCAGTAAGAACTTTAACCCAAGAGAAAATTTAAAAAACAACCAGTCAGAGCTGAATAATCCAATAGCTGCAATACACTACAGGGATTCAACAACAGATTAGAGGATGGAGAATAATGAATCAGTGATCTGGAAGTCAGGGTAGTGGATAGCACCAAAGCTGAATAGCAAGAAGAAAAATGATTTTTAAAATGAACATAGGTTAAGGGAACTCTGGGACAGCATTAAGCACACTAATGTCACATTATAGGGCCCAATAAAGAGAATAGAGACGGGAAATGGCATAAAAATTATTTGAAGAAATAAGAGCTGAAAACTTCATTAACCTGGGGAAGGAAACAAATGTCAATGTCTAGAAGTCACAGAGCGCCTAAAACAAGATGAACCCAAGGAAGCACACACAAAGACACATGATAATTAAAATAGTATAAATTAAGCATAAAAAATTAAACATAGAAAGGGAAAAGCAAACAGTTATGTACAAGGGAAATTCCATTAGGTTATCAGCTAAATTTTCAATGAACCTTTGCAGGCCAGAAGGGAGTGACATATATCCAATTGGCTGAAAGGAAAAAACCTGCAATAAAAAAAAACAACTGTACCCAGCAAGATTATCATACAGAATCAAAGGAGAAATAGAGTTTCCCATAAAAACAAAAGTTAAAATTCATCACCACTAAACAAGTCTTACAAGAAATTTTAAAGGTCTTCTCTAAGTGAAAAAGAAAGGCCATAACAAAAAGTAAGAAAATTATGAAAGGAAAAAACTTCATTGGTAAAAGAAAACACCCAGTAAAGGTAGCAGAGCAATCACTCATAAAACTCCTATGAGGTTAAAAGACAAAATGTAGTAAAATCAATTATATGAACAAAAATTAGTAAAGGGATATATAAAATAAAAGATGTAAAGTATCATATAGAGTGGATAAAAGAGTAGAAATCTAGTTTTAGAATGTGTTTGAACTTAAGTAATCATCAACTTAATACATACTGTTATATAGGATGTTATGTACCTCATGGTAACTACAAACCAAAGCCTACAGTAGATACAAACAAAATAAAGAGAAATAAACCCAAGGATAACACTAAAGCAAGTCATCAAGTCATAAGGAGAGGGAGCAAGAGAAAGATAAGTGAACAGAAAATAACTATAACTATAAAAAATATCCAGGAAACAATGAACAAAATGGCAATGAGTACATACTTATCAATGATTAATTTAAATTTAAATGGACTAAATTTTTTAATCAAAAGGCATAGAGTGACTGAATGGATTAAAAAGAATCCATCTATATGCTGCTTGCAAGAGATTCACTTCAGACCTAAAGACACATAGGGACTGAATATGAAGAGAAGAAAAAAATATACTCCATCCAAATGGAAGAAGAGAAATGTTAGAGTAGCAATGCTTATATCACATAAAAGAGACTTTAAAGCAAAGACTGCAACAAGAGAAAAGCAGGGCACTACATAATGGTAAAGGAATCAATACAAAAAAAAAAAAAAAAAAAGGATAGGGGCACCTGGGTGGCTCAGTCGGTTAAATGTCCAACTTCACTCAGGTCATGATCTCACAGTTCATGAGTTCGAGCCCCACATCGGACTCTGTGCAGACAGCTCAGAGCCTGGAGCCTGCTTCAGATTCTGTGTCTCCCTCTCTCTGTCCCTCCCCCACTCATGCTCTGTCTCTCTCTGTTTCAAAAATAAATAAACACTGAAAGAAAAAGAAAAGGATATAACAATTTTAAATATCTATGTACCCAACACAGGAGTGCTTAAATATATAAAGCAAACATTAACAGATGTAAAAGGAGAAATTGGCAATAATATAATAACAGTATGAGATTTTAGTGTTCCACTTACATCAATGGACAGATTTTCCAGAAAGAAAATAAATAAGGATGCAGAAGTTTTAAATGACACATTAGATCAAATGGGTTTAACAGATTTATAAATAACATTTCATTGAAAAACAACAGAATATATATTCATTTCAATTTTAGCTAGAACATTTTCTGGATAGACCACATGTTAGGCCACAAAACATGTATCAATAAACTTAAGAAGACTGAAATCATTCATATCAAGCATGTTTTCCAACCACAATGTTATGAAACTAGAACTCAATTACAAAAAAATTTGATAAAACAGACATGAATGTTAGACAAATCCTAAGCAAACAATCAGTGAAGAAATTGAAGAGGAAATAAAAAAATACCTGGAGACAAATGAAAAGATAAATGCAATTCAAACTCTATGAGATATAAGGCAATCTATGGAATGGGAAAAGATATTTGCAAATGACATATCTGATAAAAGGTTTGTATACAAATTCTATGAAGAACTTATAAAACTTAACACCCCAAAATGAATAATCCAGTTAACGAAGACACGAATAGACATTTTTTTTTCCCCAAGGAAGACATACATACGGCCAACAGAGACATGAAAAGATGCTCACCATCACTGGTCAGCAGGGAAATGAAAATCAAAACTACAATGAGATATCACCTCACACCTGTCAGAATGCTAAAATCAAAGACACCAGAAACACCAGGTGTTGGCATGGATGTGGAGAAATTTTCACAAAAATATGAATTCAAAGGGATATATACGCCGATATTTATAGCAGCATTATCTACAATAGCCAAAATACGAAGACAGCCCATGTTTATTGACTGATGAGTGGATAAAGAAGAAGAGGATATATATATGCAATGGAATATTCCTCAGCCATGAAAAGAATGAAATCTTGCCATTGCAATGACATGGATAGAGCTAGAGAGTATTATGCTAAGTAAAATAAGTCAGAGAAAGACAAATACCATATGATTTTACTCATATGTGGAACTTAAGAAATCAAACAAATGAACAAAGGGGTAAAAAAGAGAGAGGCAAACCAAGAAACAGACTCTTAACTCTAGAGAACAAAAGGATGTTTACCATAAGGGAGGTGGGTGGGGGAACAGGTTAAATAGGTCATGGGGATTAAGGAGTACACTTGTTATGATGAGCACCAGGTGCCGTATGGAAGTGTTGAATCACTATATTGTACACCTGACACTAATATAACACTGTATGTTAACTAACTGAAATTTAAATAAGAACTTAAAAAAACCCAAAATCTATGGGACTCAATAAAAGGAGTTGTTTTGTTTTGTTTTGTTTTGTTTTTGAGAGAAAGAGAGAGAGAGAGAAAGGAACAGAGGGAGAGGGTGTGAGAGAATCTTAAGCAGGCTCCAAGCTCAGCATGGAGCAGGGCTCGATCACACAACTGTGAGATCACAACCTGAACTGAAATCAAGAGTCAGATGCTTAAATGACTCAACCACCCAGGTGTTCCACCCAGGGAAATTTATAGGAATACATGTCTGCCTGAAGAAATAAAAAATATCTTAAATAAATAATCTAACTTTACCTAAAGAAAAAAAGAAAGAACAAATAAAGCTCCAAGTTAGTAGAAAAAAGGAAATAATAAAGATCAGAGGAAAAATCAATGTAATTGATACTAAATATGCAATAGAAAAGATTAGTAAAACCAGGAACTGGTTCATTGAAGGAATAAACAAATTCTATAAAACTTTAGTCAGACTCATGATGATAAGAAAAAGGGCTCACATAAAGAAAATAGGAAATGAAAGAGCAGAAGTTACAGCCAATAACACAGAAATACAAAGCAATGTATGAGACTACAACAAAAATTATATGTCAACAAACTGGACAATCTAAAAGAAATAGATACATTCCTAAAATATACAATCTTACACAACCAAATTAGTAAGAAACAGAAAATCTGAAGAGACCAATTACTAGCCATGAAATGGAATTGGTAATCAAAAACCTCCCAACAAACAAAAGTACAGACCCAAATGATTTCACAGTTGAATTCTATCAAACATTTAAAAAGAGTTAATACTTAGTCTTCTCAAACTATTCCAAAAACTAGAAAAACAAGGAAAAATTTCAATTTCTTTTTTTTTTAATTTGAGAGAGAGAGAGCAAGCTGGGAGAGGTGACAAGGAGAGAGAGAGGGAGGAAGAGAGGGAGGGAGAGAGGGGGAGATGGAGAGTGGGGGGGGAGAAGGGGGGGAGGGAGAGAGGGAGAGAAAGACAGAAAATCTTAAGCAGCGTCCACAATCAGCATGGAGCCCAATATGGGGCTAGATCTCATGATTGTGAGATAATGACTTGAGTAGAAATCAAGAGTGGATAATTAACAGACTGAACCAACCAGGTGCCCTATAATTCTCTCCTTGATCAAATTTTAGTCAGGCTTCCGTGAACCCTATTTATGATTAGGACTCCACCTTGGTCTTCTGTGTCTATTGCTTGCTGAAACCAACTTTAGTGAGTATCTCCTGATATTTGATATGTGAGCAAGATTCTTGTCTCCCCATCATTGATGGCCTTTAAATCATTGCCTTTAACAAGAAACCTGTCAAACCAGTTTAGCAAGAATCCTTCTAATCTTGATGTGTCCTCTTAGTATTTTCCTTTTTAAAAAATTTTTATTTATTATTTCGAGAGAGAGAGAGAAGGGGCAGAGAGAGAATCCTAAGCAGGCTCCATGCTATCAGTGCCCAGCTTGGGCAGACATCAAGAGCTGATGCTTAACTGACTGAACCACCCAGGTGCCCTTCCTCTTAGTATTTTCATCTACTGACTGCTTCACTTTGCTTGCAGGCTGTAAATCCCAAGCTGTCTTTGCTGTATTCAGAGTTGAGCTCAGTTCTCAACTGAATTCAACCTAACTGAATTCTCTTTTTTTTTTTCTTCAACAGTTTGAATAGTCTGTCTTGTATTTAACCGGTGTGTGATGCAAAACTTTATATTAGTAAGCAACTAATTGATGCCACTAACATACACACACACACACAGACTCACACTTTATCGAGGCTAAAGCATATAATACATTGCACCTTTGCTTCGTGAAATAGACCATCTGAAGAGATTCCATATTGTTAAAGAAAAAAATCATTAATGAAAGTTTTTAAAGAACAGTGAGGCAGGCTTTAGTTTTAGAAGAACTATTGCAATAGATTTAGGGACTACTGCATGGGGTTTTACATTAGGGGAGAGAGACTGGGCTCAGCTGCAAAGATAACAAGGGAAAATGGAAATTTAAAGCCAAGGAGCCAAGGTGTGTGTATGCACTCAGTGGATGGAAAATTACTAAGAGGAAACCCCAGGGATAAAGGGGCATTTTTCAGGCTAAAACAAGGTAACAGAATTTTTGTTGTAGGCAAGCCAGGGTAATCAGATATCACAGAGGGGATGGTGGAGAATGAGGAACCTGATCAGATATTGGGCATGATTAAATATTGAGGGTGGAGAAATCTGGCTAAACTGACTTAGCAGGATCCCCTCTAAAATTGGACAGTGCATAAATAAACAGGGGAAACTCAAATCAGGTCCTACTCAAGAAGAGAGTTCAGAGGAGCTTCACCAGACTTTGGTCAAGAGGAGGATCTTTGTCAATACCTTCCAAATATTTGTTCTCTTATTCAGAAATTTATTATATGTGGAGGGAAAAATAAATGTTTTCCTCCATTCTTAAAGTGATATTCAATGAGGCAGGTACATACTATTTCTTCTGTCCCTCATCTCGCCATTTAATAGTTTTCTTCATCTTGAGAGAAATGCAGAAATCCCAGCAAAGTACTGGAAAGGAAATAGGAGCAGATTGCTGGTAGAGAATGTTCTGAGAACTTCAGATTCAGGAGAAGGACAAGATGGGAAACATTTTTTTCCTGCAGTATATATCCAGGTACCAGAGGACTGGGCAGTGGAGGAAAGAAGCAGATTAACCAGGAGAAATCTTATTAGAAACAAAAAAGTTGACATGAGGCATTAACATCAATAGTCCTCCAAACACAGAGGATGCAGATCAGGGACAGAGAGAGAGAATGAGGAAAACGAAATAATCTCATGGGTGAGGGATGAATAAGGATTAATGGGAAAGAATAGAAACTAAGTGTAGACTATTAAAATATTTGTAGAATAAGGAGAAAGAAATCTCTCCTGGGACTCTGGAAAAGCAAAACTCTAAAAATGATTTATTAAAGGATCTATTAAAAATTCCAGGGAGATGCTTGGAATAATCTACAGAATAAATAGAGATATAGCCTCTTTGGGAAAGAGCAGCAGGTAATACACGGAGAACAAACTGAGATAAAAAGTGAAGAAAGTGGAAATGTTGGTAACAGAATAGAAGCAAAAAAGGAGATAAATGAAGTAAAACACAGATTTCAAATAAATAAAACCACAATTTTCAAATAGAAATTCATACTGGCAGTAACAAATGGAAATACTTCTTTTTTTAAGTTTATGTATTTATTTTGAAAGCATGTGAGAGAGAGGAGGGGCAGAGAGGGAGAGAGAGAATCCCAAGCAGGTTCCGCACGGCCAGCACAGAGCCCCATATGGGGTTCAAATTCATGAACCCTAAGATCATGACCTGAACTGAAATCAAGAGTAACACGCTTAAGTGACTGAGTAACCCAGGTGCCCCAAATGGAAATGCTTCTGAAGAAATATCAAATTGGAGGTGGAGAGCAACTTCAATACTGTTTCATTTTTTTTCTTTCATAGTTTATTGTCAAGTTGGTTTCCATATAACACCCAGGGCTCATCCGAGCAAGTGGCCTCCTCCATGCTCATCATCCCTCTTCCCCTCTCCCCCACCCCCATCAGCCCTCAGTTTGTTCTCAGTATTCAAGAGTCTCTCATGGTTTGCCTCCCTCTCTCTCCCCAACTGTTTTTTCCCTTCCCCTCCCCCATGGTCCTCTGTTAAGTTTCTCCTGTTCCACTTATAAATGAAAACACAGGGTATCTGTCTTTCTTTGCCTAACTTATTTCACTCAGCATAACATCCTCGAGTTCCATCCACATTGCTACAAATGGACAGATTTCATTCTTTCTCATTGCCATGTAGTATTCCATTGTATAGATAAATCACATCTTCTTGATCCATTTGTCCGTTGATGGCCATTTTCCATGAGTTGGCTATTGTTGAAAGTGCTGCTATGAACATTGGGGTACATGTGCCCCTATAAATCAGAACTCCTGTATCCCTTGGGTAAATTCCTAGCAGTGCTATTGCTGGGTCATAGGGGAGTTATATTGTTAGTTTTTTGAGGAACCTCCACACTGTTCTCCAGAGGGGCTGCACCAGTTGACATTGATGACCAGTTCAGCATTGATGATGCTGAACATCATTTCATGTGTCTGTTGGTCATCATAAACATCATTTATGAAAAATCCACAGCTAATATCATCCTCAATGGGGAAAAACTGAGAGCTTTCCCCCTGAGATCAGGAACACGACAGGGATGTCCACTCTCACCACTGTTGTTTAACATAGTGCTGGAAGTCCTAGCATCAGCCATCAGACAACAAAATGAAATCAAAGGCATCAGAATTGGCAAAGAAGAAATCAAACTTTCACTCTTCACAGATGACACGATAGTCTATATAGGAAACCTGACAGACTCCACCAGAAGCCTACTAGAATTGATCCATGAATTCAGCAAAGCTGCAGGTTACAGAATCAACGTACAGAAATCAGTTGCATTTTTATACACCAATAATGAAGCAACAATAAATCAAGGGCCCCACACTCTGACCTTATTTAACTTATCTCCACAAAGGCCTTATTTTCAAATATAGTCACATAGGGATTAGGGAGTCAATATATAAGATTTGGAGGAAACACAGTTCAGTCCATAAAAACGTCCATTCAGGGGCATCTAGGTGGCTCAGTCGGTTGAGTGTCCGACTTAGACTCAGGTCATGATCTCGCGATTCGTGAGTTCGAGTCCTGCATTGGGCTCTGTGCTGACAGCTCAGAGCCTGGGGCCTGCTTTGGATTCTGTGTCTCCGTCTCTCTCCCCCCACTCCCTTGCTCGTGCTCTGTCTCTCTCTCTCTCTCTCTCTGAAAAATAAAAAACATTTAAAAAAAGTTTTAAAGAAAACATCCATGCAGGAAAAAAAAGTGTCAATAAACTCCCAAAACAACTTGTATCATAGTTCAAGGATGCAACCTTAAAATCCAGAAAATAGTGGAGCAAGATCTAAGAAATTTTGATGGGGAAAATATTATAGCTCAATTAATTTATATGTGTTAGTACTTCGGCTGTTAGATAAACAAAGACAAACATTAAAAATAAATAAAAGCACACAAATGAGGAAGATATTATGTTAATGGAGATTAAAGACTTGTTCAGTTATTTTTTTATTTTTCTTGTTTAGGAGAAGTTATATCAACCTTCCTGCAGGAAATCAAGTGTATATGATGGAAAATATAAAAAAATCATTACCAATAAAAAAAGTGGTAGAGAGTACCATGTAAGAACATACAAAAACAGAGAAAGCCTCATAATATTTAGGTAAGATAATGGATGAGTAAGAAAAAAGTCATAAAGTATGCAGGGCTGGATTGTTCAACATGGTAGCCCCTATATACATGTGGGTACTTAAATTTAAAATAATTTAATTTTTTTTTTTAATGTTTATTTATTTTTGAGAGAAAGAGAGACAGAGCATAGTTGGGCTGGATGGGCAGAGAGAGAGAGGGAGACACAGAATCCAAACCAGGCTCCAGTCTCTGAGCTGTTAGCACAGAGGCTGATGTAGGGCTCTAACTCATGAACTGAGAGATCATTATCTGAGCTGAAGTCGGACGTTTAACTGACTGAGCCACCCAGGCACCTCTAAATTTTAAAATAATTTAAATTAATTAAAATTAAAAGTACTGTTCCTTAATCACACTAGCAACATTTCAAGTGATCAATAACCATGTGTGGCAGGTGGCTACTGTATTGTACAGCATGGGTCCAGAATATCTCCACCATGGCAGAATATTCTATTGCACAGTGTTCTAAAGAGCAAATTAATATAGATAAAAGGTGAAATGTACATGTCAGAGCCTTTTCCTATTTCACAGAGGGACCCACTCAGTATTTTAAATGTTGTACTATTTGAAGAAAATAGTAGGTGAGACGTGAAAAAAGCATATGACGATCAGTGCTCATTATAGTATTATTTCCAATATTGAAATATTAGAGTTAATGTTTTGCACAATAATATTAGAGTTTTGAGTAAATACATATGTATCTAGCACTATTAGGCAAGCATTGACATTAATTGAAGTGAAAACAAGTTTTTGACGCATTGTAAAAAATAAAAAAGAATTATTCTAAAAGAAGCAGTTCTATAAAAAATCCAGAAAAGAACCACCACAAATCTAGAAAATGATTGACAAAATGGCGTTAAGTACATATTTATCAATAATTACTTTAAATATGAATTAACTAAATGCTCCAATAATAAGCCATAAGGTAGATTAAAGACCAAGACACATCTATCTGCTGCCTATAAGAGACTCACTTTAGACCTAAAGACAACATGGAATGACTGAAAGTGAAGGGATGGAAAAAAATATTCCATATATACTGTTAATATATACTCTCTCTATATAATGTATACTCTATTAATATATTAGACTTAAAAAAAAAAGACTAACAAGAGGTAAAAAAAAAAAAGGGTATCACATAATGATAAAGGATAAAGGGATCAATCCTCAACAAAGGATCAATAACAATGGTAAATATCTATGCACCCAGCAAAGAAGTACCTAAATACATAGAACAAATGGTAGTAGACATAGAGAAATTGACAGTAATACAATAATAACAAAGAACTTTAACACCTCAGTTATATAAATAGATAAACTGTCCAGACAAATCAATAAGTAAACAGTGGCTACGAATGACATTATTAGGCCAAATGGACTTAACAGATATATATAGAGAGAACATTGCTTTCAAAAATAGCTAAGTACACATTTTTTTCAAGTGTATATGGAACAGGATAGAGCACACTTTAGGTCACAAAAAATGTCAGTAAAGTTAAGAAGATTGAAATGATATCAATTAGCTACCAGCAGAAAACTGGAAAAAACACAAACATGTGGAGGCTAAACAACATGTTACTAAACAATATGTGGGTTAATGAAGGAGCCAAAGAGGAAATAAAACATACTTGGAGATGAATGCAACTGAAAACACAACAGTTCCAAATCTCTGAGATACCGTGAAAGCAGTTCAAAGAGGGAAGTTTCTACCCATGCAGGCCTACGCAAAAAAATAGAGAAAAAAATCAAATAAATAAATGATCTAACCTTATATGTACTTACACCTAAAGGAACTAGAATAGAAGAACAAACCAAGACCAAAATTAGTAGAAGAAGGGAAAGAATAGGGATCAGGGTATGAATAAATGAAATAAAGACTAAAACAGTAGAAAAGATTAAAAAATAAAACAAGAGCTGGTTCTTTGAAACAAAATTGATAAACTTTAGCCACACTCATGATGATGAGAGAGAGAGATTAAATAAATAAAATCAGAAATGAAGGAGGAGAAATAATAACCAGCACCCCAGAAATACAAAGGATTATGCAAGACCACTATGAAAAATTACATGCCAATATACTGGACAATCTTTAAAAACAATGAATGAATTCCTAGAAACATGCAATGATCCAAAACTGTATCCGGAAGAAATAGAAAATCAGAATAGACCAATTCCTGGTAATGAAATTGAATGAGTAATCAAAAACTCCCAAACAGATCCATATGTTTTCACAGATGAATTATACCTAACATGTAAGAAGAGTTCATACTTATTCTTCTCAAAGTATTCTAAAAACTAGAAGAAGAAGGAAAACTAAATTTCATTCTTTAAAGGCCAGCATTACTTTGATACCAAAACTGAAGAGACATTGCAAGAAAGGAAAATTATAGGCCAATATCCCTGGTGAATGTAGATCTAAAAATTCTCAGCAAAATATTGCAAACCAAATTTAAAAATACATTAGGAAATTTTATTTATTCTCAGGTTAGTGAGCGTGTTTCAGGAGTAGAACCCAGTGATTCATCACGTACATATAACACCCAGTGCTCATCCCAACAAGTGCCCTTCTTAGTGCCCATCATCCATTTCCCACACTCCCATCAACCCTCAGTTTGTTCTCTGCATTTAAGAGTCTTTTATGGTTTGCCACCCTCTCTGTTTTTATCTTGTTTTTCCTACTCTTCCCCTATGATCATCTGTTAAGTTTCTCAAATTCCACATATAAGTGAAATCATGTGATATCTGTCTGACTGACTTATTTTGCTTAGCATAATACCCTCCATTTCCATTCACATTGTTGCAAATGGCAAGATTTCCTTCTTTTTGACTGCAACATATAAGGTTCTTAAAGACTCCATTGACTTGTTTCTAAATTATTTCTTAATGAATACTTTTCTCCAATTTGGACAGATCATAAATTCTAAAATCCGAGTTATGAACTTATTTTTATTTGAAATGGAGATATCATCCCAGTTTACACATAAAATCGACTGTAGCTGACTCCTTTTGCACTTTTGGTGGGAATGCAAACTGGTGCAGCCACTCTGGAAAGCAGTGTGGAGGTTCCTCAAAAAATTAAAAATAGTTACCCTCCAACCTAGCAATTACACTGCTAGGGTTTATCCAAAGGATACAGGAGTGCTGATTCAAAGGGCACATGCATACCAATGTTATAACAGTGCTATCAACAGTAGCCAAATTATGGAAAGAGCCCAAATGTCCATCAACTAATGAATGGATTAAGAAGATGTGGTATAAATACACAGTGGAATACTAATCAGCAATGAAAAAGAATGAAATCTTGCCATTAAATTAAATTAAATTTTAAAAAGAACTCTATATGTTAATAAAACAAACCTGTCACTAAAAATAATTAGCACAGTTAAAAGAAATGATAACAAAAAGTAACTGCATCATGGATAGACTTGTCTAACCACTACGTTGTACCCTTGAAATTAATGTACCATTGTGTCAACTATGCTTCAATCATAAACAAATAAAAATAGACTTCTTGGATTCACCAAAAAAACATATTAAGAGGATCATTCACCACAATCAAGCGAGACTTATTCCAGAGACAAGGATGGTTCAGTATCTACAGATCAATCAATGTAGTACACCACAATAACTAAGTGAAGGATAGAAACCAAATGATCATCTTTCTAATTCATAAGAAAACATTAAAAAATTCAATACCCATTCATGATGAAAACTGTCAATAAAGTATGTTTAGAGGGAAAATACCTTAACATAATAGAGGTCATAATAGAGGTCACAGCTAACATCATACTTCTGGTAAAAAAACATAGCTTTGTTTCTGAGATTGGGAAAAAGACAAGGATGTCTATTCTTGCCACTTTTATTCCACATATTACTTGAAGACCTAGCTACAGAAAGAAAAGGAAAGAAGGAGGAGGACGAAGAGAAAGAGGAGGAGGAAGAGGAGGAAGAGAAGAAATAAAAGTCATCCAAGTTGGTAGGAAACAGTAAGATTGTTACTATGTGCAGATGATATGATACCTTACATACAGAAAATTCTAAAGACTCTACCAAATAACTATTAGAACTGTAAATAAATGAGTTCAGTAAAGTTTTATGATACATAATTAATATATAGAAATCTTTTGCATTTCCATCCATGAATAACAAAATAGCACAGAGAGAAATTAAGAAAATAATCCTAACAATATTATATTATATGTTACCTAACTAGAATTTACTTATTTATTATTTATTTATTTAAAATGATGGATACATTAAATTCAAAAATTTTAAATTCCATTTAACAAACATCATTGCAAACAAAGTTAGAGACAACAAGCAGATTGGGGGAAAGACTTATAACATGTCTAATCAATAGATGAGTACCCCAAATTTTATAGAAGTATGGCAAACAATATGAACAGGCAATTCACAGAAGAGGTAACACTAGTTGTCAATAAACATAGAAAGATGCTCAATTGTACCACGTATCAGGGGAATGCCAAAACACAAACTTTCATGAAAATACCTTTCTTCACCCATCACATTGCAAAAGATATTAAAATTTTATTTAACTTCATTGGTGGCAAGTGTGTGGAATAAAGGGACTTTCTCTTGTGCTACAGGTGGGAGTAAAAATTCCATATTATTGAGTGCAATTTTAAAACTTGGTGTAATTTACAACTATTTTATTTTTAAATTAAAGTTAAAAATTTTATGATCTGGAAATTTAAATTTTTGGTGTTCATTCTGGAGAAACACTTGCAAATATGCACAAGGAAGCATATTTAAGGCTGTCTAATACACATTGTATATAATAGGAAAAACTTGTAAGCAGATTAAATGTCTAACAGAGTTTAAAAAAGAAAAGCATATGTACCTACCATAACTATGAAGCAGTTTAAGGAGGGTTATGGGTCTTTTGTTCCTGTTGTTTTTGTGTTTTGTTTTGTTCTAGAGAGAGAATGAGTGCACATGTAGGGAAAAGGCAGAGGGAGAAAGAGAGAATCTCAAGCAAGCTCCACACTCAGCATAGAGCCTGATGCAGGCTTGATCCCACAACCCTGGGATCATGACCTGAGCCAAAAACAAGAGTTGGACACTCAATCAACTGAGCCACCCATGCGCCCAAAGAGGGTTATGTTTAAATATATGAGATAGAAGATCAAAAAGAGACATTTCAAGTAACCAGAATTTAAATATAAACGTGAAACAAACAAGCCAAAAAGAAAAGAATTCTATTTATAATTGCACCAAAAGAATAAAACATGAATAAATTTAACAAAGGTGGTGAAACGTTTGTATTGTGCAGACTACAAGACACCGAGGACAGAAATTGAGGATGACACAAACAAATGGAATGTTATTCCATGCTCGTAGATTGGAAAAGTTAATATTGATAAAATGTCCATACTACCCAAAGCAATCTACAGTCAGTTCAGTTCCTACCAAAATAATAATGGTAGCTTTCAAAGAATTAGAACAAATCATCCTAAAATTAATAGCCAAAACAATCTTGAGAAACAATACAAAGCTGGAGTCATCATAAACCTAGATTTTAAGATGTACTAAAGGAGCACCTGGGTGGCTAGTTGGTTAAGCCTCTGACTCTTGATTTCAGCTCATGTCTTGATTTCACAGTTTGTGAGGTCAAGCCCCATATCAGTCTCTGTGCTGACAGTATGGAGCCTGCTTGGGATTCTCTTTCTTCCTCTTCTCTCTCTCTCTCTCTCTCTCTCTCTCTCACTCTCACTCTCACTCTCACTTTCACTGTGCCACTTCTCCACTCATGATCTCTCTCTCTTTCTCAAAATAAAGAAATAAACTTAAAAAGAGATATAGTATAAAGCTATAGTAATCAAGGCAGCATAGTACTGGCATAAGAATAGACACATAGATCAATGAAATGAAATAGAGAGCCCAGAAATAAGCCCACCCTTATATGGTCAATTAATCTGTGACAAAAGTGACAAGAATACATAGCGATCAAAAGACTCTTCAATAAATGGTGCTGAGAAAACCAGGTAGCTATATGCCAAAGAATGAAACTGGGCTACCTTCTTACATCACACACAAAAAATAACTTCAAAGTGAGGGGGGAAAACCCTAAATATGATACCAAAACCATAAAACTCCTAAAAATGACATAGGCAGTAATGTCTTTGACATTGGCCTTAACATTTTTATGGATTTGTTCCCTCAGGCAAGGGAAACAAAAGCAAAAATAAACCATTGGGATTAGATCAGAATCAAAAGCTTTTGCACAGTGAAGGAAACTTCAATGAAACAAAAAGGCAACATAATGAATGGGAGAAGATATTTGTAAATGCTTTACCTAATAAGGGGTTTATATCCAAAATATAAAGAACTTACACAATTTAACACCAAAAAAAAAAAAAAAACCCAAGTAATCTGATTAAAAACGAGCAGAAGAGACAGACTTGAATAGACATTTTTCCAAAGAAGATATACAGATGGGTAACAGACACTGAAAAATACTCAACATCACTCAACATCAGGGAAATGCAAATCAAAACCACAATGAGATATGACCTCATACCTGTCAGATGGGCTACTACTAAAAAGACAAAATATAACAACCATTGGTGAGGATGTCGAGAAAAGGGAACACTTGTGTACTGTTGATGGGAAGGTAAATTGGTGCAACCACTGTGAAAAGCAGTATAGAGATTTTTCAACAAATTACAAATAGAATACTATACAACCCAGTAATTCCACCACTGGGTAATTACCCGAGGAAAACAAAAACACTAATATAAAAAAGCACTTTTTACAATAGCCAAGATATAGAAATAACCTAAGTGTCTATCAATAGGTGAATGGGTAAAGAAGTGGTGCGTGTGCACACACATACTCAACACACACACAGGAATATTATGCAGCTATAAAAAAGAATGAGATCTTGACATTTGTGACAACATGGGTTGAACTAGAGTATTATGCTAAGTGAAATAAGTTAGAGAAAGACAAATACCATGAGATTTCACTTATATGTAGATCTAAAAACCAAACCAAAACAACAAAAATCAGAAACAGACTTATGAAGAGAGCTAACTGGTGGTTACTAGAGGGAAGGGGGGAATGAGCAAAATAGGTGAAGGGGATTAAAAGATGTAAATTTCTACGTATAAAATAAATAAGACATGGGGATAAACAGTACAACACAGGGAATACAGTCAATAATATTATAATAATCTTTTACAATGGCAGATAGTGATTATACCTACTATGGTGAGTATAGCATAATGTACAGAATTGTTGAATCACTATGTTGTATGCATGGCAATTATAATAAAAAAGAGTAGTCTGAAAGGTATATGTGATACTGCATATATAATTTATAAACACACTTAAAAGAAGTTTGAGGGGATTTACTCCTAATATGATTTATTTCTGGGTAATGGGATTTTTAAGTATGTGTGTGTTTATCTGTTTTCACTATTCTCTTTTTTTAAAACAAGCATCAGTTTTCGTTTGTGTTCCAAGTTTATAAAGTATTAAAGGATGACATAGAAAATTACTGCTTTATATACATTTGATACATACTTTATTTGGTGAACTGTGTATTTAAAGTTGACTCTTTCCCCACCTAAGAAATTCTTTATATTTAAAACTTTTTTTTAATGTTTTATATTTTTTATTTTTGAGGGAGAGAGCAAGCATGAGTGGGGGAAGGGCAGAGAGACTGAGGATCCCAGGGTTTTGGACTGACAGTAGTGAGTCCACAGTGGGGCTCAAACTCCTGAACTGTGAGATCGTAACCTGAGCCAAAGTCGACACTCAACCGCCTAAGCCACCCAGGTGTCCCAAGAAATACTTTGTTTTAAGCACATTTACTAATACATCATTTATAACACTCAGATTCTCAGTCACAGATCTTACTTAAACCTAAACAGAAATTGATGCTGACTGAGTGTTTTAAGCAGAAAAGAAGGATATTAAAAGGATATTGGGTAACTCATAGAACCTCTAGGGGACTACGTGGGTGGGCTTAGAGCCTCCGCAACCAGAAGAAATGCCTGGAATCAGCCATTGAGAGGATATTGCTGAGTTCTGTCTGGGCGGCTTGCTAGGCTGACCACATGGGCAGTGAACCAGACACCATGACGAGCACTATTGCTACTGTTGTCTGAGAGCGGCAGCGGCCAGAGAAGATACACTACAGAGGGACAAAAAAAAGATGCCCCTTTCTTGGACATCACTAGCTCCTGATTGAAAATCCCCTTGCTGATGTTGGGTCATGAGGCTATGCCCTATCTTCAAACAGAGGTTCAAAGGAGCAAGCACATGACATTTTCAGCTTTTATACTGCGAGGTGTTTCTAGATCATGGGCAGCCCCCAAAGAGTGATGATGTCCCACATGAGTAATTAGAATAAAATATGAAAGTGCTCAGCACCATCACCATTTTCTGCTTTCTTCCAACTCCTTCAGTGCCTGCAGCAATCATGAATTAATGGTAACAGTATTTTGTTTGAATGGAACAATGAAATCATTGATGGTTTGCCCTTTTTAAAATGTTTTAAATGTAAGATCACACTTAATTTCTACAAACATGTCAGGTAGTTATTATTAGAATCCTCATAAATTTGGCTGCAGAGAAGTTATGAAAATTGACCAGGGTCACAGAGTTACTGAGCAACATAGCAATTTTAATCCAAGAAATCTGGTTCCAATGTTCATACTCTGAATTCTGAGGCCAAACTGTCTCCCAAATATCTTAAAATAACTTTTTTTTGTGGTGCTGCTGATGGTGGGAGATAGACATGTATTTAGTCTTGACCAGATTTGTTAGAATATCTTTCTCTGGCAGGAATAAGGAAGAAATGGGGGGAAACTATCATATTTGCCATCAGTGTAGCTGCTCTATGTTACTGAACATGGGAATTTTTTGTTTTAGTTTATCTTGGACATAGGAGTATGATATGCATGCAAAATGTTAGATTTATTTCTCCCCCCGGGAAAGAAAACATTTGTCAACAATGGAACATTTTCTTTACTTCCCACTTCCTTTCCTTTCTCAACCTGTTTAAAAATGTTTTGAGTTTTTGGTTGAAACACTGCATTTCTCAAGGTCACAAAAGAAATTTAGATGAACTTGTAAATTAAATATCAGAAGACCCATTAATGAAGGCAAAGGGCAACTGATTAATTGCAAAGGGCAATTAATTCCTTTAATTAAGTGCATGGGGAAATCACCCTCCCCATCCCCAAGATTAACAATTTACCAGTTATAGATATCTTCTTAAATTCTACAACAATCCCAAACTTTAAGAGAGGGCAAAATATGTTAGTGCTACTCCTTTTCAATCAAACAGAATATAGTAGATAGAGAATTATATAACTAGACTCAGTGGCTAGAATATAATGTAATATACAGATAGACTGGTGACTTTAATATTTATACGTCGATGACCAGGTTGATCCTTTTCACTTTCTATTAAGGTCAACACACAGCTAATACATGTGATTGCTCAAAAACAGCCAATTGGGACAACGGTTTCAAAGAATATCTGTCTATGTAACTTTGTATAGTTATCATAATTACTTCAAATTTAATAATGTCCCTACGCTATGAAAACAATATAGGCTCTTCTTCCTCAATCATTAGAAAATAAGTTGAGTAAGTATATATATTTATTAAATGTTCACTTCAATCTCAATGATACTGCCTGTTTACTTTTAAGACACCACTAAAATAGCAAGTTGTTCCTTTTCTGTCAGTATTTCTCAAGAAACAGTGATTTTCGATCAGACTTTTGACTTGTCAACTTATGCACACTGACCTGATGCCACTGCTATGAAGCATTTAACAAATCGCTTTCTTTTTTTATTCTGTTACAGTTTCATTAGCTATGACGGCCACATTTTCAACACATGCATAAATGCATGCATTTCCTGAAGAGCAAGACATAGACAAACATGATTTAAATATATTCATAGAACACTACTTGTAGCAGTCACTCGGGACTTCATAAAATTACATAAAGGATAAGCTCTCAGGAATAGGGTAACTATTCCCAATGTGGAGCCTCTAGGTTATGTATAGATTATATTTAGCTAAAGGAATCTATTTTGTCTTTGCCAGATTTTCTGTCAGTATTGATGTTCCAACTAGCTTCCAGCCAGCTATTTGTTTCAATTCTGTTCTCTATCAGGAACATAGCTTTCTCCGGCTAGCTGTTCATTTTCTTCTCTTGGGGTTCCTTTTACTCAGTAAATTCAATCAAGTATTGCTGTAATTCAAATGGAGCCCTTATTGTGTATGTATTATGTAACCACAAATAATTTGGAAGAAGCATTGAACTTGCTTGCTCAATTCTTACAGCTAAGTAGGCAAAGTTGGTTTGGACAATCATATCCTAAACTTTGTCAGGATATGACTCAATCAGTGAGTTAAAAATAAGCATGTCTAATATGTATATTTTTCATGCCAAAGAAAACTTTTTTCTGTATAATTTCTTTTAACAGCTACTACTGGCTCACTCCTCCAAGGTGAATCCTAGAGCACCTAAAGATTAAAAAAAAAAAAAAAAAAAAGACCAAGAAAATTGTGGGAGGGATTGAGATAATTAGGTTAAGTGATGACTTTGACCTGAGGTAGTAGATAGCCTGAATGGGCTATGGCAGAAGTAGTAAAGAACACATTTCTTGGAGTTCTACTCTTGCTTATCCACATCATTGCCTTGCAAATATACCTATAAATGAAGATCTCAGAAAAATAAGTTCATAGTAACTCATCTCTAGCATTGGCCTTTCCAAAGTATCAGGGCTGGCAAATAATAATCTAAGGAGTGGTACTGTGACTTCTTTTGGGGAAGTGAAGTGTAAAATTCTAATCTGTAGATCTGTTTTACAGACTGAGGAGCTGGTGGCTGGCTTTCTAATGTTTAGGTTTCTTCATCCTAGGCATCAGGCCAAAATGATAAGATATTTGAGGAGCCTAACCATTTAAAAGGGGAAAAGGGCATACTGGACTACAGATTTCCATTGGGAACAGGCATATTAGAAAGATGGACCAAGAATATAAAACTAATACAAAGAAATGTTCTAAAAAATAATTAGCAAGAGATTAGCAGTATGACTATGAATAAGAAAACATGAGAAAAGGTCAAGATAAATATTAGGCAAAACTTTTTTTAAAAGAATGAATAATACATGTGAACTAAATATCTGAAAACATAAAATAGGATAATGAATTAATTTACTGAAAGTCGGATTCGGTAAGTCTTCCAGAATAAGAGTCAGGAAACTTCTTCTGTATAGGGCCAGATAATAAATATTAGGGTTTGTGGGTCACACATGCTGTCTTATAAATTTTAAAAAACTATTTAAAAACGTATAAACCACTTAGCCTCTGGCCATACAGAAACAGGGTTAGGCTAATGTGTCCCCTAGTTTGCTGACCCCCTCAACTAAAAGGAAGAAGAAAAGCAAATTGAATAGAAAATATAAAAGTCCATTCTAAAATATATATGGAAAGTAAAAGAATAATAATAGCTGAGTTACTACAGAGGAATAAGAACTGAGAGGAAGAGTTGCCTAATCAACTACCAGAGCCTACTATGAACTTAATATACCCATCCATCTATGGAAGTTTGATATAGACAGATGCAGGGAAAAGAGAACTGTTCAATAAATAAAACTGGAAGAAAATAGTTGCCCATGCAAATAAAGACAAAATTGGTTTCCTATCTCATAGATGGGATTAGAAAAAACAAATTAAAATGATGAAAAAGAAAAAAAGGGTAGAGTTATAGGCAACTCAATATCTTTAAAACTGTTTGTTAGAAGAAAATTTGGTGTGTATCTTTTAGAACTGTGGTAGAGAACTATTTCTTAAATAAGATGAAAAAGCATTGCCCTCCACAAGAAAATATATGTAGTTTTGATTATAGTAAAATTAAGTACATTTTTTTGCTAAAGGACACCTTTATGAAAGTGAAAGGACAAATGCAATTTGATAGAAAATATTCATGATGCAAAAAAATAGCAAAGCATTAATATCAAAGTGATATAAAGAACTCCATAAACTAATTAAGAAAATCACAAGCAAATAGAAAAGTGAATTTCCCTGAAAAGAGAAACAGATGGCTAGTGATCATATGTGATCAGTAAAATGCGAATCAATACCATGATGAAATATTATTTTAAAACTCTCATGGTCAAAATTTAAAAGTCGTGCAATGCCAAGTTTTGGAGAGGGTATGGATTTATATTTACATACCCTATGACCCAGTAATTTATGCAACCAAGAGAAATTTTTGCACACATACAACAGAGATATTCAGAAATGTTCATAGCAGTGTTGTTCATAATAGCAAAAACCTAGAAACAAGTCAAAAGCCCATTACAGGAAAGTGAATAAACCAATATCATTATATTCACAAACCAGAATAATTTCTAGCACTTGAGTTATGAATAAATCTTAACTATATAATATTAAGAAAACAATGTTCAAATGATAATGTAAAGCTTGAAACAGTTTCTATAAAGTTAAGAAAACCAAAGAAATCTTAATGTTTAACAGTGTACCTTTTAGAAATACATGTAGATAGGTTAACACTGAAAAAAAAAAAAGCAATGGAATGGGGAACATGGAATTCAGGATGATGGTTACTGCTAGTAGGGGAAGGCTGGGAATGGATGAGGTTGAAATTATAAGGTAAAACATAGGGTAAAGGTCCAGGTCTTCACTTCTGTTTGAAATGATGTGCTTGCAGGAGCTTATTTCATTATTGTAAATAGCCAGTTAAATAAATTCAGGTTTTGTATAGGCCAGTAATGAGTGTATCATGTACCAATGATTAAGACATATTTATAATCCAATTTTTGACCTGAGGTCCAATTTAAAAAAGTAGAGTGCTTATCTCCCTTCACAACTTTTCAAATAAAAATCACTGATTTTCTAAAGAATTCAGAATGATAAATCACTTGGGACCAAAAACTAATCCTCAGTAAGGAAGAATCATCAGTTTATATTTGCTAGGACAAAAGGCCAGTTCCTCCTAAGTAATATTTTTAAAAAATCTTAGCGTTTAGCTTTGAAGATGACAGTATTAATACATAAGCTCTTCAATTTCTTTTCAAAGGCTGTTCTATGTCTACTAGTTCCATAAGCCCATGGATGTTAAAAAGGTTTAAGTTTCTTAGTGAATCTTGTAAAGTGTAAAGCTAGGCTTATTTTTGCCTCTCCTGATATGAATTTGACTGGATCTTTTCACCAAGTAGACTGTATTTTTACTAAATATCCGTTGTGGTAGCTAACCTCTTTTGTGATCTCCCCAAATGTTCTAGATCTGATAATACCTTGAGTAGCTACAGTCATAGACTTTTCACTAAGTTTTATATTTTTTAGATTTGAAAAAAAGCCCTGGAAATATTGTTGACATGGCAAAAGTTTCATCAATACAATATTTATTACGCTTACCTTAATATCTAACAAATATTCTAGCTGGGGGAACCTGAGTGGCTCAGTTGGTTAAGCAGCCAACTCTTGATTTTAGCTCATGTCATGATCTATGGTCTTGAGATCAAGCACCACATCTGGCTTCATGCTGGGCATGAATTCTCTCTTTCTCCCTCTGCCCCTCTCTCCTTCCCGTGCTCTGTTTCTCACAAAAAAATAAAATAAAACAAAACAAAACAAAATAAACGAAGTCCCAGCTGAATTATTAGTTTGCATCCAGTAATAGTGTTGACTTTCTAGTTCTAAAACTTCTTCAGTTCTAAAGTGATAATGGAAATTGTTTCAAATATATATTTAGTTTTTGCTAATGACTGTATTCATGCTTAATTGGGAGTTGAAGAAATTCTTTTCTTAATAAGCAATTATTAATTAATATAGGCATTTGTATGTATGTCAACCTAAAAGTTGCAAAAATAGGGGTGCCTGGGTGGCTCAGTCAGTTAAGCGTCCAACTTCGGCTTAGGTCAGATCTCACGGTTAGTGGGTTCGAGTCCCACATCGGGCTCTGTGCTGACAGCTAGCTCAGAGCCTGGAGTCTGCTTCAGATTCTGTGTCTCCCTCTCTCTCTGCCCCGCCACCCCCACTCATGCTCTGTCTCTCTCTGTCTCAAAAATAAATAAACTATAAAAAATTTTTTAAAAAGTTGCAAAAATAGATTTGATGTATGTTCAAATTAAAAAATTAAAATTATATAAGATTTCATTTTAAAATAAGCTTAGTTGCTTCAATTTAAATAAACATTTTATGAAAATATAGTAGGTTTCTTCGGAAATTGCAGCAAAATCGTGAAGGTGAAAAGTGAATGGATGGCTGAAGTGTGGCTGACATTGCTGGAACAATGGAATAGACATCAAAACTTTGGACAAAAAGATGACATCCAACTTACAATAATTCAACTTACGATTTTTGACTTTACAATAGTGCCAAAGTGATATACATTCTGTAGAAACCGTACTTTGAATTTTGATCTTTTCCTGGGCTAGCAATATGAGGTATGATACTCTCTTGTGATGCTGGGTAGCCGTGGTGAGCCAGTGCTCCCAGTCAACCACACTTTCCCAAGGGCAAACAACCAATCCACTCCAACCATCCCGTACCTGCGCACCCATTCCGTTTTCACTTTAAGTACAGTATTCAATAAATTACAGAGATATTTAACACTTTGTGTTAAGTGATTTTGTCCAGCTGTATGTTAATGTAAGTATTCTGAGTATGTTTAAGGTGTGCTAGGCTAAGCTATCATGCTCACTAGGTTAGGTGTGTTAAATGCATTTTCAACTTATACGATATTTTCTACGTACGATAGGTATATCAGGATGTAACTCCATTGTAAGTCAAGGAATAGCTGTAATTTTCATTTTCCTCCTTCCTTCCTTTTTCTCTTCCTTCTGTTTTTCTCGTCCCTCCTTCCTTCCTTCCTTCCTTCCTTCCTTGCTTCCTTCCTTCCTTTTCTTCTGAACAAGTTGTATTACAAGATTTTTGAAATGAATGAAATATCAATGGATCTTTAAATTTTTTTAAAAATATTGATTTATTTATTTTGAGAGAGACAGACAGAATGAGCAGGGGAGGAGCAGGAGGTGCGGGAGAGAGAGGGAGCGAGCGAGCGAGCGAGAGAGAGAGAGAGAGACAATCCCAAGCAGGCTGCAGAGCCTGATGTGAGGCTCAAACTCATGTACCATGAGATCATAACCTGAGTCAAAATCAAGAATCAGACACTTCACTGACTGAGCCACCCAGTCTCCCCTTAATGGGCCTTTAATAGATGAAAAGTGTTTAAGGATCAGGAGGGAAGCATTTAATGAGTTTTAGGTTACTATGAGAACCTGGTCCAGGCTTCATAATAACTTAATTAGTACATAGCATATATAAGGCTAAATTGTAAAGCAATTTACATGTCTTAAATCATTTAATACAAAAATTCTATAAGGCAGAAAAATTTTGCAACTTATATATCTGATAAGTGACTTGTATCTAAAACATAAATAGCTATTACAGCTCAATAATAAAGACAACCCTGAAATTTGGACAAAAGATCTGAGAAGACATTTCTTAAAAGAATGTACTTCTATTTTCATTTTATAGATGAGTAAACTGAGGCACATGGTGGCTGAAAAGATTGTTTAGGGGGACAGAGTCAGGATTTGAATCTTTGTAAACATCATAACCTATACATGATGATTAAGTCTTGAAGTTATCTCCCTCTTGGTATTAAATCTATTTTCAGAATTTAAGATGATACTTCCCCAGAAGAATCTAAGGATCGTTATCTTAAAAACCTGAATTATTTTAACACCAGCCAATGCTATGTTTAAATCAAGATAAATATTGTTTTTGTTCTTTTTTAAAGAGATGGCAAAAGTTGGTTTAGAGGCACTAAATTCCTAAAATTCAGTCTATTTTACTGGCCTGTGGTGGTACTGATATCTACTTCCTGCCTAGCAAGTTACCTTTACACCTGTACAAATATGTTAAAGCTCTGGCTTCAACAATACAATCCAACATTGAGCAGAAGGGATGCTGTTATTTTAACAATAATTCTGAATTACCAACTCCCTGGATCAAAGAAGCCAAGGAAAAAGGAATTTTTTCTAGCAAATGTGGAACAAGTCTAAACTCAATTTCTCAATAGTAAAAGGAGACAATAAAATGAGTACCTTTGGGTAATGACTTCAGTTCTTTTCTCTTTTCTATCTTCACTCTTTCCTTTCCAATCTTATCCTCACTCCCCTCTCTGGTTTACAGATGTTTAAGAGACTATTAGTTATGGAACATATGTAACAAACATTTTCATCAGAAGACCAGTTTACTGCAAATTACTTAGCATGAATTTTAAGTAACTGAAAGCATTTTGATAAGATAAAATTATATACTGTTAGTTTAGCTGGCCTAAATTTAGAGAGGTCATTAATCTCTAGGATTCACACAATTAACTAGCCACAGAGAATTTTTTTTTAGGCTTAGAATAGTGTCAATATAAACACTGAAAAAATAATTGTTTTGATAAAATTGTAATAAAATATAATATTTATTACTGGCACCAAAAGTGGACTAGATAAATTCGCCTGATTGTGCGATTTGTGTTATTCTTCTTTTATATGCTCTTAATTAGAAAGCATCTGGCAAATGAACACCTGAGTGAAAGAAAGGTAGTAGGATGGAATAATAGCTCTTCATATTGTTTAATGGGCTGTACTGAAACAACTTTTTCAGATCGTGAAACCTTTTGATTATTGCCAAATAATTAGTGCTGCAAAGCACCATTAAGTTTTTTTCGTTCACCTGCATTAAAGAGAATAATGAAGGGAAAACTCACAGAGCTTGGCTTACTTTCTGATGTCAGAGATGGTTATCTCAGTGTAGAAGCTCTCTAAGACCATGATGACTATGTTGCTACAATGAAGTGATTTATAGTCGTTTCTGAGTGCACCAGAGTTTGCTATGACGTCACTTCTTTTCAGAACTGTACCTGTCAAGTTCTGTTATTTTCTTTCCATCAAGGTTCACTTACCCTTTTGATAATTAGCAGACTCATGCATTTTTAAAGTAGTGTTTCTTGACTATAGTCTTACGGATGAAGGAAATGCTGGGTTCATAAAAAAGATACCTGAAGTTCCTATAAGATGCCATTTAGTAGGAGTGTATCAAACATTACTCAAGCACCAAAGAGTTAATCAATCCATAAGTATTATAGTCAACTGGAGTAGAGCAAATTGGCCAATATAGTTTACTGATTACCAAGGTTATTGAATTTTTGAGATAAAACTGGATTCTGTTGAACTAGAGTGTATCTCAGAGCAGCTATGGAGTGTCTAATGTCAGCCAGGTTGATGCTTCCATTTACTGGATTGAAGACTCATTAAATTGACCAAGGCAATTTAAATTGAAAAAAGCAGAGATCCAAGCTTCAACCAATCAATAATTCAGGAGGGACTATAT
The DNA here is from genome assembly GCF_008692635.1 of Crocuta crocuta. Lineage (NCBI taxonomy): Eukaryota > Metazoa > Chordata > Mammalia > Carnivora > Hyaenidae > Crocuta > Crocuta crocuta. Next base: position 4,445,866 of record NW_027527775.1, read on the forward strand.
AATATATATAAAGATAACTATGCATCACTGGGTGTAACTTGACCCATTAATTAACTAATTAAAATAATATCTCATAAATGCTTATTTTGTGCCAAGCAATATTCTAAATCTAGATATAAATAGCAGTAACCAGAAAAAGAAAAACCTTTGTTTTCATGCTTCTTTCTCTCTAGTGTTCTATGTGAAGCATGAAACAAAATATGTAAGTTATTGCATATTTGTCAATATATTTTTTCAACCATTGACTTTAATTTGCCTCAGTTTATCAGTAAATTTTGCCTTTTAAATTGGAGCTATGGAGGGGCGCCTGGGTGGCTCAGTCGGTTGAGTGTCCGACTTCGGCTCAGGTCATGATCTCACGGTTCGTGGGTTCCAGCCCCGCGTCGGGCTCTGTGCTGACAGCTAGCTCAGAGCCTGGAGCCTGCTTCGGATTCTGTATCTCCCTCTCTCTCTGACCCTCCCCTGCTCACGCTCTCTCTCTCTCTCTCTCAGAAATAAAGAAAACACATTAAAAAATTTAAAAAAAATTGGAGCTATGGAAATTTCATATTTAATCAAAGCAAATGGAGAATAATGGAGTTCTAAACTTTTATTGTCTGTAAATCAAATGGGTTTATAACCCTTTTTATTTATGTCTGGTTTGTTATCCCTTCGAGATTATACTTTTATGAGGCATATGATGCCTCTATTTTCTGTTCAAAATGTGGCCATAATTGATATCTTCTAGAAATCCTCAAAAACTTCTAAGACAAATTTCTGTTTTACATTGAATATAAAAAACCCTGCACTGTCAGATGCATTGTTATTTTGTGTGGCATTATGAGAGCAAAAATAGCCAAGGTGTGATATCAAAGGGATACACTCTTAATGTAAAGATAAAAATAAATGAAACCATCACACAATGAGAGAGCAAGGAAACTTGCAAGTCTTAATCTTAACATTAGATAGTAGAAGGAAAAAAGTGAGTTTCCTCTAAGAATTTGAACTACAACTAAGCTTCTGTTTTGAATTTACACCACCAATGTGGTCCAAACACTCATAAGTAAATTGTAATTTAAAATGATCTCAGCCTATCCCAACAATGATCGAAAGACATTATTGACTATAAAATACAAATTGATATAAGAGATGCTAAAATGTTAAAAGAATACACCTTATATTTAATAAAACATGATCATAGTTATGCTCCATAAAACTACATATATTGTTTCCAATGCTGAATTATAAAAGACTTATTTCTGAGATCAGGAAGTCAAGGGTAGATAAAACTTTCATCTGCAAACACCTTTTACGAAGACATGCTTAAAATAATGAAATTTTGTTACTAAAGATCAAATATAAAGGTACTTTATGAATTACTTTTCTGCACTGCATACCTATTCATTTGTTTTAAGTAATTTATATGGTGAATTGATTAGTTTTCTCTTGGCATTCTAGGTGTCCTCAAAGTTGGCAAGCATTTTTTTCATTTTCTGTCACAATCTATCTAGTGGCACCTAATTCAGTGAATACTACTCAGGAAATACTGAGTTTATAAAATGTAGTATATGTGTCTTTTATATTCTATGAATAATATCTAACATTATAATAGTCAAGTAGGCTGACATTAGTTTTACTGAAAGAAACTGTAATGAAATCACTATTATTTTGAAGGGTGCATTTTTGAAGTTGTTTTTCTTTTAAAGATAATACCTTTTCTTCCAGAGCCTAACTGTAGCAGACACATTCCTTTGGAATACTTTCAATAATTTCAAATAAAGAACTACTTACATCAAAAAGGAATCACTTAAGGGTAGAGAATTCAAGATGGTGGCATAAGACGACTCTGAGCTCACCTTCTTCTATGGACACAATAAATATGCAACTACGTGTGGGGTAATTTTCTCAGGAAAAAGCCCTGAAAACAGGATGGAGAGAGCCTCCACAAGGAAGGACAGAGGACAGCACTGAGATGGATAGAAGTGGCAGAAACAAGGCCTTGCCAAAAGAAGAAAAACTCCACTCCAGGTACAACAATGCACAGTTGGGAAGGGATTTTAAAAACACAGAACTTCCCCCTGAAGAGCAAGAGGTTGGATCTCCACAGCAGGTACTTCATCCCTTAGATCAGAAAAGAGATGTGCTTCCCAAAATCTGGGCTTTGAAAACCAACAGAAAAACCTCAGAGCTACTGGAAAAGAAGGACCCATTTTTAAAGGGCTCATGAATAGTCTCATGAAACTCAGTGATAACACGCCAATGGGAAAAGCATCCAGAACATAGCTGAAGAAGACTCACTTACTATTGAGGGGGTGTCTCACAGAGAGGCAGGAAACTGCTGAGATCTTCCCTGTGGACAGAGAAACAGTCAGGTGCCATTTTTGCTTCAGAATCTACCTTGCTAGCGCCCATGCTAGCCACTGCCATCTTGGAACTCTCACTTTCACATGCTAATGCTGGTGGGTGCCCCACGGACAGCCCTGCCCATAGCCACAGCCACGAGAGCCACCTCTGTGCCTCAGCCACGGCAGCTGTGGCAGCAGCCAGGGCAACAGCAAGATGGGCCAGGGCGAGAGCTCTGTCCACCACTACAGCTGCAGTGACTACGGCACCCCGCACAGCTGGGTTGGGGAGAACCGCACGCATGACCATAGAGACAGCAGAGTGTACCAGCGAGCCAGGCCCTCCGACTGCGAAAGACTCAGCCAGCCAGGTTGAGGGGAGAGCCCACACACTCATCAGGCACTAGCTAATGTCCTACAGCTCACACAGGAACTGCCCATTGAAAACCTAGATCTGGTGACAAAGGGGGGTTGTGCTCCTGGGCTCTCTGGGACATTTCCTACATGAAGGCATTCCTTTAAGACAGGGAGAGACAGTTGATTTGCCTAACACATAGAAAGAAACACTGAGAGTCAAGATGAGAAAACAGAGGAATATATTCTAAAAAAAAAAAAGACAAAACTTCAGAAAAAAGCTTGTAATGGAACAGGTAAGTAATCTAGTTGATAAAAGAATTCAAGGTAATGGCCACAAAGATACTCACCAAACTCAAGAGAATAATGAATAAATACAGAGAAAACTGAAACAAAGTGATAGAGAAACACAAGATAATACCAATTAAAGCTAAACAATACAGTAAATGAAATGATAAATACACTAGAGGGAACCAACAGCCATTAGGTGACACAAAAAGATTGGATAAGCAATCTGGAAGACAGGGTAATTAATAGGAATCATCCAATCAGAATAGCAAAAAGAAAAAAAAGAAATAAAAAACATGAAGATAGTTTAAGGCTCTGCTGGAAGAACATCAAGCAAGCTAAATTTGCATTCTCCTTCTAGAAGGAGAAAAGAGAGGAAAAAGGCAAAAACATATCTGGAGGATAATGACTAAAAATTTGCCTAACCTAAGGAAAGAAAGGACATCCAGGTCTAAAGTCTCAAGCATGAAGGAAGCAGAGTCTCAAACAAGATGAACCCAAAGAGATTGACACCAAGACACAGTATGATTAAAATGGCAAAAGATAAAGATAGAGAATCTTAATAGCAACAGGAGAAAGCCAACCAGTTACATGCAAGGAAACTTTCATGAGGTTATAAACTGATGTTTCCAAAGACACTTTGTAAGCCAGAAGGAAAGACATGATATATTTAAAGGGCTGAAATGCAACATCTTACAATTCATACTTTTCCTGGTTATAATTCAGAATCAAAGGAGAGATAATGAGTTTCCCTGGGGCACCTAGGTGGCTGAGTCAATTAAGTGTCTGACTTCAGCTCAGGTCATGATCTCATGGTTCATGAGTTCAAGCCCCACGTCGGGCTCCATATTGACAGTGCAGAGCCAGCTTGGGATTCTCTCTTTTTCTCTCTCTGTCTCTTTCCCTCCCCTACTTGTGTTCACTCTATCTCTCTCTCCCAAAAGAATAAAAAAATAAAATTTAAAAAAGTTTCCCAGATAAGCAAAAGTTAAAGGAGTTCATGAACACTAAATCAACCTTAAAAGAAAGGTTAAAGGGACTTTGTTTAGTAGAAAAGGAAAATCTAAACTAGAAATAAGAAAATATAAAAAAGAAAGAAAATCTCATTGCAAAGGGCAATAATATAATAAAGGTAATAGACAAAAACTTATAAAGCTAGTATGAAGGTTAAAAAGACAAAGTAATAAAATAAACTACACTAACTAGTAAAGGGATACATAAATAAGAAGACGTAAAATATGATATCCGAAACATAAAATTTGGGGAACCGGGTGTAAAAACGTAGTGAGCTTAGAATTCATTCAAATGTAAACAATCATCAACTTAAAATAGACTGAGAAATATATGTATATATGAATCTCAAGGTAACTACAAACCAAAAACATAACTGATACACAAAACTAAAGTGAAAGGAATTCAAATAGTACACCAAAGAAAGGCATCACACCACAAGTGAGGAGAGCAAGAAAAAATGAAAGGAACAGGGAAGAATTCAAAAACAACAAGAGAAAAGTGGACAAAATGGCAGTAAGCACAAACAAGAACCATCTATATGCTGCCTATCAGGGACTAGCTTCATATCTAAAGATGCACATAGACTTAACAGTCGGAAAAAGATAGTCCATGCAAATGGAAATGAAATTTTAAAAAGCCAGGATAGCAATATTTATAACAGACAAAATAGACTTTAAAACAAAGATTAAAAAGAGACAAAGACAGGCATTCCACAATGATAAAGGGATCATTCCAATATGAAGATAAAACTGTCGATATCTATGCATCCAACATAGGAGCACCTAAATATATAAAGCAATTATTAACAGAGATAAAGGGATAAATTGATGAGAATACAAGAGTAGAGAACTTTAACCCCCACGTACATCAGTGGATAGATCATCTAGACAGAAAATCAATAAAACAATATTGGCCTTAAACAACACAACTGACCAGATAGGTTTAAAGAAATAAAAAAGAAATAAGAAAATATCTTGTGACAAATGAAAATAGAAATACATTTCAAAAAATAAAAAGGAAATAAAGAATATCTTTGGACAAATGAAAATAGAAACACATTTCAAAATCTATGGAATTCAGCAAAAGCAGTTCTAAAAGGAAAGTTCATAGACAGTCTAACCTCAAGATAAAAGAAAAATCTCAAATAAACAATTTAATTCTACAGCTAAAGGAACTAGAAAAAGAATAATAAGCAAAACCCCAAGTTCATAGGAGGAAGAAAATAACGAAGATCAGAGTGGAAATAAAGACAAAAAAGTAGAAAAGATAATAAAGCTAAGAGCTAATTCTATGGAAAGATAAAATTGATAAACTTTTAGCCAAACTCATCAAAAAGAGAGAGAGAAATGGCCCAAATAAATACAATCAGAAATGATAAAAACAAAGCTACAACTTATACCACAGAAATAGAGAAGATTATAAGGGACTACTATGGACAACAGTATGTCGACCAATTGGAAAGCCTAGGAGAAAAGGGTGAATTCCTAGAAACATTCTAAGACAAAATCATGAAGAAATAGAAAATCTGAGTACACCGATTGCTAACAATGAAATTGAATCAGTAATCAAAAAACTCCCAACAAACAAAATCTCAGAACAAGACACTGTCACAGGTGAATTCTATTAAACATGTAAAGAAGAGTAAATAATACAGTAACTGAAATATCTTTTTTCTCAAATTAAAAAAAAAAAATTGAAGATAATGGAATGCCTCCAAACTCATTTTTTGAGGCCAGCATTACTCTGATACTAAAACTGGGGAAAAACACTACACATACAAAAAAAAGGAAATTACAGCCAATATTGCTGATGAACATAGATGGAAAAATCCTCAACAAAACATTACCAAGTTAAGTTCAACAACATTTTAAAGGGAGCACGTAAGCCATGATCCAGTGGAATATATTCTAGAATGCCAGAGTGGTTCAACATTTCATATCAATCAAGGTGATATACCACATTAACAAAACAAAGGATAAAAATCATAGATCACCTTAATAGATGAAGCAAACACATTAGACAAATTCAACATTTGTTCATAATTAAAAACTCTCAACAAAGTGGGTATAGAGGAAACATACCTCAACATAATAATAGGATCAAGACATGGCTGTTCGCCCCCACTTTTAATACAACACAGTAGTGTAAATCCTAGGTATAGCGATTAGGCAAGAAAAGAAATAGAAGGCATCAAAATGGGAGAGGAAGAAGTAAAGCATTCACCATCTGCAGATGACATGATACTGTATACAGAAAACCCTAAGAACTTCACCCAAAAAACTATTGGAACTAATACATGAGTTCAGTAAAGTTGAGGGAGGATACAAAAATAATATGCAGAAATATATTGCATTTTTATACACTAACAATGAACTAGAAAGGAAAATTGAAAAAACAATCTCATTTACAATGGAATGAAAAAGGAATAAATTTAGCCAAGTTGCTGGAAAACCCGTACTCTGAAAATTAAGACATTGATGAAAGAATTTTAAGATGACACAAATAAATGGAAAGATATACTGTGTTCATCAATTGGAAGAATTAATATTGTTAAAATGCCCATACTACCCAAAGAGATCTATAGCTTCAGTTCAATCCCCATGAGAATACCAATGGCATTTTTTCATAGAAGTAGAAAAAATAATTTTAAAATTTGTATGGGATCGCAAAAGAACCACAAATAGCCAAAGCAATCATTAGAAAAAGAACAAATATGGAGTTATCACACTTCTGGATTTCAAGATATACTACAAGTCTGTAGTAATCAAAACAGTATGGTACTGCCACAAATACAGACACATAGATCAATGGAAGAGAATAGAGAGCTCAAAATTAAACACATGCTTATATTGTCAATTAATGTACAACAAAGGAAATAAGAATATATACTGGAGAAAAGACAGTTGCGTCACTAAGTGGTACAGGGAAGACTAGACAGCTATATGCAAAAGGCGAAACTGGATCACTTTCTTATATCATATTCAAAAATAAGCTCAAAATGGATTAAAGACTTAAGTGTAACACCCATTCCATAAAACTCCTAGAAAAAATAACATAGGCAATAATCTCTGAAACATCAATTTTAAAGAATCTGCTTCATCAGATAAGGGCAACCAAGCAAAAATAAACAAATGGGACTATCTCCAACTTAAAAGCAGAAGATATGAACAGACACTTTTCCAAAGAAGATATACAGATGGCCAACAGACACGTGAAAAGTTCCTCAACATCACTGACCAGGGAAATACAAATAAAAACTACAATGAACTATCACCTCACACTTGTCAGAATGGCTAAAATCAACAACACCAGAAACAACAGGTGTTGGTGAAGATGTGGAAAAAGGGGAACCTTCATCCACTGCTGATGGGAAACCAAACTGGTGCAACCACTCTGGAAAACATTATGGAGGTTCCTCAAAGATTTAAAATAGGGGCCTCTGAGTGGCTCTGTTGGTTAAGTGTCCAACTCTTGATATTGGCTCACATCATGATCTCATGGTTATGAGACTATCCCTGAGTCGGGCTCTGTGCTGGGTGTAAAGTCTGCTTAAGATTCTTTCTCTCCCTTCTCCCCTCCCCCACTCACTCTGTCTTTTGCTCAAAAAAAAAAAAAAATGTTAAAAATTGAACTACTCTATGATCTGACAATTGCACTATTAGGTATTTACTCAAAGAATGTAAAAATATGAATGCAAAGGAATCCATGCACCCTGATGTTTATAGCAGCATTGTCTACAATAGCCAAAATATGGACACAGCCCAAGTGCCCACCATTGGAATATTACTGAGCCATAAAAAATGAAGTATTGCCATTTGCAATGACATGAATAGAGCTAGAGAGTATCAGGCTACATGAAATAAGTCATTCAGAGAAAGATAAGTGTTATACCATTTCTTGGAATTTAAGAAAGAAAACAAATGAGCAAAGGGGAAAAAAGAGAGAGATGCAAACTGAGAAACAGACTCTTAACTGTAGAGACCAAACTGATGGTTGCCAGAAGGGAGGTGGGCAGGGGGGATGGATTCCATGGATGATGGGGATTAAGGAACGCACTTGCTGTGATGAGTACAGGGTGTTGTGAGGAAGTGTTGAATCCTTGTGTTGTGCACCTGAAACCAATATTATTTATTTATCTTAACTAACTGGAATTGAAATGTTAAAAAAGCTTTTGCACAGAGAAGAAAAACCACCAACAAAATGCAAAGGCAACCTACTGAATGGGAGATGATGTTTGCAAATTATATAGCTCCTAAGGGGTTATCGGCTAAAATATATGAAGAACTCATACAACTCAGTATCAAAAAGAACAAATAATCTGATTAGATAAAGGACAGAGGACTTGAATAGACATTTTTCCACAGACATTCAAATGGCCAACAGACACCTGAAAAGATGCTCAACAACACTAATCATCAAGGAAATGCAAATCAAAACCAATTCTACACTGTATGTTAACTAACTCGAATTTAAATTTTTTTTTTAATTTTTTAAAAATTTATTTCTGAGAGAGAGTGACAGCGTGAGCAAGGGAGGGTCAGAGAGAGAGGAAGACACAGAATCTCAAGCAGCTCCAGGCTCCGAGCTGTCAGCACAGAGCCCGACGCGGGGCTTGAACCCACGAACCGTGAGATCATGACCTGAGCTGAAGTCGGAAGCTCAACCGACTAAGCCACCCAAGTGCCCCAATTCTAATTTAAATTAAAAAAAAAACACACACACACACAATAAAATATCACCTCATACCTGTTAGAAAGGCTAGTATCAAAAAGACAAGAATTTTCAAACATAGGTAAGAAAGTGGAGAAATGGGAACCCTATTGTACTGTTGGTGGGAATGAAAATCTATGTAGTTACTCTGGAAAACAGAATGAAGCTTCCTTAAAAAATTAAAAATACTACTGCCATATGATCCAAGAATTCACTTCTAGGTGTTTATTAGAAGAAAATGAAAACATGAATTTGAAAAGACATATTCACTCCTTTGTCTATAACATTATTCACAATAGCTAAAATCTGGAAGCAATGTCCATCAATAAATAATTAGGAAAAAATCAAAAGATGTGATACAATAGAACTTTACTTGGTCATAAAAAATAATGAAATCTTGCCATTTGTAGCAACATAGGCAGACTTATAAGATATTATCCTAAGTGAAATAAGTCAGACAGAAAAAGATAAATACCTATGATTTTACCTATGAGTGGAATCTAAAAAGAAAAAGTAAATAAAACAGAAACAGACTAATAGATACAGAAAACAAATCCTTGTTTGCCAGAGGGGAGTGTGGTAAGGAGATGGATGAAATAGGTGAAGGGAATCTAAATGTACAATCTTCAACTTATAAAGTAAATGAGAAATAGGGATTTAAAGCACAATCCAGGACGTATGGTCAATAATATTGTAAAAACCATGTATTTTGCCACATTGAAATTAGACTTATGGTGATCATTATATAAGGTATACAAATATCAAATCACTACACTGTGTACCTGAATCTAATATAATACAGTGGCAGCATACTTTAATTAAGAAAAGAAAGCAGTAATCATTAAAAGTTACCATTCTCTAGGGAATTTCTTTGGAACTGAAAACAGCTTTTTAGATTTCATAGATTCTAAATACTCAAAAGTAACTGTATGACTTTTGTATACTTCATAATTTATATAAGTTAAAAAATTTTTCAAAATTATAAAAATGTAAAGTTATTGTCCAAGAAGTATGTCCAGTATAAGAAAAATACTTATATAATATTTAAAACCTCAGGGTGCCTGGGTGGCTCAGTCACTTAAGCCTCAGACTCTTGGTTTTGGCTGAGGTCTTAACCTCATGGTTTTGTGAGCTCAAGCCCCACATCAGCCTCTGTGCTGACAGAATGGAGCCTGCTTGGGATTCTGCCTTTCTCTCCACCTTCCTCTGATCCCACTCTCTCTGTCTCTCTCAAAAGTAAACAAATAAACTTTGAGAAAATAAATAACAAAACTTAAATCATTCTTAGCTTTTATTTTAAGTAAAATTCACTAATATATGCAAAATTAAGCCATTAATAATCAGGAAGCAGTTTGTATTATTAACATTTGATTTAAGAGACTTTCAATGTTTTCTCAACTCACATACTAGCCATCTCACTTAAAAAAGACGTTTCTCGAATACTCTTTTGCATTTGTCTGAACAGGGGATAAAGATAAGTGTTCTATGCACTTTTTTTTTTTTTTTCCTGTTTTGGGTTTTTGTTTTGCTTTAAAATGTGTTTTTATGGCTGGGGGCCCCNGTCCAACTCAGAATTTGTGAATTTGAGCATCAAGCCCTGCATCGGGCTCTGGTCTGACAGTGTGGGGCCTGACTGGGATTCTCTTTCTCCTCTCTCTCTCTCTGCCCCTCCCCCCAAAATAAATAAATAAACTTTTTTTAAAAAATGAGGTTTTAAAAAAGTATTATTCTTTTTCTTGTCTTCCTTCAGGGGAATGTAGTTCTCCATGTTCTGATGGACTGTAACTAATCTCAATTGTTTCACTTTTAATTTATCACTGACATGGCCAATGATTATTGAGCACGGATTCTTTCCCACTCAACAGACACTTCTTCTTCAGTTAAATTCAGTTTCTGATATTTAAATCTGTGACTTCAGCCTTATTTTGATAGTCACTTCATTTACATTTGAGAGGTGATCTTCCCAGTGTACACATGCAGCAAGGATAGGCCAGGGTATGTGTACACTTTTGGTTACACAATTTAAGAGCTTGGGGTATTTGGAAAGGATTCAGAAAAGAGCCATACATGTAATGAAAAAGTAACAAAATGAAATCCATGAGGAATGATTAGAAGGCACCACTGATAAGTTTTCTTAAGAGTAGTCAAGAATATTTAATGTGAACTAGAATGACATTCTATTTGAAACTCATTCTTGTATCATCCAAAGGTATTAAGTAGGAAAGTTCTCTAGTCAAAAAAATGTGATTCCAAGCTTTTCTCTATCGCTTTTCTTCTCTCACTATCACCTTCCTGTGTCTTAGACTCACAAAGTGGACAACTTGAGTTGAAATCATTATGTGAAGAAATTCAAGTGAAACCATCCTAATCAGAATCAACTGCAGTAAACTGTAAATGCAGACTTATGGGATACCTCTGTTTCAGGCCAGCACACTTTTCTAATCCCTAAGTCTTGTGGTTGCGTTCTTTGCACTAATTTTTTTTTTTTTACAAATAGTTTATTGTCAAATTAGTTTCCACATAACACCCAGTACTCATTCCCAAGAGTGCCCTCCTCCATGCCCTTCTCCCCTCCCTCCTGCATCCATCAGTTCTCAGTTTTTGTCAGTATTCAAGAGTCACTCATGGTTTGCCTCTCTCCCTTTCCCCCTCCATTTTCCCCCTTCTTCTCCCCNTTTGCACTAATTTATCTTGCTTTCATCTTCCAGTTTCAATGGAAGTTACTAGAATTGATACTTAAAGCGAAAACCCCATTTCTTGCTTGGATCTTAAGAACACACTAATTAGGCTTCTCGTGGAAACTGTCAGTACAGTAAATTTCTCCACTAAAATCAGCAGTTGTCCAAGGCTTTGACTTAACCGTCCCTAAAGTCTTTGACCCTTTGAGGTCCTCAAAATATAGTCAATCATCTTAAAATATCTTTGTTCTTAGTTTTTCTTTTGTATCTCTCTGCTGTTTTTTTCCCTGGACACAATATTTTATTTTCCACACATCTGCTTCTCATTTTGGACTTAGTATTCACAAATATCTTTCCACATCTTTTTTAGTTCCCATCAAGTATAATAGGGAAGATAATAAATGGAATGCTTTGGGGGAGGGAGCCATAACCAGTAGTTTAGCTTTGGACATAATTGGATGTAGCTATGCCATATTCTAGCAGAGATACCGAGTAGGTAGTCGGATATACAAGTTTAGAGTTCAGTATAGGAGTCTTGGCAGGAGATTAATACAAATTAGAGTCATTTGCATGTAAAGGGCATTAAACCAAAGAGACTAGATGATATTACCAAGAGATAGTGTGCAAAAGACAACTGAGTCCCAGGCCACTCCGAAGTTAGGGTGCCAGGGAGAAGAGAGGAATCTTGTTGGAAGGGGGAGCAGGCAAATGGGTAGTAACAGGTGACGAAAGAAGGTCAGAGGAGGTTTTGTTTGATACAGAAGCAAATTCTTTTTTAGAATTATTTAAATATTTGTTTATTTTTCAGGGAGCGAGAGAGAGTGCGAGGTGGGGAGAGGCAGAGAGAGACGAAGACATAGAATCCAAAGCAGGCTCCAGGATCTGAACTATCAGCACAGAGCCCAACCTGGGGCCCAGACTCAGGAATTTCCAGATCACGACCTGAGCCGAAGTCAGACTCTTAACTGACTGAGCCATGCAGGTGCCCTTGATACAGAAGCAGATTCTATAAGACTTTTACTTAACGTGATTTTATAAAAGTCAACTACACATCACTAAAATATAACTTTCCAAAGATGAATCTTTAAAGAACAGCACAATATTTCACTTAGAGTATATAGATTTGGTTAAAATTATACCTTTGGCAACATTACATTAAAAAATTAAAATACCATTTCTATGCTACCCACAGCTATATTTTATTATTTGTTAAACAATGAATACTTAAAGTGTACATTTTGGATGAATCCTTTGAAATACATTGACCTTTGCTTGGTGATCGTAATCAAATATGTGGAATACTTTGAGACATCCAAGTAGATGGGTTTATAAAAGATAGTACAAATAATCTCTAAAATATAAATGATTTTGCGGCCTTCAATAAGAGACATTGTGCTAAATAATCATTACCTTGATTTTACTCTCCACAAAGTGGGCTGAGAACTATATGGTATTAAACACATACCCTCATTTTACAGATGAAGTAAGTGATACGTAGCATATACTAAAGTCAAATTGTATAAGGTTGTATATATATTCCAGTGTTCTTGTTAATAATCTATATCCTAAAAGCATAGAACAAATACTTTTGGCCTTTGAGAAGATAACTGACTTCAGTTATGAGATATGTAAAACTCAAACTATCCTTTTAGGCATTTAGTGCATCCAAAGTTATGCAAACAGGAAAGGTAACATAACAGCTCAGTCTTCCCTATTGGCTGCTTTCCTCTGTTATAATGAAAACACTGTGATACTTGACAGTTGTTGAAAGTATTTTTAGCATTCTTGTGCCGTATCTTTTATCACGGGACAGAAACCCTTTTCTCCTTTCTCCCAGTTACTTTCAGTCTCTTTGTTCACTGGGATGAGACAGAATTGACGTCTTTATGCAGAGACTTCAAAGGGAATATTTGGAAAGGGAGAAATGTATAATCATTTTGTCTTACGACGCCCAGATGAAATTTAGCTGCAAGACATTTTTTTTTAACATTCAGTTCTTAATTTGAACTCTTAGATATTGACAAAAACAATACTGAGCTTTAGTCTTAACCTTATTTACTCCACTCTCATTTTAGCCTTTCCTTTTCTGCTATTTTGCATTCTTTCTCATCATTGTCTTTTGGTGGCAATTTTATTAATTTTTATTTTCTGACATAAAATCTTATGACTACTAATTCTTCTCCTTTCCTGTCTATTAATAGTGTTTCTTGACAGCTCTGTGTGATTAATGACAGCTTGGTAAAATACAAGTTTCACACGCAGCAGTAGTTTGAGACATACTGTTTCAAGTAAATACTTGTAAAGACCTCAAACGTTTAGGACCTTTGGCAGATAAGAATGTTTTTGTTTGGAAACCTGTATGATCTAAGTTGGAAAATTTTTATTCAAAAGTACTTTTTGTTGACCTTCCTCAGTCCGTTCAGATATGAATACTATCTATCTTTATAAGAGAGAGACGAACTAAGTGCATGTTGTAAGAGACTCACCCAGGAGCTGACCAAACCACAGGATTCCCAGGAGAGTTAATGATGAATTTCATAGTACATTCTCAATGACTGTTATTGGCTAATTGACTTATTGTGCCTATCTGTTACTGACTGCTGATTTCTTTTTCTTCAACATGAAATATACATTGCTTCCTCCCTTTTTAAATTAAATATGAATTTCTCATTCCTGTCTATCTAATGGAAAAGATAACTGGAAAGATTTTGTTTTCAAGCGTTATAAAATGTCACAGTTTCCCAGGCTTCTAGAGTTTTAATAATTGGTTCCGCAATGTTGTTAAGAAACTTCACACAGCTTATTAACATGGGCAAGTTTCTAGATCTTCTTCCCTTTTCTCGACTTAATTGAGATATCTCCATACTGAGAATGGAAGACAAAGGCCAGTCTTATTTAGCAGTACAACAACTTAACCATAAGCCACCACTAATAAGGAACATTAACTGTAAAATATGGCAGCTGGCTACCTCAGAGATAACTCACCAGTTGGGCACACCATCTCTTCTAAGGCTGGGGGCATAGCTTTCAGATGACTGCTGCTTTGCATTTTCACATGTGAATGTGAAGAACTGTTTCTTCTCTAGTGCAAATTTACTCTAACACATTCACTACATTATTCCTTGTTGTAAGCATTTTAAGTCCTAATTACATAAAAACCCTGCAGTGGCTTGCCACCACATGATACAGGTAAGGACCCAAGTTTATGCTCTAGCCTCATCTCCCGAGCTTGACCTCACATAGTCCATTGTAGCAATAGACTGAGCTACTCACTATGACTATGCAGTCTGTTCTCTTTGCCTAGATGATTTTCCTCTCCTTTTCTATTTGGTAAATTTTTGCTTGTTTTCAGCTCCAAAGTTGACACCACTCTGAAGCATTTTATTTTTTTCCACAAAGAATTAGTCACTCCCCTTTTTCTGTCACCAAATACATGCCCCTTATAGCATTATATTGTCATAATTAGTTATTTGTCTGTTTCCCCCTCTTCAAGTGAAGAAATTAGAGCTTGATCTCTGTTCATCTCCAAGTATAGATAGCACCTGCATATTGTGAAGGTTCCTCAATGTTAATAAATATATGGCTCCTGGGCTTTTATCAACATTTCTCTTTTGGCGTTATTTTATAAACTACAACTCTCTTATATCTGGGACAGTATTCTTAAAATATTTTATTAAATAAAATAGAATATACTTTGGGATACCCTTTTTGTCTTAAGAACTTGAAGCTGGCATGTAAATATAGAATTAAAAAAAGAGAAAGGTTGATGAATAATAATTAGCCTATTCAGTGACTATGGATTATATTATATATCCCATACAAAAGAGAAGTCTTTTCAAGTCATAGAAGCATCTGTTCTCTAGAGGGGCAATACAATATCCTTTCCTAGTGGTTAGGAACCTTGAAAGTCACAGAAGTTTTCTCATGGGCTAAATGAAACATTTCTTAATGAAGTTTAATTCCGTTTCTTGGTTCATTCCTCAAGGGTAATTGATAGTGGCTGAGTCTCATCAATCAATTAACAAATCAGCAAGGACTATTTATTGAGTTCTTACCACACAGTCATCATCGTAATTATAAAATTGGAATGGATAAGATGTATAAGACATGACAGTTGTCCTTTGGCAGTTTTCATTTCCTTATGACATGCTCCATGGAAAAATCATTTATTAATTAACCCAAAAATATTTTCTGAGACTCTGATTTATTTTAGGGCGTGAATGAAGGAGTAGGGTTACAGGAAGAAGATTTGCTCTCTTGAAGAAATACAAAATGGTCTCTCCTCTCCCAAAATACAACCTTCTTAATATGAACTCATACACCAAAATGTCATGAGTTTTGTTTGAGGCAGGAGTGCTGACTATAACCTGTGGCTACAGAGGTCAGGGTTTTTAGAGTAGCATTGATTATTGCATGTATCAGTTATCTGTTGCCACCATAATACTATATAACAAACACCCACAAAATTTAGTAGATTAAATCAATAAACATTTATTATTTCTTTCAAATTTATAGATACATTGTTTCTGCTAAAACAAAGCTTAGCAAAGCTTACTCTGGTATCTTTGGATAACTGTGTGCTGGATAGGTGACTGCTGATATTGACTGGGCTCTCTCGCTTGTCTAGATTCTGGCCCAAGACAACTGGTGAGGCTTTGCTTAATGTGTCTCATCTTCTAGCAATCTAGCCTGGGTATGTTGGCATGTTATTAAGGCAAAGGCAGTAAAATGGAGTAAAGGCATTAAAGGAGTAAAATGGAGAAAGAAAGAGGACAAATGTATAAGAATTTTGTTTTTCGAATCTTAAACCAAATTTACTACTGTTCCATTGGCCAAAGCAAGTGACTTAGACAAGCTCAAAGTCAGAGCATGTACTAAAGGGCACATATACAGAAAGACATCAACAATTTGGCACTAATGTAATCAATTTGCCACACTAGATTGGCTAATCATTGAGAGGAGGATTTCAGACCAAAGGGCCCAGAACTCTGATGTTATAAATTTTTTAATCCTTTGCCATTTCAAATGCAGAAGTTAGGGGGAAGTTAGACTTAATGATTGAAAAGATGATGATGGATGGACATGACCACAGGATCACTAATTGCATATGAGTATTCTTGCAACAAGTGAATCTTTCTAGCCAAAGATGGAGACTATAGGAATATGAAGAAGCTAACTATACCACAAGCCTATCCACAAAATTATTATCTACATTATAGTAATAATGGTATTTCTCAGCTCCAGCTGTTACCTTTATGCGATTCTTTTTAGAATGGTGATTTCCCACGGTCACACTTAGTTGAGAGGTCATTATGCCTAGACGACCTGAGTTATTGGCATTTTTCAAATTATATCTTGTCATAGGTTGAATTGTATTTTCCAAAGAGATATGTTGAAGACCTAACACTCAGTAATTCAGAATGTGGCTTTATTTTGGAAATAGGGTCATTGCAGATGCAATTAGTTAAGGTGAGGTCATGATAGAGTAGGGTTAACCCTTAATTCAACATGACTGATGTCCTAATAAGAAGAGGGGAGATAAAAACAGAAAGGAGAATGCCATATGAAGACATGGAGAAACACAGCAAGACAATCAATCATGAGATGTTGGGAGCAGAGATTGGAGTGATGATTCTGCAAGTCAAGAATTACCAAAAACTGCCAGAAGCTAGGAAAGAAGTCTGGAACAGATTCTCCTTCAGAGCTCTCAAAAGGAAACAACCCTGCTGACACACTGATTTCAGATTTGTGGCCTCCAGAATTGTGAGAGAGTACATCTCTGTTGTCTGAAGCCATCCAGATTTTGGAAGTGACTTTGGAATGTGGCAGTGAGTAGGACTAGCCCAAGGAGAACTGTTCTGGGCATTTTCCCAAGTCTCTGAAGCTCTCCAGAACTAGAACAACCATTTGCTCTTCCTCCTCTGTGACCAACTCTTTCTGTACGAAATGGCTTTTAAAAATTCTCAAAACTTGGGGCGCCTGGGTGGCTTAGTCGGTTAAGCGTCCAACTTTCGCTTGGGTCATGATCTCGCAGTTCGTGGGTTCGAGCCCTGCGTCGGGCTCTGTGCTGACTGCCAGCTCAGAGCCTGGAGCCTGTTTCAGTCTGTGACTCCCTCTCTCTCTGACCCTCCCCTGCTCATGCTGTCTCTCTCTCTCCTATAAATAAATAAAACATTTTTAAAAATTTTAAAAAAAATTCTCAAAACCCACATCTTATTTAGATCATGTCCCTAGGACTATTGAAGCTATAAACTGTGTACGTATTCTCTATGAGAATGCTAACCTCAGTGATTTCAGGGTGAATGGCCCATCCTATTTTTACTGTGATATTTTTGGTTATTACTTTGTCTTTAAAAAATCAAAATTTAATCTTTGAGCACTCTAGTATGGTCACTTGTTAACTATTCACCCAAATAACTTTACCTTTTGAGGTTTTGAGTAAGCCCCATGGCCTCCTACATTTCCTCAAAAACTATAGCCTCTATAGAATGCTTCTCTTCTCCGACTCTTTCAGCCTTTCTTAAAAGTACCCCCGGAGAGCCTGTTGGCTTATCTTGTTCTCTAGTTATTTCTGGGGATTAGGACGCTTGTCTAACAACTACTATAAGCTTTGACTTTTTTTATATTCCCAAGGTGCCTAGCACACTGTAAGGAACACATTGGTGCTGTTAGCTTGCTGATTAACTGATTCTTGATCTTTTCACCAGAAGACTAGTTGTCATAAATCTATGGAGAAAATTCTCTGGAGGTTTATTGGTAGTGGTGACAGGGTGGGGGGGGGGNTCAGCTGTCTCTATGCTCCAAGTACTATCTCTCGCTGACAACCAAAGGGCCTGCAATAATTACCATTTAAGCTACTTCTCAATTATTTTTAAGAGATACTAAATTTTAACTGTTAAATGGAAGATCTAACACTTTGAGAAGCTGGAACAGGAGACATGCTATCTTTAAGTATTAACTCTTTGTTCCATAGAGCCAAGAGGGAATAAAATTGGGAAGAGAGGTTCCAGTCTTGAGGAAGTATTAGTCTGGTAAAAAAAAAAAAAAAAAATACTCCCCCTGCCCCAGTATGTTCTTTTGAATGACAGGAATTAGTTTCAGGGCCTCAGGAAAGAAAAGAGATTAATCAGCAGCAAGATATCAAAAGTCAAAAAATAGAGTAAGATGTGGAAGAAGAAATTTTGCCCATTTCTTAAGGCAGATTCATAGTGAGTGAATTGGGGTGCTCATCATGAGGATAATTTTCTTCCCCCAATGTAGTTCCCAGTAGTTCTGACAGGGGGGCATGTACACCTAGATTCCATTTATGAAAGCTTTTATGTGACAGAAAATATACTGTGAATACATCTTAATTTTTTTAAGAGCCTAGAGAGCTTTTCACAGAGGCAATTAAAAACATCTTCAGCTTTGATTCACTCCTTTGCAATACTTAGGTTTTAAATCAGACATTTGAGCCCTCTATAAAAATAGCAGGCAAATTTCACAAACACAAATATGCATTTTAAAGTCTAAATGTCATCAAACCATATTTAGGATAAATCAGGATTAGCTTCATTTTAAGTAAAAAAAATCCAACCCTATACATTATGAATATATTTTGATTTAGAATTATTGAATGACTTTAAGCAAATCAAAGTATTTTTATAGCAACACGAAACTTTACTATAAGAAAAATGCATTTTAGTGCCAATGTGTTTCTTCATGTTTCAATATGAAGGAAAATTAGAACTTTGAAACAGCAGGTAACCCTTGAAGTAGTAACCCTGCTTTACAAAGAAAATATCTCATCATTTCAGCTTTGGATTCTCAGAAATAATCTCATGAGGTTAAGGACTCTGGAATTAAAGGATTCTGACCTAAAGGGATTTTATTTCTTGCCCAAGTCTCTGTTTTATGGAAACTGTGGTTAGAAACAAAATTTTTCAAGCACGATTGAGAATCAGTAATTTGTAAAGCCCAGACAGATAAGACTACTTTAAATTCTTGGAATAGGTATGGCGAGTAACACAAGCTCTGTGACAGTCAATCATTTTATTCTATTGATGTCCTATTGCCTAGTAAGCACCTTAAATGTCTTCCTAGATACCACAAGAAACTAAAAAATAACACTGAACATTTCTTCTGTGGTAGTATTCAACTATCAACAAAAGGAAAAAATCAATTTTATTTGAATACCTAGGTTTAAAACCTCCTAGAGAACAGGGTCTAAGATAGCAGCATATGAAGACCCTGAACTCCCAGGGTCTTGGACACACTGAATCTACACCTACATATAGAGAAGTCCTTCATGAAGAAGAATCAAAGGCTGAACAAACAGCTTCTTCACAAGAAACAATAGAAGAACCATATACAAAAGGGACAGACAGGCATGGTAACAATGGGAACACTTCCCACAACACTGCAATCTACAGCAGGAAAGGATATCACTGAGGGTCCCACATGCAGACTCGCCCACACTGGGGCACAGTGGAAAATGAGAAGTTTAGAGAGCAACTAGACTATAAGTGAAGAATATCTACTTACTTACCATAGAGTGTTGGTCAAATGGGTGGAGAACTGCTCAATTCTCTCTAGGATTGGAGGTTCTGGTGAACACTATTCTACATTGCCCCCTCCACCTTGATAGTGTGCACAAGCAGGTTACAGTTGCTCTAGCCAGTCTTCTAGGGTCACCCCAGCTGCACCTGGGCCCTGGCTCACATCAGCTTATGTTTTCCCCACAAGATGACCCTGGTGCATTGCATCTCAGTGCCTATCCTAGCTACAGCTGTTCCATCAAGGTGACCCCAGTGCTGTGTGCTCTTGGACTCCCTGGCCTGTACTGGGCATAACTATCCTGCCAAGGCGAAGTGTGCTCCAAGACCTTCTTGGTCTGTGCCTGCTCCATCTTCAACCATCCTGCCGGGATGGCCCTGCCTGCACCTTCTGCAGCCCAGCAGTCATATCAAGGCAGCCACAATACCTGCATCTGCTCTTGCTCCAACTGTCCCACCTACGTGGCCCTGGCCTTCTGCACACTGAGATTTCCCAGCCCTTGCTCACTCCAGCTCCACATATTCCAGCAAGGCGGCCAGATATTCAGTCTACACAGGACACACTCCTATACAACATCACTCTGTTAAGACTGGGAGAGGTGGTTGCTCCACCTGTTCATAGAAAACAAAGAAAGTCAACAAATGAAGAGACAGAAAAATATGTTCTAAACAAAATAAGATAAAACCATAGAAAATAAAGCCTTAATGAAATGGAGATAAGCAATCAATTTGTTAAAGAGTTCAAAGTAATGGCCATAATATTTTGATCCAAATTGGGAGAGAGATGTGTAAGAACACAGTGAGAGCATTAACAGTGAGTGAGAAAATATAAGAAGTAATCAAAGATGAATATTACAATAAAGTAAAAACTACAATAGGGGGGATCAACAGTCAAATAGATGATGTAGAAGAATGGATCAGGGATCTGGAAGACAGAAAAGCAGAAATCATCCTATCAGAATAGCAAAAGTAAAAGGAATTTTAAAATGAGATAGTTTAGGAAACTTTAAGACAATATCAAGTATACTAACATTCACATTATAGGGGTCCCAGTGGGAGAAGAGAAAGAGAAAAGAGTAGAAAACTTATTTGAAGAAATAATGGCTGAAAACTTTCCTAACCTGGAGGAAGGAAACAGACATCCAGGTCCAGGAAACACAGAGAGCCCCAAATTAGAGTAACCCAAAGAGATGCACATCAAGGTGTATTACAATTAAAATGGAAAAAGTTAAGAGTAGACAGTCTTACAGGCAGCAAAACTGTCATATACAAAGGAAACCTCATAAGACTGTCAGCTGAGTTTTCAGCAGAAACTTTGCAGGTCAAAATGGAAGGGTAGGATATATTTAAAGTGCTGAAAGAAGGATGAGCACTGAGTAATATACAGAATTGTTGAATCACTATATTATACACCTGAAACTAATATAGCACTTTGTGTTAACCTCATTGGAAATAAAAGAAAATAAAAGGGGGGACAAGTGCCAAAAGGAGAAAACTTATAATCAAGAATACTCCATTCAGGGGCACCTGGGTGGCTCAGTCGGTTGAGCGTCCGACTTTGGCTTGGGTCATGATCTCACAGTGTGTGGGTTCAAGCCCCGCATCAGGCTCTGTGCTGACAGCTAGCTCAGAGTCTGGAGCCTATTTCAGATTCTGTGTCTCCCTCTCTCTCTGACCCTCCCCTGCTCTCTCTCTCGGAAATAAATAAAACATTAAAAATTAAAAAAAAAAAAAGAATACTCCATTCAGCAAGGTTATTATTCAGAATTGAAGAGGAGAGAAATAGTGTCCCAGAGAAGCAAAAACTAAAGTTGTTCATTACCACTAACCCATCGTTACATGAAATGTTAAAAGGTCTTCTTTAAGGAGAAAAGAAAAGGCTATACTAAAAATAAGAAAATAGATGGGGGTGTCTGGGTGGCTCAGTTGGTTGAGCATCCAACTCTTGATTTTGCCTCAGGGCATGATCCTAGGGTTGTAGGATCGAGACCTGCATTGGACTCTGCACTGAGTACGGAGCTTGCTTAAGATTTTCTCTCCCTTTCCCTCTGCCTATCGCTCCAATTTATTCTCTCTCTCTCTCTCAAAAAGAAAAGAAAAGAAATAAGAAAACACATGGAAAAAAAAAAGATCTCAGTGGTAAAGGCTAATGTATATTCAAGGCAGATAATCAGTCACTTAAAATTTAGTATGAAGGTTAAAAGACAAAATAGTACTGGCACCTGGGAGACTCAATCAGTTAAGCATCAAACTCTGAATTTAGGTTGTAATCTCAAGGTTTGTGAATCGAGCCTTGTGTGGGGATAGGCACTGACTGTGCAGAACCTGCTTGGGATTCTCTCTCTCTCTCTCTCTCTCTCTCTCTGCCCCTCTCTGTCTCAATATAAATAAATAAACAAAAAAAAAGACAAAATAGTAAAATCAACCATAACTATAAATAAGTACTTAAGAGAGACACAAAATAAAAAGATGTCAAAAACATAAAATGGGGGAGGGGAGTAAAAACCTAGTGCTTTTAGAATGTGATCAAACCTAAGCAACTATCAGCTTAAAATATTTATGTCAATATATGAACCTCATGGCTCATAAATATTTAATAGAGAGAAACAAACTGTTGATTACCAGAGGGGAAAGTGGGATGGAAATGGGCAGAATAGGTGAAGAGAATTATGAGGTACAAAGTTCCTGTTATAAAATAAATAAGTCATGGAGATGTAATGGACAGCATAGAGAGTATAGTCAAGAATATTGTGCTAAATTAATATGGTGACAGATGGTAACTAAGGTTATCATGGGGATCATCTGGTATTATATAAAAATATTGAATCTCTATGACACACACCTGAAATTAATAGGATATGGTATGCCAATTATACTTAATAAAAGCCATCAGCCTTCTTTCATGGTTTATGCCTAAAAATATTGTATAGATGATCACTAAGAAAATAACTGAAGCAAGCTTCAGTGATGATAAAATATGAGGTAATTAATGGACATTAATTAAACCTGCTTTAAATGAAGGTGTTAAATTATTTTTAAACTGCATGAAATATTTACATTAATTATGCCAAATGCTAAAACTGTTTTCTATAACCAAGTCATCTGCACTCTTTAAAAAAATTCTTTTTAATGTTTATTTATTTTTGAAGGAGAGAGAGAGAGACAGAGTGTGAGCAGGGGAGGGGCACAGAGAGAAGGAAACACAGAACCTGAAGCAGGCCTCAGGCTCTGAGCTGTCAGCGCAGAGCCCAATGCGGGGCTCAAACTTCTGAACCAGGAGATTGTGACCTGAGCCAAAGTCAGAGACTTAACCAACTGAGCTGCCCAGCAGCTCACAAGTCATCTGAACTCTTAATAAATTCATGCACTTTGGAGACCAACAGGATATGCTAGGGGATGATTTTAGCACTCTCTGTATATGTGAAATTAAACGATTAAGAGTTTACTTAAACCACAATTACTTAGTGGTTTCAGGCCCACTGCTGATGTTAAGCTGCTGATGTTAAGCAGACACGCCATCTCACTCCTGAGGAAGGCGGTTCACTGGAAGAATCCCTCCTGGCTATTTTGTAAGCCTAATACAACTCTTTCTGTTTTCTTGACATTTGCTTTTGACACCCCAACCAGCTTCTTGTCTTGTTTAGGATCCCCGTGGAGTCACTCTGAAGGCAGAATGAGAGGAGAAGGAGTCCCGTTGTTCGGCGCTGTCCAATATGGATGACCTACATTCCTGCTCCCAATGGCTAGGCCTATAAACCTGGAGTGAGTCTGTGTAGGTCGTTGCAAGGAATGCAAGACATAGCGCTTGTCTACAAGAAAATAATTTTCAAGAGGCTTTGGGAATAGATTCTTTTACAGAGAGAAAGAAGCTCTTTCTAAAGGAAAGACGAGAGAAGGCTTTAAAAATAAAGCATAAACTCCCTCCTGTGCGTTTAGACACTAAAGTCTGCAGGTAAACAAGGCAGCAGGGAGCTTTTGCATGCAGGGTGAGGAGAGAGGCAGGCAGGGGGAGATTACCACTTGTTACAGCACTTGACATTAATTAAACCCGCTTTAAATAAAGAAGGTGTTAGATTATTTTTATATTGCATGCAATATTTACATTAATTATGCCAAATGCTGAAACTGTTTTCTATAACCAAGTCATCTGTACTCTTAATAAATTCATGCATCTTGGAGACTGAAAGTATATACTAGGAGAGGGTTCCAGCATGCTGTACACTGTGCATGTGAAATTAAAATGCTCTGCTCCAGAGAGCTAGTCCTTTGTTTCCACATCAGATGCTGCTCCTGTGTCTTCCTCCCCTGTGGAATCATTAGTGAGCAAAATTCCTCTATAGCACACTGGGGTAAGGACTTATCTCTTCTATTCTCTCAGCTTATGGCCTGGAATGTTATTTCCTGGGGCAGAAACTCTGACCAAGGTCTGTTTGGTTTATATAAACAGGAGGTGGCTTTGGCAGTGTTCTTACTGGTTCTTATTGGCCTGCTGTATCTATTGATTTCCGATGCTTATAATTAGGAGCCTATAAGATGGCAATGGATGGTATTCCATAGAAACCCATGTATCCACATTCCCTCCTGCCTCCAGGCATATAGTACTTCTTCTATTCCCTTGTACCCACATTGTTACTTCTCCATATAGATTTTTGCACATGCCAATTGCTTGAAGTGAAATTCTTTCACCACTTCATCTAGTTACCTTTATTATCTTCATAGACCCATTAGCCTCTTTTTGAGGACACAGCACAATGAAAATTACACATTTGTGATGTGATTATTCAACCAACCCCTCTCTTGAATTAAAATATGAGCCTCAAGGGACAGGGGTATATCTGTTTTTCTCTACCAGTATATCAGAGTCTCTCACTGATCTCAGAGGGTCTGGTTATAGAGAAGACATATAGAGATGTGTGGATTAAATGAATAGATGAATAAATGGAGTGAATAAATGAATGAAAATAAATCCCACAAATACTGTATCCATCTTTGGTCTCAAATGCCTTTCTGCTTATTATGCTCTCCAGTTTTTCAATCTTTTTTATTACCTTCTTCCCATAATTTGAGAGATGTCAAGTTCCAACTCCTGCATGAAGTAATTTTTAGCTATTAAATCCTCACCAAATCCCTTTTTTTTCTCCAAATGTCACACATCATGAATATACGTGGCCTTTCATTTTATGGTAGTTTTTTCTCTCATATCTGTGAAATATATCTTCCCTACCCAACTGTAGGTTTACAATGACTCAGAAATACTCCCTACAATGCTTAAAGCAACACCTAACATAGAAGATACACAAATAAATTCAACTCATTTCTGGATTCACTGATATTCTATCTTTAGCTATACAAAGCAATCATTCATGGCTATGGGATGGCTACTATACTCTTAAACAATGGATTGGTTAGGTTACATTAGGGTAGGGTAGGGTATGGAATGGAAATAATGGCACAGTGAGAAGGAGTGTATCTGGGTCCATAAAACATAGCCACACCAGTTATTTTAATGAAGAATTTAATACAGGGTGTTGGTTAAAGAGGTATAGGAGAGCTAGGAAGGTCAAAGGGGACCCAAAGGTAGCATGAGACATAGCAAACGTAGGTAGTAACTACCACCCTGGGGTTAGGCTCAAAGAGAAGAGGGTGGGATCATTAGAACTAGAAGCTTGAAGGAAGCACTCTCTAAGCCTGGAAGAGAGATCTCTGGGGAGATGATGCCCAACTGGTGCTGATATCACACAGAAGCCACAAGGAGACCAGTTCTGGGAGTGAGGAGAAGGTTGGAAACTGGAACCAACTGTTACTGGAACAAGGTGCTGCCACTAAGGCAGTGCTGGTACAAGTAGGAAGCATTGGGGATTCTCTGTCCCTCCTCCTGCCTGCCAGTCTTCCTCCCAGTGGCAGAACTTACCAGCTGAAAAAGAATAAATGTCCTTTGAAATATCCCAGCTCTAGCACCACAGATTTGAGTGTAGGTGGGGAGGTGTAGAGCTGAGAGACAATAGTTTCATGATGGCCTAGGAGTAAGAGAGAGAATGGAATTTCCTGCTACAATAAACTGCCAAGCATACACAGATATTTGGCAAAACATATGTAACAGTAATCCGTGCTTAAATGATAATTTAGGATTTAAAAATGACCTTTTTTATTAGCTGGTTTAAAAATAAACCACTCCATAAATGATTATTTTGGGACCAGTTTTTAGTTTTCCACAGAATTTACTAATGGTCCACAGAATCATCAGTAAATTATATCATCTTGAAATACTCTGGGGAGGAGAAACTTCTGGTATTTAATAAAAGAAACTAATTTTTTCTTTTGGTTAGAAAAAGGTAATTAGCAGAATGTATCAGGATTATAAACAAATGCTTATATTATGAGAATAAAAACATAATATTAAATATCAAAACTGTGTAAAGCTTAAGTGACTTAGTTTTTCTCTTTATTGGGTATTTGTCATGATGCTAACACTATACTCCTGTGTGATGGCATAGGGAGGGGGAACAAATCAATCTCTAGTATGATATTGTTCAGTTCTGTTAAGTCTTCCTGGCTATTCTCTGTTCTCAAATCCTTTCTATCTTCCATCCCTCAACATACACTCTCAAAATCTAGTCTTCACCTTTCCCTGCCTTGCTCTGTGTCCCAAAACATTGACACCTGGAAACTTCATCACCCATGCTCTCTTGCTACCTGTATTCCAGTTAGATTTGGCCATCAAGATGCATAAGAAGAGAATCAGAGAAGAGGAAAAGAAAGGCACTTTGCTATTCCTTCCTGATCTTGAGTCACATTTGGCTATGTCTTTGGAAGTGGCTATTTTTTTTCATTACCACACCTGTTGTGTGGCCCATTTCCATATCTTCAGCACTTACTGGGTCCCAGTAATATTATTTGTTTCTTTAACCTTTGATCCTTAAGGGTAGCAATGGCTTGCAGATCTTTGTAACCATTGAGCATTTCAGTTTCTTTGTCCATTGCCTTAGCACTGTCCATACCTCTGTAAATATTCCTTTATTTAAAATCTTTTGAATAATTGGAATTGGATTCTGTTTACTGGCAAGAACCTGAGTGATTCACAGGTGCACTACAGCATCATCTAGATGCTAGCTGTAACATCAGAAATAAAAGCTGTACATATTTATTTGTTTGACTTTTTGGTTAACATTTGTTTCAATTACCTGGTTACAAACTACATGAAGTCAAGGACTATAACTATTGTACTCCTTAGTATATACCTAGAAATAACTTTGCACCACATACAGGGCGGGGGTTGATAAATATTAGTTAATGACTAATTTCATTCATTTAATAAATATTTATTGTACTTATTATATACTATAAGACTAGTTGACATTGGGAGTACTACAGTGAGGAAACAAAAGGCTATGAAGAAGAAGGCCTCGTGATAAAGAGATGGAGAGTTATGATGGAATAGTTGAATAAATTTAAAGTTACTTTGGATGGGGTCACAGAGTGTCTCTTTACGTAAGATGACATTTGAGCAAAATCTAAAATAAGGGACAAGTAAACTACATGAAGTGGGAGATGAACAGCCCCACTAAACCTGCAATAGGCAAATATACTATTATGGAAAATCATCAATTCATGAAGAAAGACAAGAAGAGAAGAAAGGAAGAAGGAAACTACAAAACAGCTAGAAAACAATTAATGAGATGGCATCAATAAGTCTTTATTGACCAATACTTACTTTAAATGTAAAGGATTAAGTTCTCTAATCAAATGGCGTAGAGTGGCTGGCTGGATTAAAAAATAAGACCCAAGTACACGGTGCTCACAAAAGACTCACTTCAGCTCTAAGAACATACACAAACTCCAAGTGAAAGGATGGAAAAAGATATTCCATGCAAATGAAAACCAAAATTTGAGCAAGCCTAGCCATACTTTTATCAGACAATATGGACTTTAAAGCAAAAACTAATAAGAGACAAAGAAAAAGAATCAATTCATTAAGAGGATATAACAATTGTAAATACATATACACCCAACATCAGAGCACCTAAATATATTACATATTAACAGATAGGAAGGGAGAAATAGACAACAATTCAATAATAGCAGGGAACTTCAATACCCTACTTTCAATAAAATCTTAGACCAAATGTACCTAACAGACATAAAGAGAACAGTCCATCCAACAGCACCAGAATACACATTCTTCTCAAGTATACATGGAACACTGTCCACGTATTATGAAGATTATCTTAATTATGCATAAAAGGCATTTGACAAAATTCAACATCCTTTTCATGATAAAAATTCTCAAAAAATTGGGCATAAAAGGATGCACCTCAATATAACAAAGGCCATATATGACAAACCCATAGCTAACAGCATCCTTAATGGTGAAAGGTTGTAGTTTTTCCCTATAAGATCATGAAAAAAAAAGGGTGTTCAGTCTCACCACTTCTATTTGGCATAGTACTAGAACTTCTAGCCAGAGCAATTTAGCAAGTAAAAGGGGGGTGGGGGGAGGGAAGCATCCAAATGAGAAAGGAAGAAGTAAAGTCTCTGCAGATGATGTGATCTTACTTATAGAAAATTCTAAACATTCCACTAAAAAACTATTAAAACTAATAAGCAAATTCAGTAAAGTTGCAGGATACAAAATTAACATAGAAAAATCAATTGCATTTCTATACACCAACAATAATCAATCTGAAAAAGGAAGAAAGAAAATCTCATTGAAAATAGCATTAAAAGTCTTGAAATGTTTAGGAATAAATTTAACCAAGGAGATGAAAGATCTATACATTAAAAATGATAAGACATTGATGAAGGAGATTGAAGAAGGCACAAATAAATGTGCCCTCTTCACAGATCAAAATAATATTAAAATGTACATGTCAGGCAAAGCTCCCTACAGATTCAATGCAATCCCTATCAAAATTACAATGGCATTTTTCACAGATATAGAAAAAAAGTTCTAAAATGTGCATGAAACTATAAAAGACTCCAAAGAGCCAAAGCAATCTTGAGAAAGAACAAAGGTATCAGACTTTTTGATTTCAAACTTTATTAAAAAGCTACAGTAATCAAAGCAGTGTGGTACTGGCATAAAAAAGAAACACAGGGGCAGCTGGGTGGCTCAGTCAGTTAAGCACCTGACTTCAGTTTATGGTTTGTGAGTTCTAGCCCCACATCGGATTCTGTGATGACAGCTCAGAGCCTGGAGCCTTCTTCAGATTCTGGGTCTCCCTTTCTCTCCCTCTCACATGCTCATGCTCTGTTTTTCACTAATAAATAAATGTTAAAAAATTAAAAAAAAAAATAAAACAGAAACATAGACTGATGGAACATGATCAAGAGCCCAGAAACAATCCCATGCATATACAGTCACAAGGCAGCCAAGAATATTCAATGGAAAAAACATGGTTTCTTCAATAAATGGTGTTGGAAAAATTGGATATTCACATGTCAAAGAATGAAACTGGGCCCCTATGTTTCACCACTCACAAAAAATAACTTGAAATGGATTAAAGACATAAATGTAAGACCTGGAATCATAAAACTCCTAAAAGAAAATACAGGGGAAAAGCTTCTTTACATTGGTCTTGGCAACAATTTTGTGGATGACAGCAAAAGTGCAAGCAACAAAAACAAAAATCAATAAGGAGAACTATATCAAACTAAAAAGTTCCTGCATAGCAAAGAATTAACAAAATGAAAAGGCAACTTACAGAATAGGAGAAAATAGTTATAAACCATCTGTCTGATGAGGGGTTAATATCCAAAATATAAAGGAACTCATATAAGTCAATGAAAAAAAAATAATCTGACTAAAAAGTAGGTACGGGTCTGAATAGGCTTTTTTTCTAAAGAAGATATACAAATTGCCAATTATACACTATCAGGAAAATGCAAATCAACACTGGTGAGATATCACTTCATATCTGTTAAAATAGGTCTCATCAAAACGCAAGAGATAAATGTTGGTGAGGATGTGGGAAAAAGAGAGCATTTGTATACTGTTGCTATACATTGTATACATTGCTATAAATTGGTACACCCAATATAAAAAACATTATGGAGGTTCCTCCAAAACTAAAAATAGAACTACCATATAATCCAGTAATTCCACTTAATGACAAATAATGAAGTCATTATTTCAAAGAGATATCTATAACCCCATGTTCACTGCAACATTATTTACAACAAACAAGACATATCTGTATGCCACATATTCTTTATCCATTTATCTCCCAATGGACACTTGGTTTGCTGTTCCATGTCTTGCATATTGTGAATAATCCTGCAATGAACGTGGCGTGTATGCGCGCGCATGCACACACACACACACACACACACACACACACACACAGAGAAATAGTCTTCAGCCATGAGAAAGAAGGAAATCCTACCATTTGCTACAACATGGATGGACCTTGTTGGCATTATTCTAAGTGAAATAAGTTGGACAAAGACAAATGCTCCATCAAATACTCCATGTTCTCCCACTACCTTTTAAGAATCTCCACATTCTCCAGAAAAGATCACATACTGGGTCACAAATCAGTCCTCAACAAGTACAAAAAGATCGAGATCATACCATACATATTTTCAAAGTACAAGGCTCTGAAACCTGAAGTCAACCATGTGAAAAAAATTTGGAAGACCCTCAAATACTTGGAGGTTAAAGAACATCCTGGGGCGCCTGGATGGCTTGGTCGGTTAAGCGTCCGACTTTCACTTAGGTCATGATCTCGCGGTTCGTGGGTTCGAGCCCTGCGTCGGGCTCTGTGCTGGCTGCCAGCTCAGAGCCTGGAGCCTGTTTTGGAGTCTGTGTCTCCCTCTCTCTCTGACCCTCCCCTGCTCACACTGTCTCTCTCTCTCTCCTAGAAATAAATAAAAATATTAAAAAAAAAATCCTACTAAAGAATGAATGTGTTAACCAGGAAATTAAAGGGAAAATAAAAAGGTACAAGGAAGCAAATGAATATAAGAAACATAACAGTACAAAACACTTGGGATGCAGCAAAGGCAGTCCTAAGAGGGAAGTATTTTGTAATATAGGCCTACCTCAAGAAGGAAGAAAAGACTCGAATACATGAACTAACCTTACACCTATAGGAACTAGAAAAGGAACAGCAGATAAAGCCTAAAGCCAGCAGAAGAAGGGGAATAATAAAGATTAGAGCATAAATAAACGATATAGAAGCATGCATACACAAGTGCATGAGCACACACACACATGCATACAAAACAGTAAAACAGGTCAACAAAACTAAGAGTTGGTTCTTTGAAAGAATTAATAAAATTCATAAATCCCCCAGCCAGACTTATCAAAAAGAAAAAGGACCCAAATAAATAAAATCACAAATGAAAGAGATCACAACCAACACCACAGAAATATAACAATTTTAAGAGAATACTATGAAAAATTACATGCAAACAAAGGGGACAATCTGGAAGAAATGGACAAATTCCTAGAAACTCAAAACTTTGTCACCAAAACTGAAACAGAAAGAAATAGAAAATTTGAACAGACCCATAAACAGCAAAGGAATTGAACCAGTAATAAAAATATCTCCCAAGAGGGGCCCCTGGGTGGCTCAGTTAGTTAAGCGTCCAACGGGCTCAGGTCATGATATCACGGTTCATGGGTTTGAGCCCTGCGTTGGGCTCTGTGCTGACAGCTAGCTCAGAGCCTGGAGTCTGCTTCAGGCTCTGTATCTCCCTCTCTCTCTGACCCTCCCCTGCTCATGCTGTTTCTCTCTCTCTCCCTCTCTCAGAAATAAATAAAAACATTAAAAAAATCTCCTAAGAGACAACAGCCCAGAGCCAGATGTCTTTCAAAGGGAATTCTACCAGATATTTAAGGAGTTAATATCTATTTTTCTCAAAATATTCCAAAAAATAGAAATGGAAGGAAAACTTCCAAAATCCTTCTATGAGGTGAGCACTACCTTGATCCTAAAACCAGACAAAGTCCCCAATAAAAAGGAGAATTACTAGCCAATATCCCTAGTGAACATGGATGCAAAAATTATCAACAAGATACTAGCAAACTGAATCCAATTGTACATTAAAAGAATTATTATTCATCATGATCAGGTGGTATGTATTAGTGGGCCGCAGGTATGGTTCAATATCCACAAGTTAATCAACATGATACATCACATTAATAAAAGAAATGATAATAACCATAGGATTCTCTCAATAAATGCAGAAAAGCATTTGACAAATACAGCATCCATTCTTGATAAAAATGCTCAACAAAGTAGGGATAGATGGAACATACCTCAGTATCATATAAGCCATATATGAAAGACCTAAAGTTAATATTATCCACAATGGATAAACATTGATGAGAGCTTTTCCTCTATGCTTAGAAATAAGACAGGGATGTCCACTCTCACCATTACTACTTCACATAGTAATAGAAGGCATAGCCTTAGCCTTCTTCATAGAAGTCTTAGCCTCAGCAATCAGACAACACAAAATAAAAGGCATTTGATTCAGCAAGGAAGAAGTCAAACTTTCACTATTTGCAGATGACATGATACTCTATGCAGAAAACCTGAAAGACTCCACCAAAAGTTTTGCTAATTTTTCATGTAACTAATATGTGAAACCATCAAAGTCATAGGATATAAAATCAACATACAGAAATCTGTTGATTTCTATATACAATAATGAAGCAGCAGAGAGAGAAATCAAGGAATTGATCTGATTTATAACTACACCAAAAACACAAGATACCTAGGAATAAACCTAACCAACGAGGTAAAAGATCTGCATGCTGAAAATTATAGAATGCTTACAAAAGGAATTGAAGAAAGCACAAAGAAATAGAAGAACATTCTGAGCTCATGGATTGGAAAAACAAACATTGTTAAAATGTCTATAGTACCCAAAGCAACCTACACATTTAACGCAATCTCTATAAAATATCAGCAATACTTTTCACAGAGCTAGAATAATCATCCTAAAATTTGTAAGAAACCACAAAAGACCCCAGATAGCCAAAGTATTCCTGCAAAAAAAAAAAAAAAAAAAGAGCAAAGCTGGAGGTATCACAATTCTAGACTTCAAGCTATATAACAAAGCTATAGTCATCATGACAGTATGGTACTGGCACAAAAATAAACACAGAGATCAATGGACCAGAATAGAAAACCCAGAAATAGATGTACAACTATATGGTCCACTCATCTTTGACAAAGCAAGAAAGAATATCCAATGGGAAAAATACAATCTCTTCAACAAATGGAGTTGGGAAAACTGCACAACACACAGTAAAAATGAAACTAGATCACTTTCTTACACCAAACATGAAAATAAACCCAAAATGGATAAAATACATAATGTGAGACAGGAAACTGTCAAAATCCTAGAGGAGAACACAGGAAGAAACCTGTTTGATCTAAACTGGAGCAACTTTTTACTAGACACTTCTTGTAGGCAAAAGAAAGAAAAGCAAAACGAACTATTAGGATTTCATCAAGATAAAAAGTTTCTGCACAGCAAAGGAAACAATCAACAAAGCTACAAGGCAACTGATGGAATGGGAGAAGATATTTACAAATGACAGTGGATAAAGGGATAGGATTCAAAATCTGTAAATAACTTATCAAATTCGACACTCCCCAAAATAATCCAGTTAGGAAATGGTAGTAGATATCAATAGACACGTTTCCAAAGAAGACATCCATATGGCTAACAGACAGATGAAAAGATGTTCAACATCATTCATCATCAAAGTAACACAAATGAAAACAACAATGAGATACCATCTCACACCTATCAGAATGGCTAAAATTAACAATACCAGAAACAATAGGTGTTGGCAAGGATGCCGAAAAAGGGGAACACTTTTGCACTAATGGTGGGAATGCAATCTGGTGCAGTCACTGTGGAAAACAGTATGGAGGTTCCTCAAACAAGTTAAAAATAGAAGTACCCTATAATCCAGGCATTTGCACAAAGGATACAAAAATACAGATTCAAAGGGGAATATACACTCCTATGTTGATAGTAGCACTATCAGCAGTAGCCAAGCTATGGAAAGAGCCCAAATGTCCATCAAATTATAAAATGGTAAAGAAGAGGTGGCAAATATATTACTCAGCCATCAAATAAAATGAAATCTTGCCATTTGCAACGATATGGATAGAGCTACAGTGTCTTATGCTAAGTGAAATAAGTCAATCAGAGAGAGACAAATGCAATATGATTTTACTCATACATGGATTTTAAAAAACAAAACAGATGAACATATAAGAGGTGAGGAAGAAAAAAAAGAGGGAAACAAACCACAAGACTCTTAGAACAAACTGAGGGTTGATGTAAGGAGTTGGGTGGGGGATGGATATAGATAGATGATGGGTATCAGGAGGGTAGTTTTGGGGGTGCCTGAGTGGCTCAGTTGGTTAAGCATCTGACTTCAGCTCAGGTCTTCATCTCACAGCTTGTGAGTTCAAGCCCTATGTCAGGCTCTGTGCTGACAGCTCAGAGCCTGGAGCCTGCTTCAAAGTCTGTGTCTCCCCCTCTCTCTGCCCCTCCCTTGCTTGCACTCTGTCTCTGTCCCTCTCTCAAAAATAAATAAAACATTAAAAAAAAAAAAGAGGGCACTTGTGATTTGCACTGGGTGTTATTTGCAAGTGATGAATCACTGAATTCTACTCCCGAAACCAATATTGCATTGTGGGTTACCTAAGGAGAATTTAAATAAAAACTTTAAAAATATTCCCTGTGATGCATTTTTCATCTCCATGACTTATTTATTTTATAACTGCAAGTTTGTACCTCTTAATCCTCTTCACCTATTTTGTCCATCTCTCTACCTACCTCCCCTTCATATCTTCCCTTATATGCAAAATCTTAAAAAGCAGACTCATAGAAATGGGGAAAGTAGAATGGTGGTTGCTGGGGGCTTGGGAATGTGGAAAATGGAGAGATGTTGGTGAAAGTGATTTCTAGTTATCAAATAAATAAGTTCATGGTATCTAATGTACAGCATGTTACTAAAGTTAACAATACTGAAAAGTTGCTAAGGCAGTAGATCTTAGGTGTTATCACCACACACACAAATGGTTGTGGTAATCAATACGCAATATATGGGTGTATCAAACCATCATGTTATACACCTTAAACTTACATATGTTACATCTCATTTATGTCTTAATAGATTTGGAAAAAATAATTTAAGACTCAAAAGTCGTCATCTTTTTTTGCAGAAAACAACAAGTATGATGGGTCCTGATGGCACCAAGGGAATATATTCATATTTATATTTATATTTATCCATCCATCCATCTGTCCACCCATTCATCTATCTATCTATCCATCTATCTATCGTTTCTCCAAAAGACCCTGCCACAGGCAAGATACCGTAACAAGCATTGGGTACAAGAAAACAAGGGCAAGAAACTCATGACTATTAACATGAACAATAGTTAGTAGGAAAAGGCAAAAGCAAATTATACTATCAAATGCCCCATGAGTGACAGAGATGATGTTTGCTAAAAATCTCAAGGAGGCAAGAAAATTGGAGAAATATTGAGGCAGGGGTGCAACTCAAGTTTGGCATTGAACTTAGATATACATATAGAAGGATGACATCATAGAAGTAAAAACTCCAGCAAAGACCTAGAAGCTGAAATCCTGGTCTTGTTGCTGCAGAGATGGGGAAGGGAAATTGAAGGGCATACAGAGAGAGGGTACTCAGAGAGAGGAAAGTCACATGCCCCCAACTTAATTATGTATAATCCTTCACAAAGTGGAATGTGGAGGAACTACTTTGTGGTAGGATTGACAAATCTGCATAAATTCATTTTGTTTTAATTCTAGTCATATTTTTCTAGCTCATTTTTGGAGGTGGCAAGTACATCATGCAATCTAGAATAGCAAAAAGAAGGAAGAACCAGAGGATGAGACCAAAGCAGTCCCTAAGATAGTGTAGATCAAAACAAGGAAATCAAAGTAAAGGACCAGGCAGGAACATTGGATACAAAGGGAAGGAGGTCAAGATCTAGGGTGTATAGGATGTTGTAGTGTGCTACTCAGATTTCCCTTCAGGGTCAGCTCCCTCATTTCCCAGCTTCAGGAGTATTGGCTGCTAAATCACTCTTCTGGAATT
This sequence comes from Crocuta crocuta, assembly GCF_008692635.1. Lineage (NCBI taxonomy): Eukaryota > Metazoa > Chordata > Mammalia > Carnivora > Hyaenidae > Crocuta > Crocuta crocuta. The sequence continues at coordinate 4,481,867 of NW_027527775.1, forward strand.
GTCATTTCAAAAGGATGCTGCTGCAGTCATGGTAGCATCCCCCTGAAGGGATTAGTCTGCAACCAGTGAGTAATCAAGCATAGTGCAAAGTCTCAGACCCTTTTATTTGATGCAGGATAACTCTGATGGATCATTTGAATTTCAGCCTTCCCCACAGGATCTACTGAGAACTCTTTGCAATTGCTCTGCTATTCAACCTTTCCTTCTGTCATATCCTGCTTCTTTCTCTCCTTTGTAAGTGTTGCTATGAAGAGCTCTCTGCTCTTAAGGGCATGAATAATACTCTTTTGGGGACTGGCTTGCCCTCAGAGGCCACACAGAGATGTTCCATACATCACACTTCTTCAAAGGAGATGATAAAATCATGGGCTAATAGAGTCAGCAAATGGTCTTAATAGTCTATTGGTGATTTTCACAGATTTCACATAGAAAGATTGACAAGAAATTACATAACCTATTCTTATACAGCTTCTTATACATGAGGAATAACTGATCATTTTAAGGTTTTCTAGTCTTTCAGAGTGGAAAAAAAACATCCTATTGGTAACTCATTTTTCATTTTATTGTTTAGCACTAGTACTTAAAGAAAAATCAGATGTGATGGTTCATTTATCCTTTGAATGCTTTGCAGTCCAACATTGCTCTGATGTTTGCCTTTTTTTTTTGACCTGGTGATCCTAACCATATAATTGATTTGAGTAAGAAGGCACTAATAACATGAGATATTATATCTAAAAGTTATAAAATGCTAGAGCTCAAAAGAACCTTCAAAATAATAAATAAACTAGAATAGTTCTAGTAAAATAATCATGATACAACTGTCACAATGTTTTTTCTAGCTCAGACATCATTCATTTTTATAAGAACATCTGTCTCCAAAATAAATTCTTCTCAGATAATTCTGGGGTCTTTCCAGAAATAGCTCACATGTGTTTTGTGAAAAAACTTCTCTTGGCTTCTCCACAGCATCAGACATTTCCTTCTCTCCTCCTATGTCATCGTAGAGCCCAGAATGGAAGCTGTGAAGCAATGCTTGTGCTACCATCAAAGGTGCTCTCCAAAGAGAATACTTCCTCTGCTGGTGTTTATTAAAAGTGGCTTCAGAGGCGCCTGGGTGCCTCAGTGCGTTAAGTGTCTGACTTCAGCTCAGGTCATGGTCTCATGGTCTTTGAATTTGAGCCCTGCATTGGACTCTGCGCTGACAGCTCAGAGCCTTGAGCCTGCTTCAGATTCTGTGTCTCCCTCTCTCTCTGCGCCTCCCCCACTCACGCTCTGTCTTTCTCTGCCTCTCAAAAATAAACATTAATGACACAGAAGGAGTTAGAGAGTATAATGCTAAAGGAAGTAAGTCAAAGATACATTCCATATGATTTCACTCATGTGTGGAATTTAAGAAACAAAACAAATGAGAAAAGGGAGAGTGGGAAAGAGAGAGAAATTAAGAAACAGGTTTTTAATTATAGAGAATAGAGAAGGGTGGGGGGAAGGATGAAATAGGTGATGGGGATTAAGGAGCACACTTGTCATGAGGAGCACCGGGTGATATACACAATTGTTGAATCACTATATTGTACACCTGAAACTAATATTACACTGTATGGTAACTGGAATTAAAATAAAAGCTTAAAAGACAAAAGAAAAATAAATAAATAAATAAACATTAAAAAAAAGTGGCTCCGTTGCTGGCTCTGTCTGTGGACAGAGCTGTCTAGGGCCTTCCAGGGAACCCAGGACCTGTACACAGATCGCTATCGCTGATAGCTATGAAAGCTGTTTGCCCAATGCTAAATCACTACTATAGAGCCCATATTATTAAAATCTCTTTTAGTGCAGTCTCCTCATTGTAGAAGTCAAAAATTTGTTCAAGAAAACTGGGGTAGGAAAACTCTGAAGGAGTTTTAAAAGTTGTATTGAGAATTCCTCTTCCCCATAATGTTGGCCTAATGACATAGGACCTAATTAGTATGTCTGGCCTTTTACCATCTTATCATAAAGTAAGCATTGCATAGTATCTGGAAGGAAAAACATTGATTTAAACTATTTTTGAGTTTGAGAACCATCCTACTGACTGACTAATGTGTTTAGACAAGTTAAATCTCTCAGAGGCTCAGTTTCCTCATCTGTAAAACAGACCTAGTAAGAGTTGTGAAAATTTAGTGATATATTATGTTGTTTCCTAATGCCTTAATGAGTCATTAAATTTTAATGTTTTATTTTATTTTATTTTTTTTTTTTTATTTCTAGGAGAGAGAGACAGCGTGAGCAGGGGAGGGTCAGAGAGAGAGGGAGTCACAGACTGAAACAGGCTCCAGGCCCTGAGCTGGCAGTCAGCACAGAGCCCGACGCGGGGCTCGAACCCACGAACTGTGAGATCATGACCCAAGCAAAAGTCGGACGCTTAACCGACTAAGCCACCCAGGCGCCCCAGGAGTCATTAAATTTTAAACACCAACATATGGTAAAGGAGAGAGAAACAAAGCTTAGCCAGATAATACCATTTACTACAGCCTCTATTTTATGAGTGAAATCACATTTTAACATTAAACACATAGACTATAGATCTGGCAACTTTATACAGCTCTCTTTCTGTCATATGTTTATGTATCTATCTTTACACAGTCGTGTGTAGTTATATACATTCTGGGATGTGGTATTATTTAGAACATGTTCTGGTCCTTTTCAGAGAGATCTTCTATAAACTCTGTGTTTGCTTCTTAGCATGGTGTTTTGAGTTTGCCAAGACCTATGAGTTTGTATATCTCCTGAGATATCCTGAATTTGAAGTAATATACTTTCCAAACTAGCCCTAAACAACTCTACGTTGTCCTAACCAAGCCCAAGCCTTTCAAGGTTGGGAGTAAAATTTAAACCAAAAGGTTACAGTCAGAATGAAAGCCTCAGTATGCTGACTATTCTAAATTCTAAGATCCAAATCATTGTTTTAGATTCTGTATATGGTTACTAATTTCATCATGTCTTACCCCAGTGACAGTGATGTAAGACCCTACATAACAGAATGAAAGAAAGACAATTTTAGAATTAGATGGATAAAAAGCTTAATGGTATTTAGGGCATAAATCATAGGTGTGGTCTAGATATTGATAATGCATCAATTTATTCTCTAATAAATAAAAATGCTTAGAGATGTTGGTTAGAGTGCTTTCCATCTTTAGAGAGTTTTATGAACACTGACTAATTTATCATTATTTATAAGCCAATTAATTTTCGCTAAACTGAGGTAAGAATTGTAATTATGCCAGACTGGCAGATGGGAAAAAAGAAATTGGGGAGAGAATCAAAAAAGAGTTATGAGTTTAATAGTCCTGAATTAAATGGATATTTACTGTTTAATTTAAATCCCATAAAATAGAATGTGCGGTGGATATTCTGATAGGACATTTTTACCAAATACTTTTAGGTCACTCATGTACTCACTCTCATCTTTACGTTTTCCCTCCCTCCCTCATTTACTGACTGAATTCATCCACTTACCAAGAGTTTATTGAGGTAAGTACTAAAAACATAAACTTAAGTAAGATATATTAGCAGTTCTTAAGAAGTTTATAGTACCCTACAAGAAACAAGCTTATGAGTGGATGATGGCAAAGGAGTGTTATAAGGACACTAGATAAGTTACCAAACTGAAGTGGGGAGTTGAGGCTAGTAAAAGCTTCTCAAGTAAGCTTCCAGAGAACTTGAAGGATGATATTTATTATATCAACATGATGGCAGAGGGTAACCAAGGCAGAAGAAACACTATGCTTGAAAATCTAGGTGTATGAAAGAGCATATAACATTTGAAGGGGACAGAGGCAATTCTTTTCTTTTTTAAAAAATTTAATTTACTTTAATTTTACAGAGTGAGAGAGAGAGTGCCAATGGGGAAGAGGGGCAAAGCCAGAGAGACAGTCTTAAATGGTCTCTGTGCTCAGCACAGAGCTTAAAGCGTGGCTCAATCCTATGACCCCAGGACCATGACCTGAGGTGAAACCAAGAGTCAGACACTCAACCAGCTGAGCTGCCCAGGTTCCTCTGGATACAAGCAATCTAGGTATGGGTTGAAGGTGCAGAATATGAAGTCAGAAAGTAGGAAAAAGATTATGGTAGTGTATGAGTTAGACATTAACCCAAAGGCCGCTGTGATTCTTGTTAAAAGCATTTTTTGAGAGTCACTGGGTAGAAATTTATGTCCAGTAGTCTGAAGTAGGGTCTAAATATCTATATTCTTAACAAGTATTCCAGACTCTTTAGATGCAGATCTTTGCCTATGTTCTCTGAAACTGATGTAGATAGTGATGAGCTATTGAAGAGCATCAGTAAGAGAATAACACAATCAAATTTTTATTTTACAACAGTAAGTCTGACAGTAATGTGGGTAGTGGACTGGAGGAGGCTGGAGATAAAGCAAAAGTTGGAAGAGAAGACAGAAGTCTGAGTTATTCAAAAAGAGGAAAGTTTGACTTAACATAGTTGAGGGGGTTTAGAAAGGAGAGGTTAATCTGAGGGACATGAGAGGGGAGGGTTAGGGATTGACTTAAGGTGAGGGGATAGAGAGAGGAGAATTTAAGATGACTCCTAAATGGTTTAAACATTGTTCTGAGTGGTTCTGGAACCACAGAGTGGTTCTAGAAGGAGAGAATATCTCTGCTTACACATCCAGCTTCCTAAGTATGTGCTTGGAGGAAACAAATTTGATGTTCAGAACTTAGATGTGTGTATGATCTGTGTGGAGCAGAATTTGTGGCTATAATGAGCTATAATGTCATTTGAATAATAAAATGGCTAAAGCCATTTTATTTGTTGGAACATAGAAAGGAGAGACCATAGGGCAAACAGTTATTTGGTTATTAAGATTATCAGTGAAATAAAGACTATAATTATTGTGGAAGGGAGTCAAATGTTAGAAATATTTCAAAAGAAGACAGGATTTTATGAGTAGTGAGAGAAGGTTGATTAGGGAGATAAAAGATAAAATTACTATTTCAGGTTAAATATTAAGAATTTGGAGGTGATGGGGATGCCTGGGTGGCTCAGTGGGTTAAGCATTCAATTCTTGCTTTCGGTTCAGGTCATGATCTTGTGGTTTGTGAATTCGAGCCCCATGTTCTGGTTCTGTGCTGACAGCATGGAGACTGCTTGGGATTCTCTCTCTCTCTCTCTCTCTCTGCCCACTTCTCCACTGTCTCTCTCAAAATGGATGGATAAACTTAAGAAAAACATAGAAGTTGGGGGTGATAATGAACTAGAGTAATTGGAAAAAAGAATGGGTTTGGGGGTGGATGAGCAGCTGAGATCACTTTTGGAAAAAAAGATGCTGGGATGATAGTGGGATATTTAAGGGGGTAAAGAATGAATGGGTACAGTGCTACGGAACTGGATCTCAGATAAAAGGTTTATGGACAGGTTGGGCTGCCTCAACCCTTAGTCCTGAGACTGCTTCAGGATAAGAAAGCGGAATTACCATCAGTTACCATATGGTGGCCAGTGAGTTCATGGGTTTATTAGAGAACACTGCTATTTACAACATTGGAAAATTTGCTTTCTTTTGATCTCCTCCCAGTTGCCGCAGTAAGAATGGCATAGAATATTAATCAAGAATATGTGTGTAGTATTTTTGGAGGTGAATCATTTTTTCTTTTTATAGAAAATCTTTAACTCGAGGTTCCTGTTTTCCTTTTGTATTCTATCAGCAGCAGTAAGTGAGTAACTGTCTTCAAAAAGATCTGTGAGTTTAGATGATTTCTTCAAGGCAAAAGTTATCCTCAAACCTACAGGGATAAACCTCAAATGATTTCCTGTTTCAAATAAAAGAAAAGGTTGAGAGGCTTATCCAGGCACAAGTCTTTAGAGTGGACTTACATAAAAATATAAATACAATTTTACCCACTTCTAATTTCTTTTTTTTAAATCATATTCACCCAAATGTCAAGTTAAAATACCTATCTTATATAGATTGAAAGTGATTTTAAAAATTAACAAACAAATAAAAAATGTTGCCAGGATCTCATTGCTGATGAGACTTAGGACAAGCAGTTATAGGAAAGACTATTTCATTGTTGCCTTCTGGGTTTGTTTGTTTTTTTCCTCCCAAGAAGGAAGCTTACTCCATTTTCAAGCGAGAGAAATATTTACAGTGCAAAAACACATTTATAGTTTGAGTTTGCTAGTGATAAAATCTTCTCCTAGTGAATTCCAATTATTCTCTTCCAGGCTATTTTGAAGGAAATGTAAATCTGTTTCAGGGTCTTCGCGTTTCAAAAGTGGTTTTTTACCGATTTATTTCGATCCAAATTAGGGCTTTTTGACCTGGATGAGCCTGGTGCTATAACTTTAACAATTTCAGACAACCAAGGGTCCTGATTGCTAGCACTTTGATCAGTCGGTTAAAACAAATTACTGTGGATTTTAAAAGTTAATTGTTTTTATATCTGAAGAATCCCTCTTAAATAAGCCACGAGAAGACTTTCTAAAAACATTTACCAGCTGAGCGACTGTTACATGTTCTCTTCTGTGATGACATCTTTATCCAACAACTGCAATGGGAAAGCTATTTACTGACAAAGACATAGGCTTTACTGTCTATATTCATGGGATTGTAAACAGATCATATTCCTTTTTGTGTGTAAGAGTAGCATTGATGAGATGAGCCCATAAATGAATCTGCATTTAATCTGCATTTTGCATTTAAAGAGTTCACTTAAACTTTTTCAAATTTCATTTTGCTACTTATGCATGCAAGTAGAAACTGCTAAAGTGGTAAGAAAGCAATGATGATAAAAATTCCTTTTAGAGTTCATATTACGGTGTAAACCACTTCCACATACATGATCTCTTTGTACATTAACTGATACTCAATGGTACAAATGCTACACCAGTGAATTTATGTTCCAGATATTTCCTACATGCTTCACTACAATCTTCCTCACAGACTGATTACAAATGTGCACACTAGCATTAATCATTAGGCCATTAATCTTAATAACTTTAATGTGTTGTCACTGCATGTCAAGTAGATTAAGAAATGGTGAAGACCACTTAATATAAAATAGTATGCTGCTAATCATGTCTTCTGGCCTCTGTCTCACTTAATCTTCTAGTCATGAATTTATATTGGAGGTTTTCAGCATTTGAAAGAGAAGAAAATAATGGGTTACCACTTGTAACTATACAGACCATGATCAAATTTAATAGGATAATACTTTGTATATTAGCTAAATATGAGGAATAAAACTTCCTGGGAATTACATGTAGCTATCGCTTGATTAGACACAAGAGATGTTTTCATAGAAAGTTGTTACAATATTCTTGGACACAGATGATTCCCAAGCCATATAGGAAGAATGATGGGAAATTTAAAAGAGAGCAAGCCCTTTGGTATTTTAAAGGTATTTACTTTGTGCCTTACATAATCTTAAAAATTAGCAATAAATTTTTAGTGATATATTTAGTGATAACTTAGTGATCAATTATATCTTGGGGTCCATGGGTGATCCTCAAGGATCTGTAAAATCCCTAAAATTGTGTATAAAATTTTTTATACAAATCTTTGTCTCAGGTGAGTACTCTTAACCACAAATGAGTTGAGGCGGTGGGAGGTACTGAACTAGATATGTAATTTCCTTCATAAAATCCAGGAAATTACTCCTTGTACTCTTAATAAATATACAAATACAAAGTGATTTAAATACCAAATACCAAAAAATTCAACAGTTGAATAATACTTCTGTCAAAGTACGGTAACTCACAGATCCAACTTCCTTCCAAATTCTATCAATCAATTGTTATGGACTTATGGTTCAGGCTGCAGCGCTCACTATAATAGTTTCACAAATCTCGTTGATCTGTTGCCATACAAAGTACCTAGTAGACTCATTCATGTCATTGATGTGATTCACTATCAGTTTCAATATTCCATTTTTTTAAAAATCCAAAGATCTCTACTCTGTTTAAACTAACACAAAGAATAGGCTTTAATGATTTTCAGAATCATTTTAAGAGGCTCACTTCATGGGAATTTATGAATATAGGGTGTGGTAGAGAACCAAAAAAACCCTGTGTTCAGATATGGATGCTGGGAGTCAGTTTGCTTGTTAGCTAACTAATTCACTTCTACATAGTAAACTTACATCATATGCTTTTCAGGTGTGTTTACCTTAGAAAAATTGCATCTTGGGGTGCTGGATGGCTGTCAGTTAAGCCTCCCACTTTGGCTCAGGTCACAATCACACTGTTGGTGAGTTTGAGTCCCACATTGGGCTCTGCACTGTCTCTCGCACTCGTTCTCTATCTCTCTCAAAACTAAGTATACATTTAAAAATGCATCTCTTATGAGTCATGACTTCTATGTATCATAGATTCATAATATTTGAAATTATAAAATTAACTCCAGGAATGATAGGATTATAAATAATGACTGATTAAGAAAGAAATGACAACCAAATGACAATTGTCAGTAGAATAATTATTTCTTCTGGTTTTAAAATTGGCTCCGAAGGCTATTCCAAGGTAGAATTTAAAAGAAAAAAGTTTTGGGGTTCCTGGGTGGCTTAGTTGGTTAAGCATCGGACTTCAGCTCAGGTCATGACCTCATGGTTCCTGAGTTCAGTCCCACAACGGACTCTGTGCTGACAGCTCAGAGTCTGAAGCCTGCTTCAGAGTGTGTGTCACCCTCTCTCTCTGCCCCTCCCCTACTCATGCTCTATGTTTCACTCAAAAAATAAACATTAAAAAAATTAAAAGAAAAAAGTTTTAAGCAATGGTAACCTTGTTGTAATACATATGTAGAGACTCCGTAGGTTTTACTTTGTAGAAAAGTATTCGTTTTGTTTTTTTTAAATGATATTTGTTTATTTATTTATTTTTTATTTTTTTACTGTTTTGAGAGAGAGGGAAAGAGACAGCACATGAGCAGAGGAGGGGCAGAGAGAGAGGGAGACACAGAATCAGAAGCAGGCTCCAGGCTCTGAACTGTCAGCACAGAGCCCACTGTGGGACTTGAGATCAAGACCTGAGCCCAAGTCAGATGTTTACCCAACCGAGCCACCCAGGTGCCCCAAAAAGTATTTATTTGTATATGCAAATGTGATGGTTTGTTGAAAAGAAAATTATCCTAAAAAAGTTATGAAGAAGTTTTACAGTATTTCAGATGCTTGGAAATGATTCTCTCTGGCTAAATAAGGATGGAATACACCAGGAGGCACCATTAGATCTGAACTTTGAAAATCGTGGGGATCTGGACAAGAGAACACTGGTGAATGTATTCCTAGAATTGGAAACAGAGCAAGTACACATCGAGAGGAAGGAAAAAGCCAGGCACTTCAACATGACAAGTTTCCTCTGAGATCTTTTATCAGAAAGGAAGAAACAATAATTCCAGAAATTTAGGTTGAGATCAGCTCATAAAGAGTCTGTTCTAAATCTTCCGGGCATTTTGTATCTGTCAAAGTTAAGATCATTTTTTTTTCTTTGACCCCTAGTAACACTTTGTACCTGTATTATTCACATACATTTATTATTTATAGTCTTCTGCTACTAGTTATCTTTTCATATACATTTGTCCTTTCTCTAGCTAGCTTGTAAATTTCTTTTTCTTTTCTTTTTTTTTTTTAAAGGAAGAGCCCCTTTTATCTTTGTAAGCTGTATGGCACCTAGCTAAGTTTTTGGCCTATTTTGTTAAACAAACAAATATGTGTGGATAGAAAACTGCCTTGTACTTGTGAAAAGTTGTCAATTTTGTAGAATCAATCTACATAGAACAATCTCTGCCTTATTCTCTCCAAATCATACGCAGGAACAAGTCAGGTATTACATGGTACAGGAAAAAGATTACTGGCTTAGATTTATATTCAGGGCTCTAATTCTAGTTATATTGCTGGCTTTCATGTGAACTTGGGCTTATTGGATTCTCCTCTGCTTTCTCATTTGTAAATTTAGGTTATTTCAACCTTCCCTTATTTCATAAGAATGTTCTCATAGTTAGGGCTGACCAATAATGAAAAAGGTAGAGTACTTTAAATAAGAGATGGATGACCATATGCCTGGCAGGGTACATAAAAGACCGTACTGTATAAGAATAACCTCTGGAGTCAGCAAACATAGAGATTTCATAATTTTACTATTTTGAGTGATAAACAGCAAAAGCTCAGCAAATAGTGACAGTAACTATAAATCAAAGGCTGATCTTCAATCCAGTACCATGAAGGAAGAATATTTGCCCACACTCCAGTCTGCTAAGCCACAATTGGCATAAAGACAGTAGTCATAAAGATACAGTACAAGGAACATTAATGATTAACCTCTTTGGACAGCAATTTCTTCACCTGTAAAATAAGAAAGGCAGAGTGGTGACCTTCAAAGATGCTTCTAGTTCTAAGTTTATCTCTAGAATTCTTCAGCAGCTAAATCACTTCTGTAGGAGAAATAGAGGGAATGTCTAATTTTGCCCTTTATTGGTATAGAATGGCTGAGTCGGTCTGCACTGCCTGGTGAGAGGAGGTTGTTCAATTTCCAGGAATTTAGCAAGCCAGCTGACATCATCTTGGTAGCTGGAAATCTGCCAAATTACACCACAGAAATCGGCAACTCTACAAATCAGGACGCTCCCAAGAGTCAGCCATTAAACTTTCACTAGCCCAACTCTGGCTCTACCAGATCATGCAATCCTGACTGGGAAAATTATGCAGCCATAGATAGAAAAAAAGAGAAAACACTGAGATAGCAGTTTGGAAATACCTCACGGCCAGACTACATCCAAGAGGACCAAGGCAAGGTGGTCAGAAAACAGAAAGCAATTAGTAGTAAAAGAGTGGACTTCTGACTTGAATGGCTAGAAAGTATAATCTTTAGTTAGAACCTCTGGGTAATAGTACTGATTAGAACAATGTATGTCAGTCAGTGGCTTACAAGTCTATTTAACATAGTATATAATTGCCTGATTGTAAAGTTTAGATTCTATTGTTATTCATCCAAGCGTAAGTGTGATAGTTCCTGTTTTATTTAAAATATTTTTAGATATTTATCTATTTTTGAGAAAGAGAGAGACAGACAGAATATGGGTGTGGGAGGGGCAGAGAGAGAGGGAGACACAGAATCTGAAGCAGGCTCCAGGCTCTGAGCTGTCAGCACAAAGCCCAACACGGGGCTTGAACTCACAAACCAGGAGATCATGACCTGAGCTGAAGTCGGACACTTGACAGCTGAGCCACTCAGGCTCCCCAAGTGTTTTAGTTCTTTAAACATATTTAATAATTATGCTGCTGGTTAATTTAATAATAATAGCTGCTGGTTAGCAGCTATTGTCGACATTAATAAACCTGTTTGCAACAACTCATTGCTCTTGGTTGACTTGCCTTTCTACTTGGTAACAAACATTTCTTCCTTTGTGGTTAAATATCCAAATTAGTCACCAGTTATTAGAAAATGAGAAGTCATGAGAACAAAAATGTTTTAATTGTTTTTAATATTTATTTTTTTGAGAGAGAGGGAGCAAGTGAGCATGAGCAGGGGAGGGGCAGAGAGAGAAGGAGATATAGAATTCGATGCAGGCTCTAAGCTCTGAGTTGTCAGCATAAAGCCAAATGCAGGGCTCAAACTCATTTACAACGAGATCATGACCTGAGCTGAAGTAGGATGTCCAACCACCTGAGCCACCCAGGCTCCGCAAACATAAAAACATTTTAAATTAGCAAAAGTTAGAATGTGATGTAGCTCATTCATAAGTTGCATGACAGATGATATATACATTTTTAGGCTAAAAGTTGGATATTTTCAATTCACGCCCATCTACTGTTCACTTCTTTGTACTGGATCTACTTTAACTTTCTTTTAACACTTAAAAAAATTTCTCTTCAGAAGATGGAAGAGAAGTAAGGAGCTCCGTACTTGCACTCACGCCCATACATCACACGGAAAAGATCTGAAGCCAGTGGAAACCTTACAAAACCTGAGAGATTGGGAGAAAAAGGACGCAGAATCCACTGAGAGAGCCTTCTAACGTGAGTGCGAACCGGGGAAGATAAAATCGGGCCGGGATCGGAGACTCCAGGGTGGGAGACGATCCCCCTCTACCCTCTACGGGGAGTGAGGGGAAAAGGAGAGAGTCCGAAACAGAAAAACCTCCGCTCGGGGGGAAAACCTCTGCTCGGGGCATAGAAAGACCGTACTTGCCAAATACCTGCACACCAGGTCCCCTCGCGCCGACTGGTCCCGGGACGGGGGGAGGCTGAGCGCACAGACTGCTGCTTTGTGCTGCTCCTGGAGGCTGGACGTCAGAGCAGCGGCGCGCCTGCCGCCNTTTTAAAAAATAAAAAAAATTTCTCTTCATTAGCAGGTATTTATACTTTGGTACTTAAGGTGATTCAATACATATCTAACTTTAAGAGAATAATTCCAGTACCTGCTTTTCAAAGATTCAGATTTCCAGTTAATTGAATGTATTTGCTTCTTTGATGTGTCCATTGATTATAATAGGTGGTTGGTAATTGGACGAATCTGGCCCGATATAAGCATACGACTCAAAATAATTATGCAAAAGAATGACTTATTTATGCAGATTATACTTTCTACTCTTTTTAGGAACTGCACTTTTATAAATAACTTTTAACAAGATGCTGCAATACATTATAGATGATTTTCAGCATGAGTTCAGGATTGCCACAATTGGTAAGTGTATGAAATATTTTTCCTCAAAATCTTCTTTTTTATGGTTAAAACCATATGCTTTGTCATATTTTTTCCTACAGTTTATTTTCAAAAATACTTATGATTCATTTGAAAATCTTAGAATATTACATTTTCAAATAGAGATGGTCCAGGCCAATAGAAATTAAGAAATAATTAACTTTTAACATGGTCTAGCTACATTCCAGACTTAGTGCTAAATTTTGTATAATGCTAGTCTGTTTAATCTACATGGCAACCCAGTGAGGTAAATACTTGTTATGGGTTGAAATATATGTCTCTTCAAATCATATAACTGTGCTTGGAGATAGGGCTTTTAAGGAGGTAATTAAGGTAAAATCCAGTCATAAGGTAAGCTCTCATCCAATATGGTTGCTATTTCTCTCTGTATACGACACAGACGATCACAGGAAGGCAAAGGGAGAAGACGGTCAACTACAAGCCAAGGAATGAGGCATCAGAATTAAGCCAACCCTAGTGACACCTTCATCTTGGATTTCTAGCCTCGAGAATTGTGAGGGAAAATAAATTTTCATTGTTTAAGCCACTCAGTCAGTGTTATTTTGTTACTGTGATCCTGAGAGACTAACACAGTTTGTTGTTATTTCCATCTTCCAAATGTTTGAAGAGATCAGACAAAGTGTGCAAAACCATATGGATACAAATTGGTTGAGTTTAGGCTCAAGCTCTGGTTATTTGTTAAGCAAATACCTCCATCACATACCATGTGCTGGCCACTATTATATCAAAAGGTACAAAATAGAGAAGAAAAACATTCCAAAGTGGATCAGGACTAAGGGTTCCAAATTTTAAGAATAGCTAAATAGTCTTTCATCAAAATCAAGCATTATATGGAAACTTTCTAGGTGTGGCTAGCAGCAGTGATGGTATTCTCAGGATCCTGCCCTGTCCTTCCCAGTGTTATAAATCATTTTTACTCACTGTCCACAAGTCCCGAAGTTTTTTCTGAGAAACACAAGGTCCATAAACAAATGCTTCTTGGGGGGAAAAAAAGTAGGAATTCTTAGCAAATAAAATTGGGAAATTCCCTTTAACTCTCTTTTGGAGTTTCTATTATATATTAAAGATTCTAGAGTAAAGAAATGTCTTTATCTATCCTGTGTCTTCTATCTTGATCGATTGCAAGATCCTCATTTTCTGCAACAGCTATTTACTTTCTACAGTGGTCAGGTTCCTCAGCTCTGATTTAAAAATTGCTTACACAAAAGTGCTGGCAAGGGTAGCTAATACTATGGTGGTAATCATATTGCAATATATAAGTGTATCAAATCAACATGCCGTTCACCTTAAACTTACACAAAATTTTATGTTAATTATATTTCAATAAATAGGCTTTTTGAAGTAAGAGGATGTTAATAGTAAACCCTATGTCACAAGCAATTATTTGAAAGAAATTTTTTAAATCAGGTACCCAGCATGAGTTACATTATTATTTTTAAAACTCACAAACATCAAATATACGTGTTCAGTCCCAAACAAGATATCTAAAAGCCACTTTAGATTTAAATGGGAGGAATATTAAGAAAGGTCATATGGTTACATGCATACAAATCAGGTTTTTCCCTTGTGCATACAAGTTAGTTTTAACAAAACAAACTTGCATCTGTACTCTGAGCAAGGTATATCAAACTCTGAATGAAATCTGAATGAAAAAGTTTTAGAGTTTTCAACATTATAATTTTCAGGATTTCCCATTGCACCTAAGATAATGTTATCTCTATGACAGAAAAGGATATGTATATACTTTGTGGAAAGCTACTTATTGTAGAAATTATGTAGGTGCTACCTGGCATTTTCTTCCTTATATTCAGAGTTGATTTTTTTCCAGAAAATTTGTATACTAAGGGTAGCTTTCCAAGCCTTCACATGTTCAGAATAGGAAGGCAAGTGGCCTGAAGAACACAGGAAAATGGTGGCTTGGGACTAGTTTTTAGAATCTGGAATATCACATGCTACTTGTTTTCATGCTTACAAATGCCAACCCCATGACCGAGGCAGGCTTAGACGTTGTCTTGTCTCTCTGAGCTTGGTGGGTCCAGCATCAGCCTCTGTGCTCAACAACTGAGAGAGCACCCATGTCTTATTTAAAAAAATAAGAGAGAGCACCACCACGTCTTATTTAAAAAAATTCAGAAGTTTAAAAGAAGAAGAAATTAAGACTCCTTCATTTTACAAGGATATTGTAAACTTTAGAAAAATCACTTTATAGAGATATCCTTTGTTAAGTTTTCCTTATATACCTTTTCAAGTATAGTTCAATTTACACAGAACTTTCCAAGAAAATGTATTTTGCTTTGGGTGTGGTATATTAGATTTTCTCCCATAGTTATTTTACATACATGCAATTATAATTTATACTTAATCTTGAGGGCACAGAAAGTTACTTAAACTATTTTAAACTTATAATTATGTTGTGCCATAGATAGAATTTTAATTAACAGGATAGCCCTATAGAGTCTAAATTATTATCTTTACTGTATTATAATCATCATAGGGGCACCTGGGCGACTCAGTCAGTTAAGCGTCTGACTTCGGCTCAGGTCATGATCTCGCAGTTGGTGGTTTCGAGTCCCACGTCGGGCTCTGTGCTGACAGCTCAGAGCCTGGAATCTGTTTCAGATCTGTGTCTCCCTCTCTCTCTGCCCCTCTCCAACTCATGCTCTGTCTCTGTCTCAAAAATAAATAAATGTTAAAAAAATAACTTTAAAAAATCATTATATATTTTAGGGAGGAGCTCATTTAATAAGTATTTTAAGATAAATACTTTGATTAATTAGAGAGAAAATATTTGTGTATATAGAGGTAAAGTAATGTCTTTTGATGCAATTGTATTTTTGCTGATCAGAGAATGCTAATAATGTGACACTAATTGTAAACAATTCTTTTTTACATATAAATGATTCTTAATAAGAAAATAAACTACATCGTATGCTATTTTAACAAATGATAATGGTATTCCCCTCCTCATATAATGGTTAAATACAAAAAATAATTATTTTCTAAAACTTGTTGAAATTCAGACACATTTCCTTAAAGTAACTTTAGACCTAATTATTACTCTTTGAGCTTTCTAAAACTTCATCTTATTTATTATATGATAATCTAAGTCTCATGTACTTACATGTAGGCAAAAGATATATATAAATGAAAATGACCTTAGGTTAAACTAAGCCACGTGTAACCTAATTACTTTATTTTTTTAAATTTTTTTAAATGTTTTATTTATTTCTAGGAGAGAGAGAGAGAGACAGCGTGAGCAGGGGAGGGTCAGAGAGAGAGGGAGTGACAGACTCTGAAACAGGCTCCAGGCTCTGAGCTGGCAGTCAGCACAGAGCCCGAGGCGGGGCTCGAACCCATGAACCGCGAGATCATGACCTAAGCGAAAGTCGGACGCTTAACCGACTAAGCCACGCAGGCGCCCCCCCTAATTACTTTTTATAATAAAATTTAACAAAATTTTGAAAACTATTTTGTTAATTTTTTGGGTAAGGAAAAAAGCTATATATTTTGATTAATAGATTTCTATGCTTTGCTTTTTTCTGAAAATACAAAAACATAAATTTAAAGATGTTTATTTTTTGGTTTAAAAACTTTTGGAGACATTTCAGATGGGCACACTGCCAATTTGAAATGGTACTGCTCAGATAATGATAGGCAATTTTTTAATGTTAGATTTTCCAGGGGCTGAATTTAATGGTAAAAAAAATAACAAAGAAACAAAATATACATGTTTTCTAGGTCTTCTTTAGTTCCAGAGGAGATAAAAAGTGCTTCAGCATAGCATTGTGTTTTAGGGAAAGCACCTATCTCTTCCACTTTCTAGAGAAAGCCAGTGCCCTCCACGTGACTCTGATGTGATCTATCTGATTGTATCTCAGCCCTTCCCAGGCTTTTTGGGAGGGCATGTGATCCGGACCTGTCCTCACAGAGTATCATCAGAGTGTGACTGGCTTTGACCCAGCAGTGGCCCACCTGCGTGTTTTGAGATGCCACTGTGATATCTGGTGTCCAAAGATCATGTAAACCTAATGCTGCTTGTGTCCAAGGGAAAGACCCTCCTGGACAATGAAGCAAAAAGGTAGAAGGATATAGTTAAAAGACAGAGGTCAGGGGGTGCCTGGGTGGCTCAGCTGAGTGTCCAACTCTTGATTTTGGCTCAGTTCAGTTTCCCAGGGTTGTGGGATTAAGCTCCACGTCAGGTTCCATGCTGAGCGTGGATCCTGCTTAAGATTCTCTCTCCTTCTGCCCATCCCCTACTCATACCATCTCTTTCAATAAAAAAAAAGAAAGAAAGATGAAACCTTGTTGGCTTTCTTTGAGGATCTGGATTCAGCTGAGACCCTGTAACAACTATGAATCCTGGACCATCTTGTTACGTGAACCGAACCAGACTAAATCAAAACAAGCCAAAACAAACAAACAAAAACAACAGGACAAACAAATGAACCATTGCTGCTTGTGTTGCTTGGAGTTAGGCTCTGTCATTCAAAATCAAGAATTTTATCTGATATAAACAGGTTATTCCATCTAAACACCAGGGTTTGGGAAAGTGAAAGTAGATATGATGTGTTTAACAAATATTGAGTTTCGAATATGTTCTAGGCACTATTCCAGGTGGTGGGATTTAAAAAAAATCTCTGGGGCCCCTGGGTGGCTCAGTCGGTTGAGCGTCCGGCTTCAGCTCAGGTCATGATCTCACGGTTCCTGGGTTCGAGCCCCGCATCGGGCTCTGTGCTGACAGCTAGCTCAGAGCCTGGAGCCTGTTTCAGATTCTGTATCTCCCTCTCTCTCTGACCCTCCCTGCTCATGCTGTCTGTCTCTCTCTCTCAGAAATAAATAAAAAAACATTTGAAAAAAAAATCTCTGTCCCTTTCAAACCTACATTTTACTTGGGGGAGGTAGCTAATAAAACATAATCATAGTTAATTAGTAAATTTAATGTATACCTGGAGGAAGAGAAGTCCAGACAAAGCAAAAGCCAATGTCACTACACAATCATGTCTACTCTATCCAAGGAGCAGTAGAGGGGCAAGCGTTCTATAGAAAGAATGGCCAAGAGACTGGGCCAGTAGCTCATCAGGTAATTGGGATGAAGAAAATACTTTGGGAGAATGAACCAGTGCAGAAGGCAACACTGATCACACAGGCAAGAGAAGGCAGAGTTGCTCACCAGGAAAAGAGTGGTCCATAAAGGAAGAACCAGCCTTGGACAGAAGATAGAACAGTCAGGAATATAGAATATATGGGTATAGATGGGTAGGAGAATGCGGTGGAAGTCAGGTCAGCAGCCAAGAGAGAAGATGCAGGGGGAAAGGTTGGAGATTTGAGGACATAAGACAAGGTATAAAATAGAGCCCAGGACACTGGGAAAATAAAAGAGTTANACAGTTGGTTATTTAATGAAAGTGAGAAGACTTGATGCAATTGTTTCTCCCCAGCTATATTTAGCTGTGTTGGTGCAGGCACGGAGAGGGTAGAAAGATGCATTTACCCAGTGTGGTGGATTTGCAAAGGAAGCATGTCAAATTGACAGAGGCAAAGCGAGTTGGGAATGTATGCAAATGATGATTACAACTTTTGACGGTGAGTTTTGTACTGAATAAGGAGGTTACTGGGGTCTCTAGGGGGCGAATGGTAATAGTTAAGACAAGAAAAATTGGATGAGCCAGTGATGCCTTAAAGGAAGTACATGGGAAAGTTGGGCAGTGGAGGCCAGTAAGTGTGATACAAAGGAGATGATGGGATGCAGTAAAAAACGACCTTGAATGTGACCATCAGAATGTGAGCGGCTGTCTGTGGAAGAATGGGAGAAGTGAGTACCAATAGAGAGTTCAAGAAAGTGAGAGGCTAATATTCAACTGGTCCCGTGGTCTTACTGGAATGAGAACATATTGTTGGGTCTGAAATATCCATCTTGGTTGGACCTTGAAGCGATCTTGGGAATGGCATCCATGTAAAGCAAAGCAGCCAGACAGAAAGAGCGTAAGCCCCTGAAGCCTTTGAGGGACCAGATCTGAATTTTGGATGACCTGGACCACTTGCTTCTGTATATTTGTTTCAGCTACTGATCGGTGATGCCTGTTACTCACAGCTCAGTCTAATTCAAATTGATGTACCATGAGTCTATTGCTCTCCTTCACACCATTTCCTCCCTCACCTTACTTTATCTTCCACATTCATTTAAATGCCAGAATTAGCTTTTTAAAAAGATTCGCTCATCCTTTAAGACCCAGAATAAGGACTAAGCACTCCATAAAGCATTGCCTGGCTCCCTCAGGCAGAGTGAACCACTTCGCCTTACATGTGTTTTATGTGGCTCTGAATTCTGAGTTTTAAATTTTAAATTCTGAATTCATCGTATGTGAAACACGGCCTTATGTAATCATTGTGCAAGGTCTCAATGTGGTACTTAGCTGATGGTAAGCTCTCAAACACTAGTTGAACAAATGGCTGGTTTGACACCAGTCAACAAAAGGAACTCACCATGGATCTCTGATATAGTAAAGGGCAGTTTGCAGAAGGGGCTGTTACGGCTCTTGCTGAGGGTAGCAGATCAGAAGTGAAATGGACTCTGGCTACAGAGACGTATATCAGAGAGATCTCAGAGAGAGGACTACTTCAAAAGGACAAAACACCTCACTGAGGTTTGTTTCAGAAGTGTGACAACTTAGTCTGTCCCAGGGGGAGCAAAAAAAAGTCGGGCTATGATGAAATGCAGATGTAGAACTTGACCAAGGGCATTTCTGAACTTGTAACTATTTCTTAGTGGGGTGGTTAGTATAAAGGCAACAGCAGCATAGAACTCTCCGTGGGATATTATTAAAAAGCCAGCTATTAACTGATGTGTGAAAGTGTTCTCAGACAAGTCAGAGAAGTCAGTGCAGGAAATCCTTCATCTGAGAAGACCCAACTTGAAAAGACACATAGATAAAAATAATGCCACAACAGGAGATGTGTCTCAAGTTTGTGCAGCATTTTGCCAGAGTAAAACTATTTAAATGCAATTTTTTTCTTCCGTATGTATGTATGTATGTATGTATGTATGTATGTGTAGTTTATCGTGGGAATATAACCACCACTGTGAGATTCCTAGCAAAATGTGTTCTGGGTTCTAATTGGCTAGTTTCCCTCCAGTCTCGTGCAGCAAAATGCTTGCTCCCTATCTATTTGTTGCCCTTAAAAAGGGCAGTGCAGCACTTTTTCTAATCTGAGTACTCAATCCTGTTTCCATCCTGTGTCAGCTACACTCTGATAATTTGCTATTTATTTTATCTTGTTTGTTTGTTTTTTTAAATCTCAAAAGAGGAGATTTTATTTCACTCCTTTTCAAGAAGAAGATCGATTTCTCCTTGGGATTCAAGCTAAAAACAAGTCCCCACCCCCTTCGGTTAATGTTAGGACACTGCTTGTGAGTCATACTCATCATATTCTGCTTCTCCCCAGTGATGATATGTAGAATTGAGCACTTCACACCATTAGTCAAATAGGAATAAACAAATTTCTGCCAGGATACAAGAAACAAACCCACCAATCTGGTGTAAATGTTCATAGTTTTCAGCTTTGTATTAAGCACTGGGATTAGGGAGACATTCCTTTAGTTCATTTTAGGTGATTATAGCTTCATGACTCTCCTTTTCCTGGAAACTTGACTTCCTCATTACTGGCTGCTCCCCGTCACACGTATCATTTTATTTTGAAGTCACTTGATTTTCTCAATTCACTTTATCTACACTCATAGGACTTGTCTGGGTAACCAAAGCTCAATTCCAAAACACCTGCATCATGTTATTTCCTCTAATGAGTACTGAGTGCCCTCAGGACTCACATGATTATGCACATATAGGGGTCGGGAGCGGACATTGGGTTGGAAGAAGACAAAACCCACCTCTATCTGGAGATTTGGAGCTCACTCCAAGCATACTGACATGGAAGGGGAAGTAGGAAAAATTACTAACAAAACCCATAACTTTAATCACAGCATTTCAAAAGCTGTGCCGGAAAGGGAGAAATTAATTTTGGTAGCATGGCCTAGTTTGGCAGAATTTGATCTGGATCATCTAAATAACTGCAAAATTATAAATGCGTCTTTCCTGCTTCCCACAATATAGGTTCAGCTTTCATTGAACTTTCACAAAGCCTTATTTTCTTTCCACCTAATCATCTGACACTCCAAAAGCCATTCAGGTTGCCAAGAAACAGAAAGACAAATCACTAGCAGGTATGTTTTATAAGTCTATCATATATCTCACACTGGATGACAGTTTTGTAAAAAATATGCCTGTGTCCTTAAGGCTTTCATTTACAGCAAGCTATGATAAAATTAATGTAAGTTATTCTCAGCTATTTAATAAGTAAAAGACATGGAGATGATGGAAATGAATACTAATCATTTTCAGCGTCTTTCTAGAGATTCAGTAGAAATAAAACCAACCAGCCCCTCCCCCACTCTTATACACATACATGTACATTTTGCATCATCTTTCTCACAAAAGGCCACAGATGTGGGTGAAATTAGAACCTCCCTGGTTGTATTAGCTTGCTAGCGCTGCAATAACAAAGAGCCACGGGCCAGGAGGCTTAAACAATACAAATTTATTCTCTCATGATTCTGAAGGCTTGGAGCCCAAGATCAAGGTGTTGCCAGGTTTGGTTTCTGTCTGTGTTCTCACATGAGCGATGTCTCTTCTTAAAAAGACATCAGTCTGGGGCACCTGGGTGGCTCAGTCGGCTAAGCGTCCGGCTTCAGCTCAGGTCATGATCTCACAGTTTATGGGTTCGAGCCCGGCGTTGGGCTCTGTGCTGACAGCTTGGAGTCGGGAGCCTGCTTTGGATTCTGTGTCTCCCTCTCTCTCTGTTCCTCCCCTGCTCATGCTCTGTCTCTCCGAAATAAATGAATTTTTAAAAAAGGACACCAGTCAGATTAGGGCCCACCCTTATAACTCCTGACTTCTTACACCTTAATTAACTCCTTGAAGGCCCTGTCTTCAAATATAGTCACATTCTGAGGTACTCGCGGTTAGGGACTCACATATACGGTTAGGAGGGCTGGCGCAATTCAGGCATAGGAGTGGGTGTTTGAATTGGCTGGTCGATCAATTAACTCTTCTGGGCAGTTTTGAATATTATTTTGTACCACTGTACCCTGTGATGTGTTGCTGCAGCCACGCTGAGGTGGGAAGGTGAATGAAAGATGCCTTTGAAGTGCAGGACTCTGTCTCTAGCAGCCCACAAATGTTTTGCATAAAAAGAGATTGGTTCTACATTTCTAGAATTAAGAGGAAGTTTGTTGTGCCTTAACTGCTGCAAGGTGTGCCTACGCAGGGGTACCTTGGTGGCTCAGTTAAGCGTCAGCCTCTTGATTTCAGCTCAGGTCATGATCACGCAGAGCCGGCTTGGGATTCTCTCTCTTCCTCTCTCTCTCTGCCCCACCCTCGCTCACATGCGTGTGTGTGCATGCTCTCTTTCTCTCAAAATAAATAAATGAACTTTAAATAACAAAAAGACCGGGGGTGCCTGTGTGGTTCAGTCGGTGAAGCGTCATGATCTCGCGGCTCATGAGTTTGAGCCCTGCATGGGACTCTGTGCAGACAGAGTCTGGAGCCTGGAGCCTGCTTCAGATTCTGTGTCTTGCTCTCTCTCTGCCACTCCTGCACCTGTGCTCTTCTCTCTCTCAAAAATAAACATTAAAAATTTTTTAAAAATAAATAATAAAAATAAATGAAAAAGACTTGCCAGTACCATACCTATCCTAGCGTTTATTACCTATTTCTAGCATGCACTTGCTTTCTAAGGGAAGACACTATAAAGATAAAAAGAGACATTTGACTGAGAAGTAGAACTTGAGGAATTTAGTGGACTAAAGTCCAAGTTCTATTGCGGGGCCATGGGATTCAGTAGATGGGGGGATGGTATGGCAGGTGGAATGGGAGGAGGGGACACAGGTAGACTTGGGCCTGAGTCTTAAATCTTCCCGGTGGCATGACCTTGCTCAAACTAAGTTTCAGTCTTCATTGTATCACACTAAGATGAGCAATGAGAGATTTTAGAAAAATAACAGTATTCTATACTCCAGTGTAAGCTCATTATTTCACCTAGCTCCATCTTTACTTAAATTAATTAAAACATTTTAATTTATTTTAAGAGAGAGAGAGTACATGCATGCATATGGCCATGCACGTGAGCAAGGGAGATGCAGAGAGAAAGGGAGAGAGACAGAAAATCCAAAACAGGCTTCACACTAAATGAGGAGCTAGACACAAGGCTTTATCTCACAACCAGGAGGTCATGACCTGAGTTGACCTGAGCCACCCAGGTGCCCCTCACTTCACCCTATCTTAATGACAGTCTGTAGTTACTTCATAAAGTGTTTTATAATCTCCTTTCATTGACTGTTGAGTTATAAGCATTTATTGTTTTCTATTTACCAGCATTAAGCAGACTGCTGGATATATCAAACGAATGCATATTTTTTGTTTCAGTAAGCTTGTATATTTTATTGATCGAAAGGATATAAAAATAGTCCACATACTGCTTGCATTAAACATTTACATATAATGCCTAAATTAAATTCAAATAACTTGATAACTACTGGAGGGTGTTCTCTATGCTAGGCCCTATATTAGGAGCCAGGGTTACAAATATTGTGGTACTTAGAGAAGAATTATTGAACTTGTTTTTATTTTTAAAAAATGTTTTAAATGTTTATTTACTATTGAGACAGAGAGAAACAGAGCATGAGTGGGGGAGGGGCAGAAAGAGAGGGAGACACAGAATCCAAAGCGGGCTCAAGGCTCTGAGTTGTTAGCACAGAGCCTGATGCAGGGCTTGATCCCACAAAGTGTGAGATCATGACCTGAGCGCAAGTCCGACGCTTAACTGACTGAGCCACCCAGGCACCCCTGAACTTGTTTGTACTGAAAATATTTGCATTATAAATAAAAAAAAAAAACCTAAGCTCATATATGTCAGATAATTTATCCTCTATTTATATTCTAGTCTGTAATAGTCTCAAAGTTATAAATTTATAAGTGAGTCATTAATATTATTCTGAGTTTGTCTAAAGGTCTTTGTGCATGGACATAATTCAAATTGACACTTCAATCAATGACATAATTTCACAAATTTGCATCATTTTTACTTTGTGGAAATCTTTTAATCATTTCAAAGTGTTTCATAATGTTTCATAATGTTAAAATATTAATGAAATCCCATTGAATTTCTGGGAATATTCATTTTATATGGATACGCTTCAAAATTAGTCTATGGAGTACTACAGTAGAAATTCAGAGTAGTTTCAATTAGTTAATGCTTTTCATTCAAATTGCACTTTGCAGAAATAATTGTGTGCTGTAAGAAATGCATCAATAAATGAATTCTTGGATATAGTGGCTACCATTCATTCATTCATTCAATCACTTTACAAATATTTTTTGAATACTTACTATTTCCTGGAAACTATACTAGGCACCACCTGGTGATTGAAAAATAGGCATAGTAGAATTTTCACGTAAAGTACAATGAACATTTTTTGCTTTTAAATGACCATTGCATATAATTATTAAAAGATAGTATTTAAGGTTTGGCACAAATTAGTACAATTATTGAATAAATTCGATAGTTTCAAATGTAATCCTTGCTCTTCCTAACCTCCCTCAATCTACACGAAGGTATTTGCTCCCTCAAGGGCCTGTATACCATTGCAGTACCTAATCTTCCCAGAAGATGGCGATATATGGTGACTGACCGCGACGCTTGTTATCCCATTTCTCGACCTTCAGTCTTCCAACAGGAGGACACAATTACCCCAGAAAGTGACTAAACATTTGGAGTTTATTAAGCTTATCTGATAGGGCTCATAAAGCTTTTTTTTTTTTTACATCTGTAAGATCCATGTATTGGAAGAGACTAATGTGAGAAAAGGGGACTAAAGAAATAGATTTCTACTCTTTCATTTTCCAGAATTTGTGGTAAAAATAATCATAGTACATTTAGGCAAAATTAAAATTAAAGCCTCCTGTACAATTTATTTTAAAGATAAATTGTTTTTGCTTTTGTTCTAACAACACAAATCCATACAAGAAATGATAAATGTTAACAGCGGTTAACATAAAAGTCATGTAATTTTGTTTGATAGAAAAATATAGAATGACATTAATGAAAGAGCTATAAAATAAATATTATAAGAGTACAGAGTAGCTATTTGATTATAAATTGATCTTGGAAGGGTTGACCTACTTTTCTCTGAATTAAATACAACCCCCTGAAGGTATTTTGACACACACAGTACTTTTAAAAATACAGTTATCTATTTTTTCTTTAAAATCTTGAATGCAGATTTCTTAAATGCTTTATTTTGAATTTTGTGCTCTTAAAAAAAACTTGGTCACAGACAATTGCATATAATTAGGATAGGTAAAAGAGAATGAGCATATTACATAAAGAGATTTCTTGAAAGATTGAATTTTATAAAAATCCTTATAAATAAGAAACACTAATACATTACTGGCAGGAATTGTGTTGAATTGTCTGACTTGGTTTTCCCAGCGTTGGGACCATAGGAGTTAGCTATTTTGCAAGTTCAAATAGGTTTTGGGCTCTTGCGTGCTCATGTTCACAGTCAAAGGATAGTATATGCCTGTCTGTGGAAGACTCCCTGCTTGTGTCTCAAGGGGTCTCATTGCAATTTAATATCTGATTTTATCAACATACCAAAAGGAGATCTATCTCTTTGAGATGGACTCATTAACAAAACTCCTGAGAGAGGTGTATAAAAACATACCGCCAATTTATTTCATTCACAAGGAGAAGTCCAAGTGTCACAGAAACTAGAATACTCATAATGGATCATATAATTTTCTCTCTGTAGACAGAATTGCTGGAGAACCAAATTATAATCAGAAGTTTTCTGAGTGATAATGTGTTTTAAGGCATTGTTTAAATCAGAGGTAGTCCTAATTTTGGGTCTTTTAAAGTAGCAATGAATTCAAAGTTTTATGATAACAAGAAATCAAGTGTAATTATGCTGCTCTTTGGTTCTCTGTTCAAAGACAATATTACCAAATATCAGTCAACAGGAAAATGGATAAATGAATTATCATACATTTATACCATAAATTATTATACACAATGAAAATGAATGAACTAAAGATACAGGTAACCCATGATGCATCTCACAAGACACAAAATGTTATATGTATTATGATTTCATTCACATAAAAGGAAGAACAGGAAAAACTATATATTTATGAAATGCATACTCAGGTGATAAAGCTTACTCTATGGAAAAAGTGAATACAAAATAATCATTACAAATATTAGGAGACTAGATACTTCCCAGGAGAAGGGGTCCATGGTAGGGACGTATGTGTTGGTAATGTTCTTTTTTCCTTTTAACTGAGGGGGTTACCTGGATATTTGAGAAACTGTAAATTTTTGTTTTATACTCTTTTCAGTATGTATTAGATTGAGCCATATAAGTAAACTTGTTGATATTGATTGTTTTTGATATGCAAAACAGCAATTTCATATAATTTGATGTTATAAGTTATATTTCATTAATTCAAGATATTATTACTTAATACAGCATCTGTGTCTACACAGACGGTTAGGTAAATGAATGTTAATAGATATTTATATATCCATGAGTTTATTGTATACACATATGTTTCCTTGCTCTGTCAGTTGAGAGAGCCTAGAAGCAATGACACCCCAGTAGCGATGAACATACGTAACACAATGATCCTGGCCTCTATTACCATTCTGCAATAAAAGGAGCCAGAGGTCCTTGGAGAAACTGTTGGTCATAGGACCATAACAAGAAATATACAAGACGAGCCTGGTGCATCGTGCAGGGCCCGGATGTAAGCAAATGCATACACATATTAATGAGGGTAGCTCAGAGGGCCATAGGAGCCAAATGAAATAGTTCCCAAAGGCCAAAACTGAAATAAGAAATCAATAAAGTAATATTGGTAGCGTTGGCTTATAACACTGCTTAAAAACTAAATAGTCATGATCCATGCTGATACAAATTAATAATTATACGAATAAATGGCGGTGAATAGACAAATATCACATATAGAAGAATTGTAAATAATTTATCTCCACTCTCAAGAAGTGAGAAGCCAACTCCCCATTCCTGAAGTGCTACACACAAATGTTTTAAGACTTTATTTAAAACAGAGGTGGAGGTGGTCCTAATTTTGGTTCTTTTATAACAGCAATGAATTTGATCCTTCTGCCCCGTTGGAGATCAAGGGCTTCTTCAATAGTGATATGTCATTGGATGGTATATACGCTTGACATGATGTGATGAGAACAGCACTCATCCCTGGGTTCTTCCTCCCCAAACTCATAAGCCCATTTTAATTATAAGAAAAAACATCAGATAAATACCAGTTGAGGGCTACTCTATAAAACACCATTAGTGCCTGTCAAAACTGTCAAAGTCATAAAAAACATGAAAAATCTGACAAACCATCACAGCCCAGAGAGGCCTAAGAAGAGCTGATGGCTAACTAGAATGTGATGTCCTGAATGAGATCTTGAAACAGAGAAAGGAGTAGGAAACCACTAATGCAATCTGAATAAAGGAAGGGCTTCTTAGCTAATGATAATATATTAATAGTGGTTTACTGATTGTAGCGAATGTACCATACTAATGTTGGCATTTTAATGAGGGGGTCTGGGTGTGTAGTTTATGTGAATCCTCTATATTATCTTTGCAGTCTGTCTGTGAATCTAAAACTGTACTAAAATAAAAGTTAATTACAATAAAACAAAGCAGTGTATGCTCTCTCTTTTCTTCCCTCCCAAGTATCTGAACAAATTAGTACTTCACACTTTAGAGCTAGTACATACAGACCATTGCCCACAATTGGATATATTTTTTCAAAGCAGAGAGGTGTTCTGATCTTATTTATAACTTATTTTATTGGTTGCAGTGAAATCCAATTGAAATTCCATTATAACGCAACGGGTAGCACATTTAGTGATCTTTGTAAGCAAAATTAAATAGTTTAGTTCTGTCAAATCATGGTCCTAAAGGATTGATAGCATGGCATTTGTGCTAAATCATACCCACTTTGACAGGGATTGACCTACAGGGCTTGCCTGTGATACTAGGTTGGAAGAAATAGCATCATTTTAGTGTCTTTTCATTGGCTCAACAATATTGGGTGGAAGTAAATATTTTTATAGACCCCAAAGCCTCTGAAATAAAAATATTCACCTAGTGGGACCAAAGCCAGTTTTTCTTACATACAGGTTGAGTTTGTCTACCTATGTGGTGGATAGCTGAAATATATGGAACATTTTCAAATTCATATCAACTGACATTCTAACTCCTCAAACTACTGCTAGGAGTTTGGGAAAAGATGCCCCAGCCAGGAGGCCAGAGCTTAATGTGGCGTGAACTACTTCTAGACACATTTATATCTGTGTAAGACATATAGTGAAATTGAAGATGCCTATATACAGGGAGTAAAATTACCAGAGGGTAAATATATGAATAGATGAGTCCCACATGGAGATAAGCAAAGTGGTACAGAATTACCATTGTAATTGGTAATTTTTTTTCATTTTTCATTGATCAGACTACAGCTGAGTCCCCTGCTCATCCCAGGGCAACACCGCTTAAAAGGGCCACAGACACACTGACCTGTATAAAAGGAAAGCAAACAGGGACATGAGAAAACTGGGAGCTGTAAGATTATATGAGGCAAAGTGAGGTAACTTGAGCTTGAAGGAAAGGCATGATTTCTGTTCTCAAGTTTTTTAGAGTTTAGGATGATGGAGAATTAAACTTACTTTATGTTGCCCCAGATGGATCAGAGTGGTAGGTCAAAGTTACAGAAAAACAGATTTTAGAATCTGGAAATGGGCTATTTCTAATATACCTTTTGAGAGAGAGGTCAGGTTATCTTACACGGTAGTAAGATGTGTGTCTTTCTAACTTTCTAGGCAAAAGTTAAACAACTTTTCGAGAATGTTGGAGGCCATCACTCATTGTGTAGGTAGGTGTCGGCATGAAGAAAAAGGAGTGGAGGTATGAGAAGCACAGGGCAGGGGACTAGAAGGCATACTCTATGTCTGGAGTTCATTGTCAAGGGGAAATTCAGCAACCATAACTCACAAGGCCAAGGCAAGGACACCACCATAGTCAGGATTCTCTAGAGAACGAATCCTAAGATCTGTAGTTAGCCAGCTGGAGACCTAGAAGAACCAAAGGTGTGGTTCAGCCCGAAGACCGGCAGGCTCAAGAGTCAGAAAGGGCTGATGTTTCAGTATAAGTCCAAAGCAGGAAGACCAATCAGTGTCCCAGCTTGAAAGGCTGGAGGAATTCCCTCTTATTTAGGGGAGCACCAGACCTTTGTTCTATTGAGGCCTTCAACTGAACAGATGAGGCCCACAGAGAGCAATCTGCCTTACTCAGTCTACTGTGCTATTATTTTTTTGATGTTTGTTTATTTTTGAGAGAGAGAGAGAGAGAGTGTGTGAGTAGGGAAGGGGCAGATAGAAAGGGAGACACAGAATCTGAAGCAGACTCCAGGCTCTGAGCTGTCAGAACAGAGCCCAACACAGGGCTCAAACTTACGAAGTGTGATTATCATGACCTAAGCCAAAGTCGGATGCTTAACTGACTGAGCCTCCCAGGCACCCTTTAGTCTACTGATTTGAACGTTAAACTCATCTAAAGACACTCTCACAGACATACCCAGAATAATGTTCAATCAAATATCTAGATTTTTAGAATCTAGATGACCTAGTCAAGGTGACACATAAAACTAATCATGACAGATACAAGCCACTAGGAAACGGAGGTCTGGATCAACGCAACAGGCAAGAATCCTCGATCAGCTGAATTGGCCTAGAGTGAGGGGAATATAGAGTTGTTCATGGAGGAGGAAGGTCATGAATATCAGTTATGGATTTTGGGACCAGCTTGATAAGGTGGTCTGTCTTCAATAATCTCTAATCCTTTCAGGTATTATGGCAGGCCACCACCAAAAGAATGGGACTCAGTAGTGGATACAAGTGGATCCGTGACACGAATGTGGCCCACTCTTGTGCCACACATCAAATCCTCTCAGCATGTTTCTTTTATCAACCACTGTTGTGAAGATCAGTATCACCTAGGAGCATGTACCTGATACCACCTTGCGGGGGGGTGGGGGGTCCTCGGATGCCAGTGTCAGAATGCCCCTAGCAAACTTAGACAGCACTCATGCATGCATAAACCAGAAGAGCAGGGGAATCAATACCCCTGATGCCACTCTTGTCCAGTTTGGGGGAGAGGGGCTTGGAAGCTGATGGATACTTCATAAGACTTCTCAGGTTTCTCAGGATTGACCATAAGTCTCCAGTAGTTGTGGCTAACTTGCAGACACATTCTTCTTTGTTTGACTCACCTTGACCTCTATGGACATGCCCCCAAATCACTTTCTGAACAAACCCCCTGAGCAAGCCTTTGCCAGACCAAAGCACTACCTTCATGCCTACAACTCTCTGAAGAACCAGACTGGGTTCCTTATTGTTTTCTGAACATATTCATCCTACATTTTGCTTCTTGGGTTTTCATGCCTCTTTAGTTTTCTGGAGATAAATAGTGCCCACACCAAAGGGAAAACCACCTAAAGAAGGTAGGATTGAAGCAAGAAACATTTACCACAGGTCACTCTTCAACTGACCTTTCCACCAGCTTGGGATTATTTGTGATGAGCATGACTTAGAGACAATACCCTATCTTTTCTCCAGAGAGGCTACAGTTTCTAATCTCTGATACCCTTCTAAAATTCTTGATCTACTAGGGTCTAATCCAATGAATTTGTTATCTCAAGCTTTCTATTACCCAGGTACTCCTTGACTTATTTCCAAATCCTAGAAACAAGAAGTACAGAATCTATCCTGAAAGAGTGGTAGTATTCTCTTTCAGTGAATTCTGGTGATTCTCACATATTATGACAGAAATGAAAGTTCAGGCTGCAGAGTCTGTAAAATTAACATTTTTGTGAAACTTTTCAACAGTGCAGTGGAGGAGAGGAAAGGCTTTACATATTTTTCTGTAGGTATCTTGGTACCCAACAAAAACACTGCCTACTTTATATTCACAGATTTCTTTCCAAGATGGTTCCCGTTCTTAAGACAAGGATTAGCATCAACACTTAGAGCAAACAGTCAAAAATAGAATTCCATTATGTAACTATATTATATGGAAATTTGGAGTGAAGATGGCATAAATTTCAGATGTGAGAGATATCCAAGAGCAAATGCCTCATATTTATGCTATATGCAAAACACCCCTTCATGGAGAATTCTGTGCAACTGAATGGGTCAGTGATAGATGCATTTAAAACTGATGCACTTATAGCATAATCATTACAAGCGTGTCATATACAAAACAAATGCCTCTAGATGTAGTGTCAAATTCTTTTTTTTTTTTTTGAGTTTAGCTTGCCTTGATAGTCTTTTTTTTTTTTAATAGTTTATTGTCAAATTAGTTTCCACATAACACTCAGTGCTCATCCCCACAAGTGTCCTCCTCCATGCCCATCCCCCCTCCCCCCCACATCCATCAGTCCTCAGTTTTTGTCAGCATTCAAGAGTCTCTCATGGTTTGCCTCTCTCCCTTTCCCCCACCATTTCCGCCCTTCTTCTCCCCCTTGTTCCTCCGTCAAGTTCCTCCTAATCCTCCTATACGTGCAAACATATGATATTTGTCCTTCTCTGCCTGACTTATTTCGCTCAGCATAACACCCTCAAGGTCCATCCATGTTGCTACACATGGCCAGATTTCATTGTTTCTCATTGCCATGGAGTATTCCATGGTATAGATAAACCACATCTTCTTGATCCATTCGTCTGTTGATGGACACTTAGGCTCTTTCCATGTTTTAGCTATTGTGGAGAGTGCTGCTATGAACATTGGGGTACATGTGCTCCTATGCCTCAGCATTTCTGTATCCCTTGGGTAAATTCCTAGCAGTGCTATTGCTGGGTCATAGGGGAGTTCTATTGTTAGTTTCCTGAGGAACCTCCACACTGTTTTCCAGAGGGGCTGTACCAGTTTACATTCCCACCAACAGTGTAGGAGGGTGCCCGTTTCTCCACATCCTCGCCAGCATCTAGAGTCCTCTGATTTGCTCATTTTAGCCACTCTGACTGGCGTGAGGTGGTATCTCAGTGTGGTTTTGATTTGTATTTCCCTGATGAGGAGGGATGCTGAACATCGTTTCATGTGTCTGTTGGCCATCTGGATGTCCTCTTTGGAGAAGTGTCTGTTCATATCTTCTGCCCATTTCTTCACTGGGTTGTTTGTGTTTCGGGCGTGTAGTTTGATGAGTTCCTTATATATTCTGGATATTAACCCTTTATCTGATATGTCATTTGCAACTATCTTTTCCCATTCCGTTGGTTGCCTATTAATTTTCTGGGTTGTTTCCTTGGCTGTGCAGAAGCTTGTAGTGTCAAATTCTTAATGATTCCAAGCTGTTTCAACTTGTATACACGTTGGAGACATTTATTGACTTGAAATTTGGATAGGAGGGCAGAAACTGGTTTGGAGTTAATTGGCTACACCAACAAGAGGTGCTGAATCAGTAAAAATCAAACCTTAAAATTCATGACTAATTAGTTGTCCAGTGAGCTCCATGACAGTTTTAGGGTCACGGTAAGAAAAATTCATATCAATGAAATTATAAAAATATATTGCTACTTTTTGATATTTTGAAAAGCAATCCTAGTTTTCTGCCCAAAGTCATGTCTAGCAATATCTAAGCTAAATATTTCAGGTAACAAGCTGAATATTTTTTGGCTTCTCTTATTAGAATAATTCTAGTTAGAATTTCCTCGGCTTAAACACCAGGTTTTAAAATATTAACAAAAGCTATTTAAGTGAAACTCATAGCAGAACATTTGAAACTCAAGTTTTAATTAAATATTAAATTCTGACTTAAGGGGAAAGAGCTAGTGAAGTTTGACCATTACTGTGATCTATGAATGGAAATTTAGCAGCATTAATTTCCCTCTTCCCTTCCCTCCCTCTCCACTCCCTCCTCCCCACCATCTCTCTTGCTGGGTGGCTTAAGCAACAGAGATTTATTTTCTTACAGTTCTGGAGCTGGGAAGTCTAAGATCAAGGTGTGGTAGGGTTGGTCTCTCCTGAAGCTTTTCTCCTTGGCCTCCAGACGTCCATCTTCTTGCTACGACCTCCATGCACATGGTCTTTCATGCGCATCTCTGGTTCCTCTTTCTCTTTTTAGAGGGACATGGGTCCTTTTGGATTAGGGCTCCCCCTTATGACTTCATTTAACCTTAATTACCTCTTTAAAGGCCCCATCTCCAAATGCAGTCACATTAGGGGTTGGAGCTCTTCCATGAATTATGGGGGAAAATAAGTTAGCTCATAACATATCTGTAAACAAGATTTCACTGATAAGGTTTTCCTTATATCACCTTTTGTAAATATAAGGTGATATTATATTATATAACCTTTTGTAAATATAAAATTGAAGAAGTGGGGTGCCTGGGTGGCTTAGTCGGTTAAGTGTCCGACTTTCGCTTAGGTCATGATCTCGTGGTTCGTGGGTTCGAGCCCCGCCTCGGGTTCTGTGCTGACTGCCAGCTCAGAGCCTGGAGCCTGTTTCAGTCTGTGACTCCCTCTCTCTGACCCTCCCCTGCTCACACTGTCTCTCTCTCTCTCCTAGAAATAAATGAAAACATTAAAAAAAATAAAATTGAAGAAGTAAATGCAACAGAATTCCTGCTGAAGGAAAAAAAAAAGCAACGTGTTAGATTTTGGACCTTGTCATGGACGTTAGGTTCCATCTTGGTTAATTTGTGAACTATAAAGTTTGTTTCTGATGTCTTCCTCTCTTTATTCATCTTTGTATCTTCTTTCAACATTACTGTCTCCAGTAAATTTGTTCTTCTTCCAATTCCTTCTTCTCTTGTGGGTTCAATTGTCTTGTCTTCATTTCTGAGGACCTAACTTGCCCCCTGCTTCTACAATCAGTGTCTGCCCAGTTGGAAAAACATCTAGTTGAAACACATAAGTTTGCATCTTGATTAATCATTTAGTAATATTTGATATTGTTGACCACTCTCTCATTTCTTATATCAGTTTCATTTTTATGTGTATTCTGAAATTTCCCCAAATCTTTTTTTTCATTGTCTAGCTTTCATTTATATATTTTTATTTGAGTATAGTTGACTCATAATATTATATTATTAGTTCAGGCATATAACATAGTGATTCAACACCTCTATGTTATACTATGCTCACCACAAATGTAGCTAACATTTGTCACCACACAACACTATTACAACATCATTGACTATATTTCCTATGCTGTGCCTTTTGTTTTTGTGACTTACTCATGTCATAACTAGAAGGCTATACCTCCCACTCTCCTTTACCCATTTTGCCCATCTCCCTATCCCCCTTCCCACTGGTAGCCATCAGTTTGTTCTCTGCATTTATAGATTTGATTCTACTTTTCATTTCTTTATTCATTTGTTGTGTTCTGTATTTTATTTTAAAATTAAAAAATTCATTATGTTGTTTTGTTTTAGATTCCACATATGAGTAAAATCATATGATATTTGTCTTTCTCAGTCTGATTTATTTCACTTAGCATAACACCCTCTCGATCCATCAATATTATTACAAATTGCAAGATCTCATCCTTCTTTGTGGCTGAATTATATTTCACTATATACATATGCTACATCTTCTTTATCTATTTTTCTACCGATGGACACTTGGGTTGTTTCCATATCTTGACTATTGTAAATAATACTGCAATAAGCATAAGGGTGCCTATAGCTTTTCGAATTAGTGTTTTCTTTTTTTTTTTTTTTTTGGCTAAATGCCCAGTAGTGGAATTACTGGATCATATGGTAGTTATACTTTTAAGTTTTTTAGAAACTTCCGTATTGTTTTCCACAGTGGCTGTCCCAATTTGCATTTCTGCTAATGGTGTGCAAGGATTCTTTTTTCTCCACTTTCTTGCTGAGACTTATTATTACTTGTGTCTTTGATTCTGTCCATTATGATAGGTGTGAGGAGATATTTCACTGTGCTTTTGATTTGCATTTCCCTGATGATGAGTGATGTTGAACAGCTTTTCACGTGTGTCTTTCCCATTTGCATGTCTTCTTTGGAAAAGTGTCTTTTCAAGTCCTCTGCCCATTTTTTAATCAGATTGTTGTTGTTGTTTGTTTTAGTTGGAGTTACATAAATTCTTTATGTATATTTGGACATTAACCCCTTATCAGGTGCATCATTTGCAAATATCTTCTCCCATTCAGTTAGTTCCTTTTTTGTTTTGTTGATGGTTCCCTCTGTTGTGTAAAAGTTTTTTATTTTGATATAACCCCAATAGTTTATTTTTGCTTCTGCTTCCCTTGCCTTAGGAGACATCTAGAAAAATATTGCTATGGCTGATGTCAAAGAAATTACTGCCTATGTTCTCTTTTAGGATGAGATCTAGTTTGGGGATCTCACATTTAGTTCTTTAGCCCATTTTGAGTTTGTTTTTGTATATGGTGTAAGGAAATGGTTCACATAAATCGTTTCATCTCTGGTTCAGACCTCTATTTAAACTCAGGACACACACAGCAAATTGAGTGCTAGACATTTTCATTTGGATATCACACCGATACTGCAAATGCAACATATCCAAAATTGAGTTCATTATTTCTCAGGCCTCTCCTACCCAATCTTAACTTTTCTATCTCAGTTGCCCATTCACTCATTTCTTATTCAGTTAGCTCATCACATCTTTGACTCTTTCTTCTCTTCCTGCATCCAAACTACTGTCTTTCATTGATTCCACAATGTACATTTCCCTCCACATTTTACATCTCTGAAATTGTGGTGCTTCTAACAATCAATAGTGTTAGATCGTATGTTATTAACTGGCAAGTTTTTCCTTCCTAGTGCTGTATAAAATGCTATATTTTATATCAATGGAGTTTTAGATTTTGTGAAATATAATATTGCCACATCTAAAATTTGTACAACCTCATATGACTGGAATACATCCACTTTTCTCTATTTCCTCTGTCACTTCTCAAGGTCATACTATGATCACTTCTCTTGAGGCTTGTTGTAAGAGTTTTATAATGGGTCTTTCCACTTCTGGCATTGATTACTAGCCACCAGAGTTACCTTCCATCCCCAACTGTCTACCTTGAAACTAAAATGATCTTTTGAAAGGAAATTCTGATTTTGTCTTTCCCAGACTGAAAACATTTTAATGACTTTCTACTTTGTTCATAGAGTAAAAACAAGACTTTATACTATGGCTTACAAACTTCCACAACAGTCTAACCTATGTGGAACATTTTAGTTCATCACTCAACACTTCAGCTCATTTTGTGATCTATAGTTTTATTGAATTAATTCCAATGTTTGAAACATGCCTCTTTTCTTTTCCCAGAAACAACACACTAGTTGTTCAGCCCCCTCTCCTTCCCTGGCTAACTCCTACTCATCTCTCAGGTTTCTGCTGAGACATCATTTCTTCCATGTAATTCCTCTGACCTCCCCAAGTCTAGGTTAAAGACACTTCTTCTGTAACACTTGATAATTCTCCAATCAGCATTTACCTGTTTGAACTTCCTGTTTGCCTGTGGAGCAGGATAAATTGTATATTTACTACTCTGGTTTGTATTTCCACTGCTTCCTTTCCTTTCTCCCTACACAAAGATAGATTTATTTTATTTTTTTTTTGCATATTCTTTGCCTTGGGCATTTCTGCAGGACTGAAAAAAGGTTACGTTTTGCAAAACCCAAACTCACGGAAGAGAGTGAGGTAGAAATGATTTTAGGATGGCCTTGGAAATTAAAGAGATTTCCCTCTGTAGATGCTGCAAGAAGTGCAAGAAGTGGGAACTAGCTCCTCTTTCTCTAAAAGCATCCAAGAAGAGTGCCAAGATTTCTGATGCTTGTATTGTTATATGTAGGGAAGCTACTTCCTAGACACAGGGACCCTCAGCTTCAGCTAAAAATTTAAGGCCCCGAGGATGGTAGATGCCTGATGAAGATCATACACTATTTGTCTTTGTCTGACTGATTTCATTTAACATCTGCCCATGTTGTCCGTCTTCTCTAGTCCTCCCTTTCTCTCTCCCTCTCTCTCCCCTTCCTCCATGTCTATCTGTCTCAAGTAATCTTTTAATTCTTCATCTCTGAGTTTAAAAAATACTTAAATTTCTTTAAAGGCCCTGTAGATTTACTTCTGTGTTTTCTAGCTTTCGCTATTACGTTTAGATTAATGATTCTTTTTGAGTTACTTCTTGTGTATGGTATAAGGTTGGAGTTCTATTTCATTTTTGGCATGTGGCTACCCACTTGTCCTAATGCCATTTATAAAAATATTTCTGCACTATTTTTGTAAATTTCCTGTATGTGTAAGGTTAATTCAAAATAAAAAGTTAAAACAATGAAATGTTTTTGACTTTCAGTACTACCTTTGGCTCTGCCACTATGGAATCTGATCCTCCAATAATTCTAGGGAGCTCGGTGTCATGACGTATGTCCTATTGCCAACTACAAAATGCGACCTTTATCAAGCTTCCCAAAGATGCTAATTAATATTCACTTTACCAGTATAACCTTTCTTCCTTCAACTGTCCATGGGTCATCCCATGGAACATAGAAAGGCAAGGAGAAAATTCCCCCTTCTCACGTAATAAATCCTTTTTCACAATCCCACCACTGTGAGAGTTTTGACCTGCTTCTTAATGTTCTATCAAAGCAATTGCCTACCTTCCCGTTTTCATGTTCAAACTTTTAAAAACCACACCAGCAATGTTAGGCAATGTTGCAAGTATTCTTGCCATAATGTTGAAAAAGGAATTATTTTAATAAATTCTCCTTTATCCACCCTATAGTCTACATCCATCCTAGTCCAAAGCCATCTTACATACACTCCCAAGGATTCTGTGGTATTTCTTGGCTAGATCCCATATTTCTTTTATTCAATAATTATTTCCATTTATAGTATAGACTGTTTGCCTGCCCAGGCTGTGCTGAGCCCTGACCTTGGTTATTTTCCTATAGGCAATGGGGAATGCCAGGAGCAGATGTTGAGTAGGATCTGCATTATGTCTCAAGATATCTGCCAAATGTTTGGATCTCCAAGCAAGGGGAGACTACTCTCCTTTATCAGGAACTAGGTGACTAAGCTAAATAAATAATTCATTTAGTCAACGAGTACCTTTGAGTAATTACCACTCTCAGGAACCCTGCTTGTTTCTATTTTCTGGAGATTCATGTCTACTGTTAGAGGTAACAGTCTGCCAAATCATGTCAAAATGCCTTGCCAAAATGCTATAAAAATAATTAGCTGGTGATTTTATCTTTTGCAAGTGGATTTAATGAGTGGTTTAAATTTTAAAGTTACTGCGTCCCTTATGGGAGAACAGGAAACCAAACAGAACTGTGATTTTATGAATACAGTTTATAAGAGCTTATCCCTGATTGATCTATAGCTATAGCTCTTAACTCAGAGTTTATGCTGTGTGTTCATTAGGAAAGCAATCATGTAAAGGGAAAAAAATTGGTTGAAGAAAAGAAAAAAGGAAATATAAAATCCATTCAAACATATAATTACCAAAATGATACCAAAAAGACATAATAAAGCCAAGAATATTAAATATTGATAATGCAACAGCTATTCAAAGTTAACTCTGGAGGTTCTCTAATTTTAGAATGCCTTTTTGCTCTGTCACCATATTTCTAGAATTATTCTCATATATTCTAAAAAAAAGAAAAGAGATGTGGGAAGAAAAAATCAGTCTGCAGCCTATCCTCAATTGGAGAACCAAACAGAAGAATTAAAAAAAAAAAACAAAACAGAGATATTTAATATTATCTTTACTTGTCCTCAGTAACCTCAGAAAGATGACAGTGGGAAAAGGGGCCAGAATTCTTGACTTATTTTTGACTCATGAGAATACATTCCTTTTAGTAGAGGACACATACTTTTTCCTTCTGTATCTAAATTGGAAAATTAATCATAACCCTTGCAGTAAGTGGTTTCTCTTTTTAGCCATACAATGCATTTGTGGGTATATTTTGGAGAGTTCAGAATATTTATTTTGTTTTGCTTTTGGTTGTTGTCAAAAGTAGCTCTCTATGCCACTCTAGCTCACACTGAAGTCTTCTCTTCAACCTACTTTTGAAAAGTGTCATAGGTGCAAGGGCAGCAATGTTAACTACACCCGTTTTACAAGGGATATAAATGCAAATGGAACTTCACACTTCATAGGAAATAATCTAATTGGAATTTTTTTTGTTTTCCCTCCCTACAACCCTGAACTTTTCTGTTTTCTTATGTCCCTGTCCCCAAGAAAAGAATACTTTCAGGAGGCTATGTAACAGTGATCCAGGAAATTGCAGGCTGACTACCCCCATGTCATTCATTTCTCTTCACTTACTAACTAAACAAATAACAGAGGGCTGCAGTATAACTTTAGCTAGTAGGAAGAAATAGGTTTGCTTCTATGTAATGGGAGAAGAAAAAAATCTGCCTAGTTCTAGTGCTTCCTTTGGGGCACTTTCTAATTTTGCCATTCTCAGAGAATAAGAAATTACAGCAATCACAAGCTGACAAGTCTACCAAAAGCTGACATCTTTTAGAAATAAAAGTTTGAGTTAGTTCCCAAAAGCATACTGACTGGCTAAAATTTTGATTGGACAAATGAAACATGGAATGGGAAATGGAAAATAAAAATAACAAATATTAGTGATCATTCCAATAATAGGAATCAG
Source organism: Crocuta crocuta (assembly GCF_008692635.1). NCBI lineage: Eukaryota > Metazoa > Chordata > Mammalia > Carnivora > Hyaenidae > Crocuta > Crocuta crocuta. Next base: position 4,521,345 of record NW_027527775.1, read on the forward strand.
TGACACTCAGGATATTTGAAACCCAAAGCAGATAATTTGTTCAACATCTACCATATGATAGAAAGCTTCTAAGATGGTACTCAAGGATCCTTACCTCTTGGTAAGGAATACTACTGTGTATTCTTCTTCCATATTGTACTGTCAGGCTCAGCTCTGGGAGAGCCCAGAGGGTGCTGGGAAGCTGAGTCCCAACCTTTAAAGAGATGGCATGACACATTCCACAGAGAAACAGCATGGAAGAAGCAGTTTGAAATATGGTGGGGGCAGATAGAAGGGAGAGTGATTTAGTCATCTGAGAGTATGGCCCAGAGAACCAGAGATCATAGAGAGAACCCTCCAAGGACAGAGGAGCTGGCATTCATCATTTCCCTCCCCACCATCATAAACACACGGTCACCTATGAGAACCAGCTCAATACCCACACCTGCCATCTAGCTTGCTTACACCAAACCCTGCCTTCCACACTTCAGCAGATCCACCCTTCCCAGTCCCAGGTGCTGTGGGACCACGCTACCAGAAAACCAGTGCAAACCCTGGCAACATCATTAGTCCCAACCTGTGCATTTTGAAGGAACTAAGTTGGGGGTGGCAGGTCTCACTTAATAAGCAGACCACTGCATATATTATTGAAATGTGCTGACCTGGATAGGGACCAAATGCTGCCCACACCAGGCAAAGAGAGCCTCTGCACAAAACTAGACTAAAAGAAACCAGGGCTTAACAGCAGAGCACACACAACAAACATAGGAGACACTTCCTGAAGCACCAGGTCCTGGGAAGTAGGGGACATTGCAATCCAGGGCACTATAGGATGTCTTCTTCATAAACACATTAACTTCAAGAGTAGGAGACATAGCTGACTTTCCTAACACACAAAAACAGATGTAGAAAATTAGACAAAATGAGGAGACAGAGGAATAGCTCTCGAGTGAAAGAACAGAATGAAACAACAGCAAGAGACCTGAGTGAAATGAATATAAATAGTATGCCTAATAGAGAATTTAAAGTAATGATCACAAACATGCTAATTGGCCTTGATAAAGAGTCAAGGACATCAGTGAGACCCTTAACAAAGAGATCTTAAAAACTAACCAGAGATCAAGAACACAATAAATGAAATTAAAAATACACTTGATGGAATAAATTGTAGGCTAGATTAAGCAAAGAAATGAATCAATGACCTGGAATACAGAGCAATGGAAAGTAATCAAGCTGAGGAAATGGGAGTGGAAAAAATATGAAAGTTGAGAATAGTTTTAAAAAACTCAGTGATTCCATCAAGTATAATAACATTTGCATTAAACAGATCTCAGAAGAAGAACAGAGGGAAAAGTGGCCAGAAAATATTTGAAGAAATAACAGGCAAAAACTTCTCTAGTTTGGGGAAGGAAATAAGTATCCAGATCCAGGGGGCAGAGAAATCCCTCCAAAATATCAACCCAAGGGGGTCCATACCAATACACAAAGTAATTAAAATGACAAAAAGTGCGGTAAAGAAAACAATTTGGGGGCACCTGAGGGGCTCAGTCAGTCAGTTAAGCATCCAACTTTGGCTCAGGTCATGATCTCACAGTTTGTGAGTATGAGCCCTGCATCGGGCTCTGTGCTGACAGCTTGGAACCTGGAACCTGCTTCGGTTTCTCTGTCAACCTCTCTCTTCTCTTCTCTTCCCTTTCTCTCTCTCTCTCTCTCAAAAAGAAATAAACATTTAAAAAAAGAAAACAAAAGTAAAGCAGCAAGAGAAAAGAAAAGTTACATACAAAGGAAACCCCAAAAGGCTATCACAGATTTTTCAGCAGAAACTTTACAGGCCAGAAGAGAGTGGCATGATACATTCAACGTGCTGAAAGGGAAAAATCTGTAGCCAAAAATACTCTATTCAGCAAAGGTATTATTCAAAATAGGAGAGAAAAAGAGTTTCGCAGACAAACAAAAACTAAAGAAGATTATGACCTCTAAACCAGCTAGCAAACTATGAAAGAGAATAAGAGTGTAAGGACACAAGTCTAAACGCCTAAACCAAACTGACTCCATGACAGGCTTTAAGTTTCCCCTCTAAACTAGAAGGCCTAAGTTTCAGCTTTCCCGAAACTATCAGGCAGTTACACATTGCCCAAGGCAGGAGAAACCACCCTTGCAACACCCAATCAGGAAAGGCCGGTGACCACCCTCCACATTACTAAGGGAGAGGCCTGGAGATAGAAACTATAGATAGGACCCTGGTACCTAATGTTAAAGTTAACCCGTTAGTCGCCAAACAAGACCCTAGGTTCGCTCTGTGATTGGTTGAATTTAAAGGTACTCTAAACGTTGTAATTGGATCCCACCAAAAGTAATGAATACTCTAGACAATGTGTATGGTCAAACCCGCTGTCAATGATGTTGAATAATTATGATTGGATCACTGTTCCCATGCCACAACTTCTGTAACTCCCCCATCACAAATCCCATAAAAACCCTACTCTGCCCTTGTTCCGGGCTCTTAGCATGGATCCACTGCATTGGTGAGGTCTGGGAGCCCGAGCTCGAGCCTGTAATAGAGCCCTTTGCCTTTGCATGCGTGACTCGGTCTCCCTGGTGGTCTCTGGTCATTGAGGATACTGCGATAACAAGAGAACAAAGGATCAGGAGAAAAACTATAAAAACAACTATAATACAAGTAACAAATGGCAATAAATATGTATCTGACCACAATGCTATGAAACTAGAAATTAGCCACAAGAAAAAAATCTTGAATGAACACAAACATATGGACTTTATTTTTATTTTATTAAAAAAACTTTTTTAATGTTTTATTTATTTCTGAGAGAGAAAGAGAGAGACAGCAAAAGCAGGGGAGGGTCAGAGAGAGAGAGATATACAGATTCTGAAAGAGGCTCCAGGCTCTGAGCTGGCAGTCAGCACAGAGCCCGACATGGGGTTTGAACCCACGAACTATGAGATCTTGACCGAACCTGAAGTCGGACGCCCAACTGACTGAGCCACCAAGGCACCCCATGGACTTTAAATAATATACTTCTAAGCAATGAATGGGTCAACCAAGAAATCAAAGCAGAAATTTAAAATTACATGTAAACAAATGAAAATGAAAACACAACATTCCCAAATCTGTGGGAGGCAGCAAAAATGATTCTAAAAAGGAAGTTTATAGCAATGTAGGTCTATCTTAAGAAGCAAGAAAATCTCAAATATACAACCAAAACTTACACATAAAGGAGCTAGAAGAAAAGAACAAACAAAACTCAGAATCAGCTGAAGGAAGGAAATAATAAAGATTAGAGACGAAATAAATGATATAGAAACTAAAAAAATAATAAATCAGATCAAAGCAACCAGGAGTTGGTTCTTTGAACAGGTAAACAAAACTCATAAATTTATAGCCAGATTCATCAAAAAGAGAGACAGAAGACCCTCTGAATAAAATCACAAATGAAAGAGGAAAAGTAACCAACCATGGAAATACAAACAATTTTACGAGAATATTATGAAAACTTATATGCCAACACATTGGAAAACCTAGAAGAAATGGATGAATTCCTAGAAACATAAAATCCTCCAAAACGGAAGAGGAAGAAATAGTAAATTTGAATACACTGATTACCAGCATTGAAATTAAATCAGCAATAAAAAAAAAAAAACTCGCCAAAACAAAAAGTCCTGGACTGTTGGGAGCCGTTTCTGAACTCATAGGTTGAGAAAACTCCTTATGAGGTTAAGGTAAGTTGCAGGGACACTTACCTTCAAATGGCGACCCAGATATCCACCCACACCCAATTATTTTGGCATGAGTACCAACTCCACCTTGTTAATTGATATTAGAAGTGACTCATTCTGGCTTTGATATGCTGATTATACTTTGTGAAGGAACTTACTAAAAGACCTTCTTTTGTGGTAATGGGAGCAACACTGCATTCCTGAAAGACCTGTTTTTCTTAATACCTCCCATTAAGTTGTAACTTTTGCCTTTACTATGCATATGTCACCTCTGGGCTTGTTCCCCATACTTTTGCATATCAATGTTCTGGAAAGTGTTTACTTATAAAAGGATTTATCATCAGAATGCCACTCCTGTGCTGTCTCCCAAACACTAAGTCATAAAATAAAGTTGAGTCTCAGACAATGCTAAGAGGCCTGGCTGGCGACCAGAAAGAGTCTCACGCCTCTCTCATCCCTTCCTCGTTGACATCATCCATCCTTCAGGGACCCCTGGACCTGGCTGGAGATGGACTCCGGCACTGGACCAGTTTCACAGGCAAATTCTACCAAGTATTTAAAGAAGAATTAATACCTATTCTCAAACTATTCCAAAAAAATAGAAGATGAAGGAAAAGTTCCAAATTCATTCTATGAGGCACATATTACTGTGATAACAAAACCAGATAAACACACCACCAAAAAAGAGAAGTATGGGACAATATCTCTAATTAACATAGACGCAAAAATCCTCAACACAATACCAGCAAACAGAATCTGACAATAAAGAAATCATTCACCACAATCAAGTGGAATTCATTCCCAGGATGCAAGGGTGAGTCACAAATAAATTATTCACAAATAATTAACATATTCACAGTATAAACGTACTCACAAATAAATTAACATGATGTGTCATATCAATAAGAGAAAGACAAAAAACCATATGATTATTTCTGGGGTGCCTGGGTGGCTCAGTTGGTTAAGCATCTGACTGTTGCTTGCAGTTCAAGTCATGGTCTCATGGTTCATGGATTCATGCCCTGTTTTAGGCTCTGTGCTGACAATGTGAAGGCTGCTTTGGATTATCTCTCTTCCTCTCTCCACCCCTTATCTTTTTGTTGTGCCCGAATCGTGAGTCCCCTGAGACCCCCAAGGAGCCGTCACCGATGCAAGTACATAAGGGTCTTTATTACAAGCTCGAGCAGGGGCTCACCCATGTACCGGCGCAGTGACAGCAAGGAGAAGCCTCGAACAGGGTTTTTATGGGGTAAGGGATGGGGGTGTTACTGTGCATACATTGAACGTTTTGAATCATCACATAAGCACCAACTATAATTGTACAGCACCCATGGTTATAGTTTTGACCAATCACTATCTGTGAGGCGTCCGTTACTTTTGGCGGGACCCAATCATGACCTTTGAGAATCCTTTGAAAATGACCAATCATGAGGTGAGCTCAAAGGGCCCACCTGGGGTTTAGGCAAGTGGTGAGTGACTGGCTAGTTTGTACAGAGTAACTACCTGCAGTTCCCAGCCCTGACTCAGACCACAGGAATGTTACACATTTCTTTTGATTGGCTGATCCGAGGGTGGTCCTGAGGGTGGCTTCAGCTGAAGCTTTTCCTGAAACTGGGCTACAGGCAGCCTGAGGTTGCTCTTAAATGGAGGACTTAATTTCAGGCTCTTCACTTTTCTCCCTTGTCTCAAATTAAAAATAAATTTTTAAAAAACCATATGATTTTTTAAATAGATGCAAAAAAGCATTTGACAAAGTACAGCATCCATTCATGAAAAAAACTTTGAACAAACTAGGGATAGAGGGAACATACCTCAACATAATACTGGCCATATGTACAAACCCCACAGCTAATATCCTTAGTTGAGAAAACCTGATTTAGCCAGGAACAAGACAAGGATGTCCACTCTCACCACTGTTATTTAACATCCTGTTGGAAGTTCTAGCTGCAGCAATGAGACCTCAAAAATAAATAAATAAATAAATAAATACACAAATAAATAAGTGGCATCCAAGTTGGTAATGAGTAAGTAAAACTTTCACTAGTCGTGGATGACATGATACCGTCGATAGAAAACCCTAGAGACTCAGAAAAAAAATAGAACTCATAAGTGAATTCAGTCAAGTTGTAGGATACAAACCCAACTTACAGAAATCTGCTGCATTCTTATACACTAATAATGATCATCAGAAAGAGGAATTAAGAAAATAATTGCATTTACAACTGCACCAAAAATAAAATATCTAGGAATAAACTTAACCAAAGAGGTGAAAGATGTGTATTCTGAAAAATAGAAAACACTGATGATGAAAGAAATTGAAGATGACACAAAGAAATGAAAAGACATTCCATACTTATGGATTGGACGAACAAATATTAAAATGTCTATTGTATCCAAAGCATTCTATAGATTTAATACAATCCCTATCAAAATAGTAAAAAAATTTTTCCTCAGAGTTAGAACAAATAATCCTAACTTCTGTATGGAACCACAAAAGACGTTGACTAATCAAAGCAATCTTAAAAAAGCAAAGCAAAGCTGGAGGCATCAAAATTCCAGACTTCAAGTTATGTTGCACACTGGTAGTAATCAAAACAGTATGTTCTGACTCAAAAATAGAGACATAGCTAAATGGAACAAAATAGCAAACCCAGAAATAAATTCACAAGTAATCAATTAATCTAATCAATCCACAAGTAATCAATTAATCTTTGACAAAGGAGGAAAGAACAGCCAATGGGAAAAAGATAGTCTCCTCAACAAATGGTGTGAAAACTGTACCACTACAGGCCAAATGTGAAACTGGACCACTTTCGTACACCATACACAAAAATAAACTCAAAGTGGATTAAAGGACTAAATGTGAGACCTAAATCATAAAAATCCTACAGAGAGCACAGGCAGTAATTTCTCTGACATTGGCCAAAGAAACATTTTTCTAGATATGCCTCCTAAGACAAGGGAAATAAAAGAAAACATAAACTAGTGGGACTTCATCAAAATAAAAAGCTTCTGCACAGCAAACAATCAGTAAAAGTGAAAGGCAACCCTACACAATGGGAGAAGATATCTGTAAATGGAGTCTGCAATAAAGTATCCAAAGTACATAAAGAACTGATGCAATTTAATACCCAAAAAACAAACAATCCGTTTTAAAAAAATGGGCAGAAGACATTAAGACACAATTCTCCAAAAAGCCATTTCTCCATCCATATGGCAACAGACAAATGAAAAGATGTTCCGCATCATTCATTGTCAGGGAAATGCAAATCAAAACTACAATGAGCTATTACTTCACACCTGTCAGAACGGCTAGAATGAAAAACTCAAGAAACAAGGGTTGGTGAAGATATGGAGATGAAGGACAAATTCTTGCACTGTTGTAGGAATGCAAACTAGTGCAGCCAGTCTGGAAAACAGTATGAAGATTCCTCAAAAACTTAAAAATAGAACTACCTTATGATCCAGTAATCTTACTACTGGGCATTTAACCAAAAAATATAAAAACAATAAATCAAAGGGATACATGCACCCTTATGTTTATTGCAGCATTATTTACCATAGCCAAGTTAGGGAAGGAGCCCAAATGTCCATCAACTGATGAATAGATAAAGAAGATGTGGGATATATACAATGGAATATTATTCAGCCATAAAAATAATGAAATCTTGCCATTTACAACATGGATGGAGGTAAAGAAGAAAACGTTAAGCAAAATAAGTCAGATGGAGAAAGACAAAAACCATATGATTTCACTCATATGTGGAATTTAAGAAACAAAACAAATGAGCAAAAGGGACAAAAATGACGCAAACCAAGAAACAGACTCAACCATAGAGAACAAACTGATGGTTACCAGAGGGGGGTGGGTGGGAAGATGGGTGAAATAGGTGATGGAGATTAAAAACTACACTTATCATGATAAGCACCGACTATTGTATAGAGTTGTTGAAGTAGTATTTGTACAAATGAAACTGATATAACACTTTGACCATTCAGTAGCAGCCTTCTATAATTTAAATTTTACTAAAACGAAAACATCTGAAAAGGTACAGTCTAACAATTATTAAATTGCAAATCTGATGCAACTCTTTGTTTTGCTGACTTTTTTTTTAGTTTTAAGATAATAAATTCACACCTAATAAAGAACACATTTCAATTTTAAACATTGTAAAAGAGAATCAATCAACCAGAAAAAAGATAGAATAAGCCTTTATTTAAAAATATTACCCATGAGAAGACTATGAGAGGTGGATCCTTCTCTCTTCTCTGTCCTTGGTATATATCATTTACAGACAGTATTCTATACTTTCTAGGAAAACACAAACACAAAGTCGCCTTACCATGGTGATTCCTCCTGAGCTGTAAAAATGGGATTTTTTTCAGCTCAGACATATTTTAATCTATTATATCATGCTTTCTTCTATTCTAATTTTTATTATCATTTTCTCAGGAATTTCTTTTTTTAATTTTTTTTAATGTTTTATTTATTTCTAGGAGAGAGAGAGAGAGAGAGACAGCGTGAGCACGGGAGGGTCAGAGAGAGACGGAGTCACAGACTCTGAAACAGGCTCCAGGCTCTGAGCTGGCAGTCAGCACAGAGCCCGACGCGGGGCTCAAACCCACGAACCGTGAGACCATGACCTAAGCGAAAGTCAGACGCTTAACCGACTAAGCCACCCAGGCGCCCCCATTTTCTCAGGAATTTCTATCATCCACATTATCAAAGAGCTATTTTCTGTTCTTATAGGTCTCATCCTTTTTCTCTTCCTAAACTCTTTTCCCTCTTCATTAGAAGCAGGGAATCTCATAATCACCCACTTCTCTTTTAAACTTTCTGCAGTGCATATTGTCCCAGTCAGCTTCTATCATTCTATCATTATTTCAAAATCTTGTAATTTTTTCAGGAATTTGGTCATCCTATTACTTCAGTATTTTGTTGTCTCTCATATTTGTCATGTTTTGCTCACAAATTTCATTTTTTATACATTTTACATGAAAAACATAATTTATTCCTTTCTTAAAGGAGGAATTTCTTAAGAAAGTATTTCTTAAGAGAGTATGCTTTAGAAAGGCTATAATCTCCTTTATGCTAAATGCTAAATTCTCCTTTTGTTTTTGAGAAATTTTTGGAAGGCCACATGTCTACCTGGGTTTGTCCAGCCATGGAATTTTCTGTAGAGCACATGGGTCTTCTATGTGGAGGACATATATATTCATGATCTTAGAATTTTCCTCCTAGAAATTTATGTTATTAGCTTAGCAATTCAGAGACCCAACAAAACAAAATTTAACCTCAGACTTGTGAGTGTGATCTACCAGATCCTGGTAGAAATTTCAACTTTTTTTTAAACTTTTGGTTTGTGATTGCCTAAATTGTTCTATTTGATAGCAGTGGTTTTTTGGGTGGTGGTGGTGGGGAGAGATATTAAGTCAGAAGCTGTGGGAGTGGCCTGAGATTTTACACTACTTGTAGGCTAACAAGTTCTACAAAGTTCTGCATGTAAGTATTTTAAGTACATGCATATGCGTATGTATGTATATACATCCCTGCCTCTATTTCCATCTCCAACTCCATCTCTATCTATAGATTACCCTGGGATCAGGGAAAGAGACAATTATTGCTCGCAGCAAAACTGGCAGCCAGAGCATCACCTTGCATCAAATCCCCATGTCCCAGTACCTATCAGGGTGATGTGATGAGAACTGTATGATATGCCAGCTTTGGGTGAGAAATCTCAAAACTAGGAGACTGGGTCTTTATGAGATTTCTGGAGGAAGATATTTTCAGTTCCTTAGAATGTAAGCAAATCTCCAGTGGAGTTGGGGGAGAGGCATCTCTAGATTTGTTACCTTGAAATACAAGCAAACATCTGGGGAGGGGAAGAAGGTTCTATGTTTACTACTCTGGAACATCCCAGGAAAGTACATTTTAAATCTCTCCAAAGGAAAACACTATCTCTATCTCCCAAGTTTGTTATTTAACATGTATTTTGCTCAGAAGGTGCTGAGCATGCAGCAACATGAGAAATCCATGGAAAATTTTCTTCCAATAGGAACATGATCTACACCCCAACTACGTGATGTGGGATCCTCTGGACTCCTTCCTAGCCCTGGAACAAAATTCCACCAGGTTTTGTCTTTGGTCTTCCAAGAAAAACTCTGCCATACTTCCAATTTTCCACTTCTTATACCTGTTTAAAATTTGAAGGCTCAAGAAGAGTTGCTTTTGAAGTCTGATAATATGTTGTAGCTGAACATATCATAGAAGGGTGTCTGTACCATAATCTTCCCGCTTCAGCCTTCTTCCTTAGAACTAAATCAAGCAAAAAACAACAAACAACAACACAACAACAACAAAAACCCAAACCAAGAAACAAACTAACAAAAAAACCCCTCTCATTCTCTTTCAGGGATTTAGCCAGGGTTTAAAGAAAATGGAATCGTATATCTAACTTTAATCTATGTATACCTTCTAATTTTAAACTTTTTATTTGCACCACATATCTAGCAGAAAGTCTTCTAAATGTAAAGCACATGAGAGATACCCTTCCTTAGGTTTCAATTCTAGTGCTACATCTTTTTAACATTTTATTGGCATTTGGGATAAAAATAGGAGAAATTTAGAAGGCTGTTCTCAGCTTATCGTATTAAAAAGAATTCTTTTAAATGTTGTCAAACTTGTTTCTACCTTAAGAAGAAATTAACCAAACACTTTAAAAATTCTGTATACTTTTTCCTTATTCTTTAAAAAAAAAAAACAGATTCTTCATTGGTTCTCAGTGAGATACACCAGTGCAGATTAGATAAAATTCAGTATTCATTGATTATTTACTACATTCAGGTTATATAGGCTCTAAACTTTTAAATATTTATAGTATTCCCTTGTATGCTTATATGCCAAAATACAAGGAACACAAACACACACACACACACACACACATTTCTATAAAGTTTAGAAACTCCTTTTTTATTTATTTTTATTTTTTAATGTTTATTTTTGAGAGAGAGAGAGTGAGAGAGCATGCTCACAAAGGGCAGAGAGAGAAGGAGACAGGATCTAAAGTGGGCTCCGCGCTGACAGCTGGGCTTGAACTCATGAACTTCGAGATCATGAAGTTGGATACTTAAATGACTGAGTCACCCAGATACCCCTAGAAACTCCTTTTTTATAAAACAGAAAACAACTAGAGAGTAGGCTTAAGTATACAGCAACTTCAAATCGTGAGCAACCAAAACCAAAATTCAGACCATTTTACATGGATTAAATAAGTGGATGTTTTAGGAAGTCCCTATTTGTAGAGGATGAGATTTAGTGTTTTATTTACTTAAGAGCACCATATGATTATTACATAACAACAAATTTACATGTAAGCATATCCAAAAAACATTCATGTATAAACTAGAGGTTATTATCATAGGAGACTATAATTTTATTATCAAGATGTAATATCATTTCAAAATATAAGCATCCAAGATACCATATGTAATTTGAATAGAAATTGTGACTTATAAATATGTTCATATTTCCTTGGTACTGACAATTTAGAAATGTTATTCCTGTGTTATGGCTAAATAATGTTCTCATTTTAAGAGTTTCTTGCAGAGCTCTCTATAATCTTACTATTTTATTTCTCTAAGATGTATTTGCACTTTAATTTGTATGTTTAAAAATTATTTTCCTATAAAGTCATAATAGCCTCAGAACAAAGGCTGAGCTATATAAAATTCCATAAGCTAATTGCCAATTAAATCCTAACATATTTACCATGGTGGTAACAAAGTGCATAGATATAACAAAAAGGCATTATACATGGGATTATACATTTGGGGATTCTTGTGAAAAGTCATTGGAATATAATTTGGCTCAATTCCTTTTTCTCACCAGCACAACACTGCATATTTTAGCATTTAAAAGAGTTCTCAAAAAGTTAAATACCTTTATCATGCAAAACAATTTAAATGATAGCAATGACTATATGTTTCAAGTTATTACTGAGATATTTTCATCAAATTCAATAAATTTAGTGGACTGATTCAAATGAGCAGAAGCCCTGTACCTCACTTTTCTTATTCAAGAAGATAGACACTTAAAGGAAAACTCAAAACTGAGGAAAAACTTCTTCAATGTTTTTTTTTTTAATATATATTTCTGCAGAAAGAGAAACCAAAGGGAAGTATACCTTATCTATGCTGAGTATGTCTCAGGCAATCCCCAAGTAATTTGTGTATGAAATCTTAACTGAATCTTTGTTGTGTTTACATTGTTATACATTTTATGAACAGGAATCTGAGGGTCTAAAAGGCTGATCAGTTCAACCAATCTAGAAAATGGAAGTCATCCCAGATTCTTTCTCCTAACTTTCCCTCACATTCCCCCAAGTTCTATTTTTATTTCCTCAATATGTTTCTAATTCCTATTTTCCTCATTATCCCTATCTGTATTTTGTTAGTTACATTTTTATCTTATTTCATCTAGTGTAATGCAATAGATTCCTATCCAGTCTCTCTGACTCCAATCTTCGTCCTCAAACCAGCCACTCAAAATGTTGATAGAGCACTTTATATCAAATACAAATCAGAAACTGTAATTTCCTTTCTTACAACTCTGTAATTTCAAGCCTAAACCTCTAAGTATGACCTATAAAAACTTCCACATGTGACTCCTAACAATTTCTCTATAATCACACTCTCACACTGTATGCTTTAATAAAATAGAAATTTTTGTAGTTTCTGCACAGTGCTGTTTTATGCTTGCCCTTGGTATTCACTGTGTGTGTACCAAGGGCAAGGATCCTCTCTTCTCATATTTCGGTACTTAGATAACACTTAATCTTCCTTTTAGATGTCATCCTCTCTGGGAAGATATTGATCCTTTTTAAAACTAAGTATTCCTCCATAGTATCCTGTGGATAGTTCTGTAATCATACCTACTGACTGCACCAAATTATTATTTGAAACTTCTATATATAATTAAAAATCCATGTTATTTAGAAATCTACAGTTGGGAATAAAAACATTTTTATTCACTGAATTTATGCTTTTATAATCTGGCATAGTTCTTATTAGGGTTCCCTCTGGATTCAGTAAATTTAGGGCTTGACTATCTCCTGACTACTTGAATAAAAATGTCAGTAACTCATAAAATTCAAACACCATTACTTCCTTTACTCAGAGAGAAATGCAAATTATTTTAATATTTATAATTATGGAAAATGGACAAATTTTCTTAAATATTGAGACTACTTCTTTATTCTTTGAATATTTTTTCTAAATTACATTATGCTTAAACTCAGTATCTACATTTTAAAAACTTCTTTCTTTGGTTGGATCTGGTATTAGGAGTCAACAGTTCCCTTTGCCTCCTATGCCCTCCCATGGAGAAATTCCAAGAAAGCATCGGATTCCACAGCATGCTGTTTGAGAACCGTTCACTTTTTACAGCATTTTAAATTCTAATGCATCTAAAAATAAACTTATTCTCATTTTCCAAATAGTCTTTTATTTTGTAATAGTAGGACACATAGTTTACATAAACTTAACCTCATCCTTTAAAAACTATATGGGAATGATGTCAGCAAGATGGTGAACTAGGAGGCTCCAGGCCTCTCTCCCATGGAGATATCAAATATACAATAAATGGATCAAAATACCTTTTTAATGTTTATTTGAGAGAGACAGAGAGACAGAGAGACAGAGCACAATCTGAGGAGGAGCAGAGAGAGAGGGAGACACAGAATCTGATGCAGTCTCTAGTTTCTGAGCTGTATGCAGCTCGACGCATGGCTTGAACCCACCAATGGTGAGATCATGACCTGAGCTAAAGTTGGATGCTCAGTGACTGAGCCACTCAGGCGCTCCTGGATCAAAAAACCTTTGAAAGGGTTCTAGAAATAAACTAAAAACCTGCAGCAACCAAGTGAAGAGTTAACTAAGAAAAACACTACACCAAAAACAATAGGAAATTCCCTGACATATTGCTTATTCCCTCCCTGTCCCCCCACTCCCTTTCTAATGCAGGATGCGTGACTGGCTATCTGTTTTCTGGCTCTTTACTTTGAATAAAAGGGAAATATTGGAACTTGCTTGTAATGTTCTGGTTTTCGGGGTGGGGGGATACCCTAAAGACTGGTTTCTGTTTCAGATGACTTGAGCATTGATTAGAATGGTGGCATAGTTTGGATATTAGTTTGGAGGCTGCTAAAAACCACGGCAGATACCATGTTGTGTTAGACCTGAAGAAGTTCAGCAGACCCGAAGCTACCTGAAGACAAGAAATCATGGGCAAAGGAATAGAACAGAAATCCAAGTCTTTGGGGATTAAGCAGAGGTGAGACTCTTAAGAAAATTCACACATTTAAAGTAGCCATACAGGGAAATGAAATAAAGACACATGCACAGGGCCAGGGATAATGCACCTCCAAAAACGCTTTGAGAAAACCATACATCTTTAAGGCATATTGAATAGTAAACTGCTTTCTCTGCACAACGTTAGTCTGTAAAAACTGGTAGAGATGACTGATTTTTCAAATACCCAAATCCCAACAAAAGATTACAAGCATAAAAAGAAATAGGCAAACATGACCCATTCATAGGAACAAAATAAATCTTCAGAAAGCCCCTGACTTACTTGACAAAGACTTTAAAACAGTTTGTGTTTAATGAACACAGACAGACAATTAAAGGAAGCCATGAGCAAAATGCGAACATAAAGAAATAGAAATTATAAAAAACAAAACAAAACAGGAATTATGGAGCTGAAAAACCAATAACTGAATTGAAAAATTCACTAGAGGATTCAATGTCAAACTAAAATAGGTAGATGAATGTATCAGCAACTTTGAATTCAATTACTTGAAATTATGAAATTAAAGGAGCATACAAAAACCCCCCAACAACAACAAAGAAAACTGAACAGAGCCTAAGATCCTTATGGAATATATACAAAAAGATCAATATACTCATTATAGGAGTCTCAGAGGAGAAAGAAAGAGGTAGATAGGGCATATTTTAATAAATTATAATGACCAACCCCTCTCAAATCTGAGGAAATAAATACACAAATAAAAAAGCTCTATGAACTTCAAGTCAGTTAAGTCCACAATGAAACCCACAATGAGAAAAATTGTAACCAGACTGTTGAAGATCAAAGAAAAAGAATACTGCAAGAAAAAAAAAAAAGAAAAAATAACTTGTCATGTATGAGGGAGCCTCTGTAAGATTATCAGCAGAAATCTTGCAGATTAGCAGGTAATTAGATGATCTATTTACAACTCTCAAAAACAAAACAAAACAAAAAACTGTTAACTATGAACACTACATCTGACAAATGAGTTTCAAAAAACAAAGGATACATTAAGACTTCCCCAGATAAATAAAAGCTGAGGGGGTTTGTTTTCACTAGACCTGGCTTATAAGAAATGCTAATGGTATTTCATCAAGTAGAAATGAAAAGATTCTAAATAGCATTTCAAAGCCATAAAAAAAAACATAAAACTCTCTGGTAAAAATAAACATATATAATTTTTTTAATATATTATAATTTTGGTTTGTAACTCTTCTTTTTGTTTTTTTGTGTTTTTTAAAATGTTTATTTATGGGGCACCTGGGTGGCTCAGTCAGTTGAGCATCTGACTTCAGCTCAGGTCATGATCTCGCAGTTTGTGGGTTCAAGCCCCACATCAGTTCTGTGCAGACAGCTAAGAGCCTAGAGCCTGTTTCAGATTCTGTACCTTCCTCTCTCTCTGCCCCTCCCCCACTCATGCTCTGTCTCTCTCTGTCTCAAAAATAAATAAACTACAAAAAAATTTAAAAAATAAAATGTTTATTTAGTTTTGAGAGAGGGAGAGAGAAAGAGAGAGTATGAGTGGGGGAGGGTCAGAGAGAGAGGGAGACACAGCATCCAAAGCAGGCTCCAGGCTCTAAGCTGTCAACACAAAGCCAGACACAGGGCTCAAACTCACAAATGGTGGGATCATGACCCAAGCTGAAGTCAGCTACTTAACTAACTGAGCCACCCAGGTGCCCCTCTTTTAATTCTTGTATAGGGTTGAAAAGAAGAAAAGCATAAAAATAACTAAAGCTCTATGCTAACTGGAACAAAATATATACAGATACAGTTTGTGAAAACAATAGCATAAAGGAAGTGGATTTATAAAGAATAAGAGTTTGTATGCAAATGAAATTAAGTTGTTATCAATTAAAAAAAGATTGTTATAGCTTTAAGATAGTTTATGTAATCCTTACAGAAATTACAAAGAAAATATCTGTGTAATGTACACAATTGGATATGAGAACAGAATCAAAATATGTCAGTATTTAAAAATCAACTAAACACAAATGAAGCAATAAGGGAGCAAATGAGCAACAAAAAAGCCATAAGGCATAAAGAAAACAATGATCAAAATGACAATAGTAAGTCCCTCTCTAACTCCTCCCTAACTACTTTAACTATAAGTGGATTAAAGTCCTCAAAGAAAAGATGTAGTTTGGATGAATGGATACAAAACCAGGAGCTAGCAATATGCTATATACAGGGACTCATTTTAGGTCTAAGGACACACAGGTTGAAAGTAAAAGGATGGGAAGAGACATTCAATGCAAATGGTAGCCAAGAGAGAAAAAGTGACTATACTAATATCAGGCAAAATAGACTTCTACTCAAAAACTGGCATAAGGACATTATATATTGGTAAAGGGGGTAATTGACCAAGAAGATATAACCATTAGAATTATATATGCACCAAATATCAGAGTTTCTAAATAGATGAGGCAAACATTGACATAACTGATGAGAGAAATAGAAGGCAAAACAATAATAGCAAGAAACTATAATACTATACTTTCCATAATGGACAGAATAACCAGGCAGGAGATCAGTCAGCAAACAGGATCCCAGCAACACTATAAAACCAATTTGGATCTAATAGACACATACATAACATTCTACGCAACAACTGTGGAATATTGATTCTTCTTAAGTGCACCTGGAATATTCTTCAGGATAGACCATATATTAAGCTATGAAACGAATATGAATTACTTCAAAATAAATCATCTTTATTGGCCACAAAGTATTAAAAATAAAAATCAATGGCAGATGAAAAGCTGGAGAATCCATAATACATGGAAATTAAACAACACACTTTCAAGCAACCATTGGGTTAAAGAAGAAATCACAAAGGAAATTAGAAAAACTCTTGAGAGAAATTAAAATAAGGCACAACACATCAAAACTTATGGAAAGTAATGAAAGCAATGCTGGGAGGGAAATTTATAACTGTAAATGTTTACATTAAAAAAGAAAAAAGATCTCAAATTAACAACCTAGTTTTATATCTTAAGGAACTAGTAAAATAAAAAACAAACTAAGCCTAAAGCTATCAGAGGAAGGTAATAATAAAGACTAGAACAGAGATAAATAGAGAAAATAAAACAAAAGAGAAAATCCAAAACCAGGATTTCTTAGAAAACAAAGTCAATAAACATTTAGCTACATTAACTGAGAAAAAAATTAAAGACTAAAATAATTAAAACCACAAGTGAAACCGGGGACTTTACAACTGATTTTAGAGAAATGAAACGGACCATAAGAGAATGCTATGAAATGCTGTATGTTGAAATTAAATAACTTAGATGAATTGTATAAATTCCTAAAAAACCATAACCTACAAAGAGTAACTCATGAAAGAATAACATTGTGAACAGACCTACAACTAGTAAGGGGATTAAATTGATAATCAAAAGCCTCCCAACAACAAGAAGTCCAGGAACAGATGGCTTTATTGCTGAATTCTATTAAACATTTAAAGAAGAATTAATACAGACTCATAAATACAGAGAACAAACTGATAGTTGCCAGAGGGGACTAAGGTAGAGGATACACAAAATGGGTGAAGGAGTGGGGGAGGTACAGGCTTTCAGTTATGGAATGAATGAGTCATGAGGACAAAGGTACAGCATAAAGAATATAAGGTCAATGACACTCTAATAGAATATGGTGACTATGGTAGCTATACTTGTGGTGAGCATTGCATACTGTATAGACCTGTTAAGTTACTGTGTTGTATACCTGAAATTAATGTAACAATGTATATCAACTATACTTCAAATAAATAGACAAATAAATAAAAGGATCCATGCAAAACAAAAACAAACACTGTGACGAAATGACTCTAAGCAGTAACTGAGATCACCTTTGTGTATCAATGGGTGTCTGAAAAGCCAACAAATACTTTCTCATCATTTCTTCCAAATCCATAAAATCCAACCAAACTATTTGCATTTCCAGGCTAGGATACCCACACCAAACCAAAAGAAAAAACAAAAAGAATTAACACTAACACTAACTAAATTCTTCCAAAAATATTGAAGTGGAGAAAGTGCTTCCAAACTTATCCTATGAAATTAACATCACCCTGATACCAAAGCTAGAAAAGATTGTAAGAAAACCAATATCCCTAGGAACAATGCTGCAAAAATCCTCAACAAAAATACTAGGAAATGGATTTCAACAGTACATTAAAAGGTGTTAAGTGTACATCATGTACACTCTGATGAGTAGGATTTATCAGAGGAATGAAAGGATGGTTCAACACCCAAAAATCACTTAGTGCAATGTATCACATTAACATACTGACAGAAAAACCTTCATGATCATCTTAATTGGTATAGAGTAAGCGTTTGACAAAATTCAACAGTGTTTCATGATAAAAGCACTCAACAAACTAGCAATAGAAGGAAGCTACTTCAAGATAATAAAGGCTCCATTTGAAAAGTCCACAGCTAGTATCATACTCAATGGTGAAAGACCGAAAACTTTTCCTCTAAGATAAGGAAGAAGACAAGGATTCTTGCTTTTGTTATTCCTACTTGACATAGTACTAGATGTCCTAGCCAGAACAATTAGACAAGAAAAAAAAAAGTCTTCTGAATTGGAAAGGAACAGTAAAATTGTTTCTGGTCACAGAAAACATGATCGTATATGTAGAAAACCCTAGATATTACACATACACAAAAAACCTGTTATAGTTAATAAGTGAATTCAGTAAAGTAGCAAAATATAAAATTAACACACAAGAATCAGTTGCATTTCTGTATGCTAACAATGAACAATCTGAAAAGGGAATTAAAGAAACAATTTCACGTACAATAATATCGAAAAGAATGAGTTACTTAGGAATAAACTTAATGCAGGGGGCAAAAGACTTGTACACTGAAAACTACAAATGTTTCTGAAAGATATCATAAAAGAAAAGACAGCCTATCTTCATGGGTTGGAAAGCTTAATAATATCAACATGTCAATAATATTAAAAGTGATCCACAGATTTAATGAAATCCATACCAAATCCAAATAGCATTTTTTGCAGAGATAAAAAAAATCCATTCTAAATTCCATATGTATTCTCAGTATATGCTGAATGTCAAAAGCAATCTTGGAGGGAAAAAAAAACACAGTTGAAAGCGTCACATTTTCTGATTTCAAACTTATTACAAAGATATAGTAATCAAAACAGTATGGCGAGAGTGTAAAGACAGATATATAAAAGAACAGAATGGAATTAAGAGCCCAGGAAAACCCTCACATATACAGGCAAATGCTTTTTGAAAAGGAAAGGCAATCTTTTTAATACATAGTCCTGGGAAAACTGGACATTGGCATGCAAAAGAAAGCAGTTCCATTCTTATCTTTTGCCATATAACAAAAATTAACCAAAAATAGATTGAAGATCACATATAAAGCCTAATACTATAAAACCCTTAGAAGAAAATGTACCAGAAATCTTCATGACATTGGATTTCAATAGTTTCTTGATGTAACACCAAAAGCACAGGCAAGAAAGGTGAAACTAGATAAATTGGACTACATTAAAACTAAAAATTTCTGTGAATCAAAGGGTACAATCCAGAATCAGATAGCAACCTACAGATTGGGAGAAATATTTTCAACTTTGGTATAGTAACAGAATCTAATAAGGGGCCAATATCCAGAATATATAAAGAATTCCTCTATGCAACTCAACAACAACAACAAAATAATCCTATTATAAATGGGCAATAGACATTTGAATAGACATTTCTCTAAAAAAGACATACAAATGGTCTGCAAGATGTTCAACATCACTAACCGTTTGGGGATATAAGTCAAATCCACAATGACAAATTATCTCACATCCATTAGGATGATTGCTACCAAGAAGAAAACCCAGAAAATTACAAATGTTGATGAGGATGTATAAAACTGATCTCTTGTGCACTGTTGAAAATGTAAAATGGTGCAGCTGCTATGGAAAATAGTTTGGCAGTTCTTCAAAAAGTTAAAAATAGAATTACCATACAGCCCAGCAATTACACTTCTGGGTTATATCCAAAAGACTTGAAAACATTCTTGAAAAGATATCTGCACAACTATGTTTATAAGCAGCATTATTTACACTATGCCAAGGGTGAAAGCAACGCAAGTATGCAGTGTTGGAGAAAATGTAGCATACACATACAGTGGAGTATTATTTATCCTTAAAAGGAAAGAGAAATCTGACACATCCAACATCTTGGATGAATCTTGACGACATTATGCTAAGTTTAAAAAAATCCAGTCACACAAAGACAAATATTGTATGATTTCACTCACGTGAAGTATCTAGAGTAGTTAAATTCTACTTTTTAAAAAATTTGACACACTAAGGATTTTCAGATAAGTAACTTTTTAAAAAGTCGACTTTTGGATATACTGATCATCCTGTTTTATATATTTGTTTCCCCCTTGATTTTATTTTCTGATTTATCTTTATTCTTTCCTCCCTCCTACTTTCCTCTGTTTTCATTTGTTATGTTTAAAGAATTTCTTTAGTGGACATTTAATCAATTTTAGCTTATTTTGTATTACAATTATTTTAATGGTGTAAATTTCCATCTAAGTATGAAACCAACAATTTTGTTATGACATATTTTCATTCTTATTTAGTTCAAATATTTTCTAACTTCTATTAAAATTTCTCCCTCAGGCACCTGGGTGGCTCAGTCAGCTCAGGCCATGATCTCACAGTTCATGAGTTCCAGCCCCCATCAAGGCTCTTTGTGGACAAGCTCAGAGCCTAGAACCTGCTTTGGATTCTGTCTCCCTCTCTCTTTCTGTCACTCCCCTGCTTGTGCTCTGTCTCTCAAGTTAAAATAAACAAATAAAATTTCTCCCTTACTTTGTTATTTATAAGTACACTAATTTTCTAATTGACAGGGATTTAATATTTTCTTTTTCTATTGACTTCTAGCTTAATTTCGGTGTGACAAAAATATATTCTACATGTTCTCTTTTTGAGATTCTATCTTTTAGAGGTGCCTGGGTGGCTCAGTCAGTTAAGGGTCCAACTTGGTTGAGGTCATGATCTCCTGGTTCATGGGTTCAGGCCCTGTGTCAGGCTCAAAATAATAAATAAATTAAGAAACAAGCTTTAAAAAAGTGAAATTTCATCTTTATTGTTGAGACTCTATAGATCAAATAATTTTTGTAAATGATCCATGTGAACTTGAAAAAAATATACATACATTCTGCAATTGTTAGAGTAGTGTGCTATACAAGATTTATTTTGTTAAGTGTTTTTCAAATTCCCTATTTTTTCTCTGCTTTTTATATCAGTTGCTGACATGGTTGTATTAAAACTATTGTGATACTTAAATAGACTAACTTTTAGCTTTTGAAATTTTTGCCTTATATATTTGAAATAACTATTATTCATGTACATAAAAACTTAGAACTGTTTCATTTTCCAAGTTACTTATTTTATTTTATAAAGTATCTCTATCTTTTTTTAAGTTTATTCATTTTGCAAAAGAGAGCATGTGTGGGGGAGGGTCAGAGAGAAGAGAGAGGAGATAATCCCAAGCAGGCTCTGTGCTGACAGTGTGGCTTGAACCCATAAACCATAAGATTATGAACTAAGCCTCAACCAAGAATCAGACACTCAACTGACTAAGCCACCCGAGGGCCCCTGAGGTGTCTCTCTTTATAGATAGTAGTGTCTGTTGCTTTAATGTCTACTTTGATATTTGAATAGCTTCACTACTTCCCGATGTTTTCATACTTTTTTCTATATGTGTGTGCACATATGTGTATGTGTGTGTATTTTTTAAATTCATAATAAATTGTTAGAATTATTACACAATTAGTACTTACTTAAAGTTACCCAAAGAACCATTCTTTCTTTTGCTATTTATCTGATCCTGCATCTTTGAGTTTCCATCTGGGATAAATTTTGTTTTACTTGACAACATTTTTTAAAGATTCATTAATATACATGTATTTGTTAAAATTTCTGTTAGTTTTCATTTTTCTGAAATAGTCTTTGTTTCAACCTTACATTTTGTTGTGTATAGAATTTTATACTGACAACTGTTTTATTTTACCACTATTAAAATATATTCTATTGTCTTCCGACCTCTTTTATTTGTCTTAAGGGGTCTGCTATCAGTCTTATTTCTATGTAAGCTTTTAAATATTTCTCTTTGTTATTCATTTTCAGCACTTATGTTATTATATATTTATATCAGATTGAATAGTGTCTCTCCCAAATTTATACTTACCCAGAACTTCATATATGATCTTATTTGGAAATAGGGCCTTTGCAAATGTAATTAAGAGGATAAAAGATTAATTCATAATGGATTAGAGTAGGCTCTAAATGCTATGTGAATGTCCTAAAATAGAAAAGGACACACAGAAACAGAGAGAATGCCACCTGATGACAGAAAGATTGATGATAAAGCTACAAGTCAAGAAATGTCAAGAATTGTTGGGAAACATCAGAAGATAAGGAATGGCAAGGAAAATGAGTCTTCCATATTGTCTTCAAAGGAAGCATAGTCCTACTGACTTCTTGGTTTCAGACTTCTGGGCTCCATTGATCATAACAGTAAGAGAAAAAATTTACGTTGTTTGAAACTACCAAGTTTGTGGCAATTTCATTATGACAGTTATAGGGAAGGAATACAATGTTTAAGTGTGTGTGTGTTTATGTTTCTTTTCTAGCTGGAAGATGTAGCACTTCTTTTTTTAAAAAAGAATGTTTAATGTTTTATTTCTGAGAGAGAGTGAGAGAGGCAGTGTGAGCAGGGGAGGGTCAGAGAGAGAAGGAGACACAGAATCTGAAACAGCCTCCAGGCTCTGAGCTAGCTGTCAGCACAGAGCCTGACGCGGGGCTCAAACCCACAAACCGTGAGATCATAACCTGAGCAGAAGCTGGCTGCTTAACCGACTGAGCCACCCAGGCGCTCCTGGAGTATGTAGCACTTCTTGAAACAATAGTTTAATAATGTCAGTCTAAAACATTTTCAGTCATTTTCTTCAAATATATCTGATCCTTTATCTTTCTTCTCAGTTTGGGACTCCAACTACATCCTGTAAGACATTTTCACCATGTCCACATATAACTCAAATAATTCCCACACTTTTATCATTTGTTTTCTTTGTTTCACTCCAGCTATTTAAATCTTATAAATCTTCCAGTTAAGCAAGTCTCATTTCCGTTGTCTAATCTGTTAAAACTCGCCCATGAGTTTTTAAAATTTTTTTCAATTTATTTGAAGTAAAAAAATAGTGTGTCATTCATTTATCCCATCCTCCATCCCCATTCTGCAATCTGCTCTTCCTAACTATAAGCTTGCTGCTGGGTTCCACATGAGTCTTTCTCTGATTCATTTCACTTAGCATAATGCCCTCAAGTCCATCCATAGTGTCATAAAATGCCACTTTTTAATGGCTGAGTGGTATTTCATTGTTATGTATGCCACAATTTCTTCATCCATTCATCCATCAGTGGACACTTCGGTGTGGCCCATATCTTGGCTACTATAAGTAATGTTGTAGTGAACATAAGACTCTTTTTGGATTAGTGTTTTTGTTTTCCTTGGGTGAATACTCAGAAGTGGGATTGATGAATCATATGGTAGTTCTAGTTTTAATTTTTGAGGACCCCCATACCTTTTTTCATGGTGTTATACCAGTTTACATTCCCACCAGCAATGAACGAGGGCTCTCTTCTCCATATCATCACCAACACTTACACTTTTTTTTTTTTAATGTTTTATTTATTTCTAGGAGAGAGAGAGAGAGAGCGTGAGCAGGGGAGGGTCAGAGAGAGAGGGAGTCACAGACTGAAACAGGCTCCAGGCTCTGAGCTGGCAGTCAGCACAGAGCCCGACGCGGGGCTCGAACCCACGAACCGCGAGATCATGACCTAAGCGAAAGTCGGACGCTTAACCGACTAAGCCACCCAGGCGCCCCTATCATCACCAACACTTACATCTTAACGTGATTTTGTAACAGGTGTAAGGTAATATCTCATGGTAGTGTTGATTTGTATTTTCCCAATGATTAATGATATCCAGCATCTTTTCATGTACCTTTGGCCATTTGTATGTCTTCTTTGAAAACTGTCTATTCAAGTCCTCTTCCCATTTTATAATTGTTTCTTTTTGTTTGTTTGTTTTGCTATTGAGTTGTATGATCTCTTCATATATTAGGGATATTAGCCCTCGGTTAGGTATATGATTTATAATATTTTCCCCTATTCTGTAGATTGAATTTTCATATTGTTCTTGTTTTTCGCTGTCCAGAAGCTTTTTAGTTTGATGAAGCCCTCCTTGTTTATTTTTGCTCCTGGGGTTTTTGTTTTTGGGGTCAGATTAAAAAAACCATTGCCAAGATCAATGTCAAGGAGGTTATCACCTATGTTTTCTTCTAAAAGTTTTATAGTTTAGGTCTTATGCTCAAGTATTTAATTCATTTTGAGTTAATTTTTCTGTACAGTGTAAGAAAATGGTGCAGCTTCATTCTTTTGCATGTAGCTGTTCAATTTTCCCAACATCATTTACTGAAGAGGCTGTCTTTTCCCCAGTGTATATTCTTGTCTCCTTTGTTATAAATTATTTTACCATGTATATAGGGGTTTATTCCTGGGCTCTTTATTCTGTTCCACTGGTCTATATGTCTGTTCTTTTGATATCATTTTGCTACTGTTTTGATTACTATCGCTTTATAACACAATTTGAAATGAAGGAATGAAATTCTCCCAGGTTTGTTCTTTCTCATGATTTCTTTGGCTACTTGGGGTTTTTTGGGTTTCCATACAAATTTTAGAATTATTATTTCTATTTCTGTGAACAATATCACTGGAACTGTCATAGGGATTTTGCACCGAATATGAATATATTGCTCTTGCTCATATGGAAATTTTAACAATTTAATTCTTCCAATCAATGAACAAAAAAATGTCTTCTCATTTATTTGTGTCTTCTTCAATTTCTTCCGTTAATGTCTCAGAGTTTTCAATACAGAAAGTTTTAGCCTCCTTGGTTAAATATATTCCCAGGGATTTTATTCTTTTTGATGCAATTATAAGTGGGATTTAAAAAAAATTCTTTTCATAGCTTATTATTAAATGAAAAGAAACACAACAAATTTTTGTGTATTTGTTGTATACTGCAAATTGCTCAACTCATTCATTAATGCTAATACATTTTGGTTGATTCTTAATATATTGTGTCCATATATAGTATCATGTCATCTGCAAATAGTGACAGTTTTACTTCTTCCTTTCCATTTTTGATGTCTTTGATTTCTTTTTCTCACCTAATTTTTCTGGCTAAGACTTCCGATACTACGTTGAATAAAGTGGTGAGAGCAGATAGCCTTGTCTTGTTTCTGATCTTAGAGGGAAAGATTTCAGCTTTTCACTATGAAATATGATGTTAGCTGTGGGCTTGTGATATATGGCTTTTATAATATTGAGGTACATTTCCTCTATACTCATCTGTTTAGAGTTTTTATCATAAATAGATGTTGAATTTTGTCAAATGCTTTATCTGCATCTATTGAGATGATCGCATAATTTTTCCCTTATGTTGTTGATGTAGCGAATCATGTTGACTGAAGTGCACATGTTGAGTCATCCTTGCATGCCTTGAATAAACCTCACTTGACTGTGGTATATGATCCTTTCACTGTGTTGCTGGATTTGGTTTGCTAATATTTTGTTTAGAATTTTTGCATCTATGTTCATCAGGGTTATTGACCTGTAGTTTCCTCTTTTTGTGGAACCTTTGTCTGGTTTTGGTATTAAGGCAATGCTGGCTTTGAAAATGTGTTTGGAAGCATTCAGTTTTCTATTTTTTTGGAAGAGTTTCAGAAGGATTGGTATTAATTCTTTGAATGTTTTGTAGAATTCACCAGTGAAGCCACTTGGTCCTGGACTTTTGTTGGGAGATTTTTGATTATTGATTCAGCCCCCTTGCCAATAATTGTTCTGTTTAGATTTTCTACTTCATACAATTCAGTCTTGGTAGATGTATGTTTCCAGTATCAATTTCTCCTATGTTGTTCAAATTGTTTGCATATAATTGTTTATAGTAGTCTTTAATGACCCTTCCTCTTTCTGTGGTACAATGTGTAATATCTTTATCATTTTGGATTTTTTTTTAGCTCTATCTCTTTTTTTCTTGATGAGTATAGCTAAATGTTTATTTTGCTTATCTTTTCAAATAATCAGCTCTTAGTTTCATTGATTTTTTTCTATTGTCTGTTCAGTCTCTTATTTCATTTATTACTGCTCAATCTTTCTTATTTTCTTCCTTCTACTAACTTGGGCTTTGTTTGTTTTCCTTTTTTTCCCCTAGTTTCTTAAAGTGTGATGTTAGATTCTTTATTGAGACTTTTCCTATTTCTTGAGGTAGGCATTTATTGATGTAAACTTCCCTCTTAGAACTGCTTTTGCTGTATCCCATGGATCTTGGTATGTTACAGTTCCATTTTTGTTTGTCTAAAAGTTTTTTTAAATTTATTTTTTAATTTCTTCTTTCATTCATATATTATTCACCATCACGATGCTTAACCTCCACATATTTGTATGTATTTTCCAGTTTTTCTATGTTATTAATTTCTACTTTCATATCACTATAGTCAGAAAAGATGCCTGATATGATTTCAATACTCTTAAATTTATTAAGATTGTTTTGTGGCCTGACATCTGATCTATCTTGGAAAATGTTCCATGTGCACTTTAGAAGAATGTGTATTCTGTTTCTTTGAGATGGAATGTTCTTTAAATACCTGTTAAGTCCATCTAATCTAACATGTCATTTCAGGCTGATGTTTCTCTACTGATTTTCTCTGTGGACCCACTGATCCAATGATCTTATATCCATTTATGTGAGTGGGGTATCAAATTCTCTCACTATTATTTGTATTAGTGTCTACATGTCTTTTTAGATTTGTTAACACTTGCTTTCTGTATTTAGGTACTTCTATGTTGGGTGCATAAATATTTACAAACGTTATATTCTCTTGCTGGACTGACCCCTTTATCTTTATGTAAGGCCCTTCTTTGTCTCTTATTGTCCAGGATTCATTTTAAAGTCTATTTTTTTTTTATTAAGTATAGCTACTCTACCTTTATCTTGGTTTCCATTTGCAAGGAACATCTTTTCCCATCTCTTCACTTTCAGCCTGTGTGTGTCCTTACATTTAGAATGTGTCTTGAAAGCAACATAAAGATGGGTCATTTTTCAAATCCATTCCACCACTTTATGTTTTTTGATTGGAGAGTTCAGTCCATTTATATTTAACATAATTATTGACAGATATGTTTATGGACATTTTGTTGTTTTCTAGATGTTTTTGTAGTTCATCTGTTTCTTTCTTCTTCTCTTTAATCTTTTCCCTTTGGTTTAATGATTTTCTTTAGTAGTATGCCTACATCCATTTCTGTGTGTGTGTGTGTGTGTGTGTGTGTGTGTGTGTGTGTGTGTATTTATTATGGGCTTTCTTTTGTAGTTACCATGAGGCTTACATATAACAATTTATATTAATAACAGTCTGTTTCAAATTGATTTAAACTGAAGTTTGATCTTAACTAAATCTCCACATTTTCACTCCCCCCCCATTTTGTGTTTTTAATGTCACATTTACCTTTTTATCTTATGTATCCCTTACCTAATTATTCTAATAATAATTTTTTTATTATTTTTATCTTTGAACCTTCTTACTAACTTTATAATAATTAATCCACTATTTTTACTATATATACTTTTCCAGACATTTATTCTTTGTGTGTGTGTGTGTGTGTGTGTGACTAGTTAGTACCATTTTTTTTTTCCAGTTTAAATAAGTCCCTCTAACATTTTTTGTATGGCTGGTTTAGTGGTGACTGGTTTAAAAGCTCCTTTATCTTTTCCTTGTCTGGAAACTGTCTCTCCTTCAATCTCAGTGATATATTTTCCAGGTACAATATTCTTGTTTAGAAGGTTTTTTGTTTTGTTGTTTTTTTTTGTTTCGCTTTGCTTTCTGCATTTTGAATATGTTGTGCCACTCATTTCTAGTCAGCATAGTTTGTGTTGAAAAATCTGCTGTTAGTCTTATGGGGCTTCCTTATATGTAACAGAATGTTTTTGTTTTGTTGCTTTTAATAGTCTCTCTTTGTCTATATACTTTGACACTTTAATTATAATGTGGGTTTCTCTGGTTCAATTTGGAACTTTCTGAGCTAACTGGATTGATGTGTCTTCTTACCCACATTAGGAAAGTGTTCAGCCATTATTTCTTTAATTTAGATTTCTGCTCTTTTCTCTTTTTTCCTTCTAGGACACCTATAATATGACTATTAGTCCATTTGATGTTGTTCCATATGTATTTTAAGCCATTTTCATTCTTTTTCCTGTTTACTACTCGGATTGGGTGGATTCCACTGCCTTGACTTCAGATTAACTGATCTTTTTTCCTGACTTATTTAGTCTGTGATGAACCCTCTAGCATATTTTTTTACTTCAGCTATTGTATTCTCTAGCTCTGTGACTTCTCCTTGGCACGCTCTTATATTTTCCATCTCTTTGTTGAAGTTATCACTGCTTTCATAAATTTTTCTCCACAGTCAGGTGAGCATCTTTATGACCATTACATTGAATTCTTTTTCTGCTAAATTACTTATCTCCGTTTCATTAAGATTTTTTCTGAGGTTCTATCACATTTTAAAAAATTTGGAACATATTCACTTGTTTCTTAACTTTGCTTGACCCTCGGAGTCAGTTTCTGCAGTTGAAAGAACCTCTTCTCCCAGTCTTAAAGTAGTAACTTCATGTAGGAGATGAAACTTTTCATTAAGCTTTGTTGTCCCTTAAACCTCTATGAATGTATAAGCAGGCTATTGTATGTTTAGTAGCTCCCAGTATTTGAGAATGTGCCAAGGCCTGTCAGTATCCCAAAGGGGAGGGTTTCAGAACCTAGATTCAGGCTAACAGGAAGCATTGCCCTCAGGGGGCAGCTTTTAAAAATATGCAAATATATACAATTTGGAGGGACCACAAGCTTAAGCCTCGCTGATCACCAGTGCTAGGTGATAGGGATGTGTCCCCTGGGTGGCAACTGCAAAAATCAGGGCTCCAGATGAGTGTATAAACTTTCCTCTGGGAGATAATGGCTAGCTTCAGCAAGTTAAAGGAAGAGTACCAAGATGGCATCTACAGACTACCTTCCTTGAGAGCAGTTCTGCAGACTACAAAATGTATGCCAAACCCCTAAGCCTGCCCCTCATTCTAAAGCTCCAGAATAATCAAAGAGTCCTTCTTCAGAGTAAGATTAGGAAAGGAGTGGGGGATGTGCATCAGTCCACTGTCTATGCAGTGCTCTGGCAGTGGTAGCCTGACAATAATTGTCTCTCCAATTGCCATACTCCCATGGGACCCACAAACACAAGCCTCTCCAGTAACCAGAGCCAGGTGACCAAGAGGTGTTCCCTGGACATCAGCCACAGGACCTAGACACCAGCCATGTGTAAAGCTCCTCTCTAGAACACTGGTGTTCTAGAGTGCAGCAGAGGGTGAGTATAAAGACCTCACTTAACTTTCAAAGTCTCTGGAAAGGATTACAGTAAGCCCCTAGAGGTATATGTAATTAGAAGCCTGTCCCTCAGACTGCATCCATGATGGTTCGCTAATAGGCTTCCATTATAGGAAGATTGAGTTCCTGGGTCTGTTGTCTCTTGCTCTGCCCTGAAGGTGGTGGCTGTTTAAGAACCCTTCCTCCATTGCGTACAATCTTGTGGGACCCATGAGTGTAAATTCCACTGGATACCAGAGCCAGACAAGGTAAAGTTTTCACCTGGCAGCAGGCACAATAATTGGGGTGCCAGACAGGGTATGAGCTATGTTCTGGGTGACACTGATTATTCCCATCAAATGTGACTAGGAATGCAAGCTTCCTCAGTCTCCAGAGCCAGGTGATTAACACATATTCCCCTGGGTGGGAGCCACAAAAGTCAGGACACCAGGTGCATATAAAGGCCCCTCCCGGGAACTACTGGTGTCCTGGAGCATGGCAAAGAAACAAGTGAGAAGATGACACCTGCCAGTTTCCACCCCTGGAGAGTGTTCCAGCAGGCCCCCAGGTGCGTGTTCAGTTAGATGCATTCCCTACAGGCTAAGGTTTCAATATAAGCAGGTGAGCCTCGTTCACATTAAGTTTGGGTGTGATTGGCTATTTCTGAGCTGGGCCCTGCGGTGGGTAAGTCTGAGTGTGCAAGCCCTTTAAGGTGTTTCTCTGTGGCTCCTGTGGGTCTTGGTACATGAGCCCCTGATGAGTTTTAAAATTAGATGTGTTGGGGCTCATCTCTCATGTGCATGAGCAGGGGTGCTCGGCTTGGGATTTGAAGCCGATATTCCTTAGAGACAACAGCTGGATTTTCAGTTCCTTCCTTATTGCAGATCAGCATGCTGGGGATGGAGTTTATAGACGAGACTGTGTTCCAGCCTGTTTAAGTTTGGGTGTGGTTTCCTCCTTGTTTTCCTGATGTGTGGTCTTCACTCAGCAGGCTCTTAGGTTTTTAGAAAATTGTTCCATATAGAGCTGTAGATTCGGTCTGTTCATGGGAGAAAGTGAGTTGAGGATCTTTCTACACTGCCACCTTGAAACAGAACCCACC
This sequence comes from Crocuta crocuta, assembly GCF_008692635.1. Taxonomy (NCBI): domain Eukaryota; kingdom Metazoa; phylum Chordata; class Mammalia; order Carnivora; family Hyaenidae; genus Crocuta; species Crocuta crocuta. The sequence goes on from NW_027527775.1 coordinate 4,552,021, forward strand.
CATGAATTTTCAATTCCAGGTTTTCCATTTTTCAGTTTAGAGTTTACCCTTGACTCCTTTTTAGAGAGGTTTATTGCTTTCAGTACCTTTGACACAATTTTTATTTTTTTATTTTATTTTTTATTTTTTTTTAATAGTTTATTGTCAAATTAGTTTCCACATAACACTCAGTGCTCATCCCCACAAGTGTCCTCCTCCATGCCCATCCCCCCCTCCCCCCACATCCATCAGTCCTCAGTTTTTGTCAGCATTCAAGAGTCTCTCATGGTTTGCCTCTCTCCCTTTCCCCCACCATTTCCGCCCTTCTTCTCCCCCTTGTTCCTCCGTCAAGTTCCTCCTAATCCTCCTATACGTGCAAACATATGATATTTGTCCTTCTCTGCCTGACTTATTTCGCTCAGCATAACACCCTCAAGGTCCATCCATGTTGCTACACATGGCCAGATTTCATTGTTTCTCATTGCCATGTAGTATTCCATGGTATAGATAAACCACATCTTCTTGATCCATTCATCCGTTGATGGACACTTAGGCTCTTTCCATGTTTTAGCTATTGTGGAGAGTGCTGCTATGAACATTGGGGTACATGTGCTCCTATGCCTCAGCATTTCTGTATCCCTTGGGTAAATTCCTAGCAGTGCTATTGCTGGGTCATACGGGAGTTCTATTGTTAGTTTCCTGAGGAACCTCCACACTGTTTTCCAGAGGGGCTGTACCAGTTTACATTCCCACCAACAGTGTAGGAGGGTGCCCATTTCTCCACATCCTCGCCAGCATCTAGAGTTCTCTGATTTGCTCATTTTAGCCACTCTGACTGGCGTGAGGTGGTATCTCAGTGTGGTTTTGATTTGTATTTCCCTGATGAGGAGGGATGCTGAACATCGTTTCATGCCCTTGACACAACTTTTAATCACATATTTTAGCTCCTTGAACATATTAAGCAAAATTGTTTCAAAACCTGTGTAATCTCCTTTTTCCTCGATTCCCTGTGGATAAGTTTATATATCATATTGGTTTTCACTATGGCCTTATCCTTTCATACGCCTGATATTTTTGATTAAGTGCTGGACATGGTGTAGGAAAAAAAAAATCAGAGATAATACAAGGCTTGGAATGATGTTATCTTTCTCCAGAGAGGAATGATTTTACTTCTGTCTGGCTGTTACTTGGGGGACAGATGTAGTATCAGCTAATCTTAATTCAATCGATACTTGAAGTGATTCAAAATTGGCTTTTAGTTTTTGTTTGTTGGACTTCGAGATCAGCCTTTCTTAAATATTTAACCTTGTTGGGTTTATAAAAATCATTCCTTATTATTGGCTCCAAAATCTGCTTTTTCTTTAGGTAGTTCCATAAGACTTCTGATACCTACAATCAGTTTCTCAGTCTCTTAGTATTTGCTTCAGATTCAGGAGAAACATCTGGAGGAAAAGCAGCAGCAAATGTGGATTAACATTTCTGGGTTATTTTTTTTTTCCATGTCTGATATATCCAAAACATATTATATTGTATAGTTTGTTCTGGCTTTCCAGCTTTTCTCAATGGGAAGGTTCGTCTGAATCATATCATTTGCCAAAGCTTGAAACGAAACTCCTACCCTTTCATTTTCATACAAAGTAATTTCCACCTCTAGCACATACTTGGCTAAGGATTTCATTTTGCGTTGCCAAAAATTAATTAATGTGCTCTACTTTAAAAAAGAAGAAAAGAAGTCAATTATTTCAGACTTTACTCCATAGCAGCACTAAGGCTGTAATAATTGAGATTTTTGTTTATCATACCCATGTGCATCTAAGTGGAAGGAAGAAATATAGAGCTTCATTTTTCTCCATTGATATAAATTATGCCATCCAGGCAGGAAGAACTAAAGTTTGTTGTTTTGTTGCTAACGGAGCAACGATGTATTTTTTCCTTTTGTGAGATGAATGGTAAATTTATCAAGGGCAACAGCTGTATCTTAATGCTTCTTTTTACATATTAGTCACACAATAAGTGGTTGCTGATTAAATAAATGAAGTACAAATGAATTCAATGATACATGCTGAGAGTACCACCAAAATGGTATTTAAAACTTTTTTAAATATTTATTTTTGAGGAGGAAAGAGACAGAGAGCAAGTGGGGGAGGGGCAGACAGAGAGGGAGACAGAAGAATCTCAAGCGGGCTCCAGGCTATGAGCTATCAGCACAGAGCCTCATGTGGGGCTCAAATTCATGGACTGTGACATCATGAGTTCATGACCTGAGTGGAAGTCAGATGCTTAACTGACTGAGCCACCCAGTCACCCCAGCCCCAAAATAGTATTTTAAAGAGTTTCAGGGGTGCCTGGATGGCCAGTTGGTTGAGCGTTCGACTTCAGCTCAGGTCATGATCTCACGGTTCATGGGTTCGAGCCCTGTGTTAGGTTCTGTGCTGACAAACAGCTCGGATCCTGGAGCCTGCTTCAGACTCTCTATCTCCCTCTCTCTCTGCTAATGCGGTGCCTCTCAAAAATAAATAAATGTTAAGAAAAAAAATTAAGAGTTCTAGGGCACAAAGGGTCGGGGGCTATTTGACTGTCTTTGAAATACCATCCATGAAGAACAAACATTTTCCTTTCTTTTATGATGTAAAAGAGTAATCAGGAAGACATTAGATAATATGACAATTAAGCAAATTTTTTATTTGTCATATTCTCAGTTGCATTATATGAGTGATGTGTTATTAATAGAATTTTGTTTTCTCCTAACCTCAGTGAAAATTATATTTAACATCAAATTGTTAGATGTGTATTTATTTCCATATTCTGACTTAATAAGTCATACCATTATAGAAGAAAAGAGAATTCTCTTAAGGCTTTGGGTAGGTTAATACCAAATTTATGTAGATAGTTATGTAAACCTTGTTGAATACAATCTGGCTGTGTGTACTTCAGTCATAAATAGGAATATCTAACATCTTCTAACCTGGTGAGAATAATATATGTAAAAGTACAAGAAGATAATAAATGTAAGACAGTCTGAGCAGAAATTACTTTGCTGATGTCCTGTATGTAGGTTGCGAGACCCACTCTAATGCAATCAAATAAAAGAACATTACTTCAAACCTATTCACAATTCAATTCATTTGTTATTTTAAAGTCTTCAAATCAGAATTTGGATGCACTTGACAGGCTTAGGAGTAAAATTATGGTGTTCTATCATTTCTTAAAGAACAGAAAAAAATTCTGAAACATGACAGCATTTAGTTAAATGACACAGTACCCCACTTAAGCTTAGGCTTGAATATGTTAAGTCAGTTATTAAAGCCTGATCTATGATAAGTATGCCTCCCTATACACCCAAATTATCTCACGTTGTTTTAACTTCCTTTCTACTATGATGCAAGTGGAAATTTATTAAGTGACAAGAGAAATGCAAGGAGAAAACCAATGTATGTAGTAGCATGGAGTGAGGAAAAGATGACCAGAGATCTTCTCTTCGATTACTTTAACTTAAATATATAACTTGAAGTAGAAAACAAGACTTTGGGTTAGTCTTAGCTACCCCACATTAAAACTAAAGATAAACAGATGATTTTAATGTTCTTTCCAGTTTGCTGTTCTAATATCCAATTATCTAGGTTATCTAATACCCTATTATCCACCAAAAAAAAATCGCTTCTCCAAAAATAAATGTGATCTGCTCAAAATTTCAAAAATGTTTCTTTTTCAATAATCATGCATAGTCTACAAAATTTTAAAAAATTTTTTTATCTTATTTTGGTTATTTTTATTCTCACGAGTAAAGAACAGAAATAAAATAGAAACCTGTCTATAAAATGTCTTATCCATATTCATCTAAACTGGGTTAGATGAATTTAATCATATTGTTCATAGTCATTTAACCTGGGTTATTAATAATAACATCTAATCTATCAAGAAACATATATTCATTTTCCCATAAAAATTATATTTGAGGTAATTACAGTCATCTATTAAGTATTTACATATGAAAAGTAGAACAATAGCAGGGATTACATAAGGTGGGAACTGATTTAAGCAATTATCTAACTGATTTTAAAATGCAATAAGCCATTATTTTTTAAGCCAAATTATTTTCTTTTATTTATAGACTGTGTAATTTTCAAAAACTAATTTTTTAAATACCCACCAACTGACAGAAGACAAAAATAATCTGGAATCATATAAAGTGCCGAATGAAGCTGATATAGGAAATGGCTTAATTTTATATGATATTATTTTACACTGTGATATCAAAAATAAAGTTTTGAGGTGGCCAAATTTCCAGGACAAGCTATGGGAAAAGCTTTTCAGAAACTTTTATGGCAAGGCACGTGGGCAGCTCAGTCAGTTAAGTGTCCAGTTTTGGCTCAGGTCATGATCTCGCTGTTCATGAGTTCGAGCCCTGTGTTGGGCCCTGTGCTGGCCTCTCAGAGCCTGGAGTCTGCTACTGATTCTCTCTGCTCCTCCCCCAACACACTCTCTGTCTCTGTCTGTCTCTCAAAAATGAAAAAGATATATTAAAAAAAACCCTTTTATGGCAAAACATTGAAGGAGATTTTGTATTTATACCCCTAGTGATGGCAATAAAATTTCTTAAGATTGACGGAGGGATCTTCCAATTTGTTCTTTTGTAACCAAAATTCAGCTGTCTCATACCTGAGGCACTAAATTACTTGAGAACATACTTACTGACTCCAACTCTCTAAACAAGCAAATTCAGTGTAGAGGGCTGATTTTCAAATATGTTTATCTTCTGAATCTTCCCTGCAAAGGAATCCATATGTAAAGGATATATCATCATACAGCTAACTGTGCAATTGTTCACTTGGGGGCCCTGAGGACTCATGGAGACCTCTAACAGGTGTAAGATGAAGCACAATTTGAAAAACACTGTTATAATAGACCTTGCTTTAGAATAAGACCAACATGATAGTTTAATTCCAGATTTGCTGCTTGATAGCAGGGTGATCTTGGACACATTTTTAAACTTCTCTGACCTTCAATTTATTTGTAATTGATTGTCTTTAAAGGGGGCTGCCGACAGTATCCACTATCTTTTTACATACATGCCACTCATTCTATCAAAAGGCAGTATGTTTCTCCTCCATTTAAATCTGAACTCAGTTTGTGACTTGCTAGATTAATATAATATGGCTGAATAAATGCTGAGTCAGTTCTGGGATGAGGTCATAGGAGTTCAGGCAGTGTCTGCTTTCCCGGTCATGGAGTCCTGAGCTACCATGTAAGACTTTCAATTACTGTGCTGGAGCAGAGGCCCTTCCTGCTTTCACTGTTTTCAGCCATTCATTTGAGACACGAGATACATGAATGAAGTCATCTGGGGTGGAGCCATATGAGAGAACCAGCCATCACCACATGGAGCAGAAAAATTACTGAGCTGAGCCCAGACAACACAGAATTAGGGAACTAATACATTATAACTCTTTTAAGCCTCAAGTTTTAGAGTGATTTATTAAAGGGAACATTCTTCATCTATGAACTTGAGACAATTATTTCTGGTTGCTAATGTTACTGTGAGAATTTGAGATTTTATACATGAAGGAACTTGCCAGTGTAGGAGCTTAATTCTTCCCCCCCCATCCCCTTTCTCCTCTTTTCCTTCCTTCAGTGACCTTTCTCCTTATCATCTACACTCCAATGCCTAAGATATTGACAGATATGGGAACGGTTTTGACTAAAATGGGAGAGAACATATATACACTTAGGGAGAAAGGGAAACCTAGACGTGACCAGTTCCTTTCCATTCATGACTCTTCTCAACTGCCAGCCATCACACATCTCAGCTGCAAGATGACAAATCATCCCTACTCAAGTGTGGTGCTCTCTGTGAGGTTTAGTAAATAGTGCACCTCTTTATCACACTTGTTCTGAGCCACTTGAGAAGTTAGACAAAGGAGTAGGAGGGACATCAGAGGGTGTAGGCAATTGCTACTTGAGGACAGTTGGAGCCTTTAACTTGATGTAGAATGTAAGAGACTTCCAAACACTGAATTCTAATTGCCACTGATCTTAGGCGTAACTGATCTGGTAGAACTCACCACGCTGGGGAGACCTCATGAAGAAGCTGAATACTGCCCCTGGGACTGAATATGTGAAGAGGCAGAAAGAGAGACCAGGGACTACTTTCAAAGCTTTCTCTACACAGGGGAGGAATGTTCTCAGCAGTAGTGAAGAAACATCTCTCTTTAACATCAGCTTCTGTCCTGCTCCAGATTTCTAATTTCACAACTATGGAGTACTGTTTGAACACATAGTATTTGTGAATCTTTCCATAAACTCTCACTCTCATAGTATTTCGGGGTGACTAAGTACATGTAAATATGTATTTTTAAAGATTCTTTTTTACTGGAATAATCACTTAGCAAATGGCCCTGCTAAGGTACACTGTTAAAAAAAATCAGTTCTTTATCAGAAATAATTTAAAAAAAAAATGTTTATCCTCAAACAGACACTTTACTAAAAAGCCCTCGTAGTCCATTTGGATAGCCTCTATATTGCTTAGCTTGCAGGATTTGCTCTTACTAAAACATTAATGACATACAGTAAATTTCCACTCATTTGCAAGCTTTTCTAGTAGGTAATAATGTATTTGCTCTGTGATTTTAATCGCAAATTGTGCCCTTAGAACTCCTCTGTAAATATTTTCTTAGCACAGTACTGCAGAAGCATATGCATCTATTATGCCAGTCAGGAAATATTTGCATTTAAGTAATATTATATGTAATAGAAGCAAGCAAATTTCTGCATTGAAATTTTCATCTGTCCTCACTATTTTTCCAGGAAGACAAGTTATACTAGGAGTCTTAAAACTTGAACTCAAAGTGCTACTGCTCTCCTAAGAAAAAGAAACTGCTCCATGTGTAATATATGACTGGATAACTAGATATTGTGGTTTTCCCAGACAGGTCTGGTTTATGCCAGTTGCCTAATAATTATCAACAGTGCTTTTTTCCACTTAAAGAAGCGTCTAGGGCCTGAACAGTAAATTATATGGTCATCCTATATGTAACTGTAGTATTTGAACAAGATTATCTATAAACCACATATGAAGTTATATAAACTGTAAGATAATTAGATCTCAGGCTCAAATCATAGTAAATTTATCCAAAGTAAGAATTCCTTGGGAGAAAATATTTGCAGACCATATATCTGATAAGAGATTAAAATCCAAAACATATAAAAAATTCATAAAAATTCAATAGCAAAACATAACCTAATTAGAAAATGGGCAAAGGCCCTGAATGGTCATTTTTCTGACGGCAACATACAGATGGCCAACAGGTATAAGAAAAGATGTTCACCACCACTAATCATCAGGAAAATGAAAATCAAAACCTCATGAGGTAGAATAGCTATTACCAAAAGTCAAAGCAAAGTGTTGAAGAGAGTGTGGAGACACAAGGAAACCTTTTGTGCACTGCTGGTGGGAATGTAACTTGGTACAACCATTATGGAGAAGAGTATGGAGATTTCTCCAAAAATTAGAACTACCATGTGATCCAGCTATCATATCCAAAGGATATGAAGTCAGGATGTTGAAGAGATAATCTGCACTCCATGTTCACTGCAGCACTATTCACAGTAGCCAGGACAACCTAAGTGTCCTTTAACAGCTGAATGGATAAAGAAAATGTGAGATAGAGAGATGATAGACAGTTAGACAGATAGATGGATGGATGAATGGAGAGATAGGTAGGTAGGTAGGTAGGTAGGTAGGTAGATAGATAGACAGACAGATAGATGATGGATAGAATGGAATATTATTCAGCCTTAGAAAACAGAAGGAAATCCATTTTTTAAAAAAAATTATGTTTTCTCCATTGCATGGTCTTGGCACTCTTGTTGAAAGTCCATTGGCCATGTATATGAGGTCTATTTCTGGACCTCTTCTCTGTTCGTCTGTATGTTTGTCCACATGCTTGATTACTTTTGTTAATTTTTATAGGTTTGTAGTAAGTTTTGAAATTAGACTGTTTGGCTCTTCAAAGTCCTGGGAGGTTTCATATGAAAATTAGGACTTTTTTCTCTTTCTGCAAAAAATGCCACTGGGATTTTGACAGGTATTGTATGCAATCTACAGATTACCTTAGGTAATACTGTCATCTTAATAATATTACATCTTCCAATACATGAACAAAAGAATGTCCTTCCACTTATTTATGTCTTCTTTAATTTATTTCAGCAACCTTTTATAGTTTGCAGGTAAAACTTGTGTCCCCTTGATTAAATTTATTCTAAACATTAAATTCTTTTGGATACTATTATAAATTGAATTGCTTTATCAGCTTCTTTTTTGGATTGTTCATACTCCTGTACAGAAATGGTTCAGGTTTTGTGTTGATTTCACATTCTGTAACATTGCTAAATTTATTATCTCTAAGAGTATTTTTGTGGAGTCTTAGAATTTTCTAGGTAAAAGATCATGTCATCCACAAACAAAGATTTTATTTATTCCTCTCCAATTTCCTTGTTTTATTTCTTTTTCATGCCTAATTCCTCTAGCTAGAACTTCTAATAGTATGCTGAATATTCATGGCAGAAGTGACATCCTGTCCTGCTCCTTAGGGTTTTTCATCACTGAGTGTGTGATGTTAATTGTGTGGATACAACTTAATGGTACAAATTAACTTTAGAGTCTGTAAAAGAGAATTTTATTATTCATTAGTTTCAGGTTGAGAATTTTTTGGAGATTTGTTTACACTTTTCAAGGATGAAAAAATTAAGGTCCTGGTTTCCAGAAGGCAAAACTGAAGAAACAACAGTACTTGTAAAGACACCTTCTTGTGTCTAAGAAATGATTAGATTACTTGACCTTGGATAATAATAAGCATTCTTTCCAGGCGACAGATGCCAGAAAATGTAATGTGTGACTGGAATTAGGATGAAGGATATATTTAAAAACAAAGCCCATCAAGACACACATAAACACACAAAAATCCTTGTCCTTGGATTAAGCATTCTTTAAGAAAAGTTTTCTCATTAGTTATTGGAGAAATCTTCTGACAATAAAAGCAACAAGTCGATAGATTTTGATGTGTAAGATGAATTGATTTAATAGCTAGCGAGCTGCTACCATCACCATTTCAGTATGTTTTCGTGTATTTTCTCGTGACACTGTTCACAGGGGCATGGCCATCTTGTTGTAGACTGAGTAGTTGGTCAAAGAGTGAAGAGTTAAGGGAATATTTTCTCTATGTCTTTGAACTGTCACAAAACCGAAACCAAAATAATCATCATTTGAAGTGGTGGAAATGAAGGAACCCAACCAACATCCTTTTGATTTTTTAAACAATACATTACTTAGTTTTGCCTACATTAAGAAATAAAGAGACTAGGCGTTTTAAACATGATTTTATGTTCAATGGATAAATGCATCCTTGAAGAAATAATCTTTACTGTATTACCACCAATTTAAAGGAGCTACTTTTTCTGTGCCTTGAGTTAATTTTGTTTCTTTCCCCCATTTTTTATATGCAGTGAGGGGAGTGAAGAATTAAGCACTCTTTATGAATTAAAGAAAAAGAAGTTCAAGTTAAAAAAAAAATCCATGTTTAAATGTTTGGATGCTGAAGAAACAATTTATCATTGTGTGGAAGGTTAAACCAGATGACCTCTCGAAACCATTCCAATTCTAAAGTCTGCAGTTTAAGAAATTGCTATTGTGTTTAACTGTTTGGTAAGATCTAATTAGCCATCCAGTCAGGACCTTTGTGAACCCAGTAAAAATTATGCAAACTTGTAATGAGAGTTAACAGGGAGTTGGGCAACTCCCTTATCTGGCATGAGGAAATTCATTTTAATAACACTAGTGTAATGCGATTGCCTTAATTGCCTGACAAATGTCATTCGAAGTTAACCAAGTGCATATGAACATACAGGATATTGCAGAGAAAATAATGATGAATGATTTACATCCTAGATTTGCATTTTTTTCACAGTGGCTATATTTAGAACATCAGTTTCATGAATTTATTGTTAAGTTTCCAGTATAGCTGTTAATAAATAAAATGAAAATAATTACACTTTTAGTCAAATATGATTCTAGTATATCTATTTAATATAATCTATGCATTTGTCTGGACATATATAATTATGTGTATGTATGTTTATTGTTATATGTATTGCTATTATGTACACATATATAGTTCTGTTTATAGAACACATATGCATACTCATCAGTTTCTAAAAACTAATTCACTTTTGATTTGATTAATGTATGAGCTGTATTAGACAGCATTACCATGTCAGATTTGGTAAAGTAAAATAATACTTTGACAAAAGTTGGTAATCCATTAAAATAGGTATAAAATGAAGTCTTTGTCATATAGAAGTATAAATTTTATTTGAAGTCAAGACTGAATATAGAAAATGGATAAAAACATGGAAAGAACCTAAGTGTCCATCAACTGATGAACGGATCAAGAAGATGTTGTATGTGTATACAATGGAATACTACATGGCAATGAGAAAGAACGAAATCTGTCCATGTGTAGCAACATGGATGGAACTTGAGGGTGTTATGCTGAGCGAAATAAGTCAGGCAGAGAAGGACAGATACCATATGTTTGCACATAAGTGGATTAGGAGGAAGCTAACAGAGGACCATGAGGGAGACGAAGGGGAAAAATAGTTGGGGAGAGTGAGGGAGGCAAACCATGAGAGACTCTTGAATGATGAGAACAAATTGAGGGCCGAGGGGGGTGGGGAAGAAGTGAAGGAGGGTGAGGAGCATGGGGAAGGGCACTTGTTGGGATGAGCACTGGGTATTATATGTAAACCAGCTTGACAATAAACTATCTTTAAAAAAAGAAAATGGGTAAAAAAGCAACTCCTGGCATCATGAATCTTTTAAATTACTATTGTTATGTCATTATTGTTGTTATTGTTGTTTGAGTAGAATACAGAGTAGATAAGAGCTTTAGTGTGTAATTTTATATACTGATTTTGACTGATGTGATAGCTGTGGTGATGATAATGAAGTAGGTCAAAGACCCAAATGATTGGTGAATATAGAATTAGTCAGAAAGGTGCTTATAGATTAGATTGACCTTGAACTGGACCTCAAAATTATTAGTAGAATTTCAATAATCATAGAAAAACTTTAGAAACTCTACCACCCTGAATAAATTAAAAACAACACTCTATGTTTTTATTTGTCAATGTGGAAATAGCTTAATTATGTGAAATAAGTTAAGATCATGGAAGAATGAGATGGATGGGATGGCTGTGAATTTAGTATCTGAGAGGGAAAAATAGAATTTTAGATATTAGACCATTTATATATATGAAATCCATACTGAGGAATAGAAAATAATTATTGGTCAATTGGAAAATTATATTTGAACAAAATAACATGAACAAAGAGATAAAAAGTAATAATTTAGTGTTATGTTCTTTAACTTTTTTTCTCTACTCATGTACATACTCACATCTACTCATATATAAATAGAAACACAGAGGACATGTATACACACATAGATATATGTATATACATACACATACCCACAAATATACATATACTGTTTACTTAATAGTTTTAAATTATTTTAATATATCCAAGGCATGTTCCCATGGTAAAATATAGAGATCTATATTGTTAATTAAAAAGTAACTTTGAATTTCATTTCTCTTTCTCTCCATCATATTAGCCTAGTAATGTGTAATTGTCTGCTATGCATACCCAGAATGGGAGAAAACACAACCATTTGAATGGTGCTTACTTTAAATATATGTCTAGAAATCTCAGGAAGATTTGTACTCATAGGTACTCAGCACTACCTGTCAGGTTAACTCTACTTCCTTAGTTAATTTGGTCTTCTACTTTGTTGACTTAAGTATTTTGCACATTCTCTTTTCTCCAACTTATATCTAATTTCTTTTAGAAGCAATCAGAAGAAAACATCTTTTCCTTCTACTACAGATGCCCAGCCTAAGAGCCACTATGTCCAAATATTCTGTTTCTCCACCCATCACAATGGGTCATCATTATGGCCAAAATTTTTTACTTGAACAATGGGCCTGATGCCCTTTGTTTCTATAACATTTTTCCTCTGTTATATTATCATTTTTTTACTCCCTAATAGATCATTTCCATCAACATATGACATGAACATGATGAAATATTTTCAGTCTTAGGAAATCACCCCTTGTCTTCATTATATCCCCTATGCCAGCTACCACTTCACTTTTCTGCTCCTCTTTCTAGCAAAATATCTTGCAAAAGTTGTCTATTTTATCTGTCCTCATATCCTTCCTTAATAACTGCCTCCTTTTTAAAACACTTGAACTTTTAAAGTTCATCAATGGTCTTCATGTCGTCAGACTGAAAGGTTGTTTACAACCTCTCCCTGAACTTGCTATCCTGTTGGCCTTTGACAACTCCCTCCTTCCTGGAGCACTTTCTTTATTAAGTTTTCCAGGACACTGCCCGTTTTGGGCTCCCTTCCTCACCTGATGCTAATTCTGTTTCACTGCTGGAGTCTCTTCCTCTTTTTGTTTTCTAAATATTGGCTTGCCCCAGAGTTCTGCTTCTAGAGAAATCTTCTCCATGTGTTTTCTTATCTCCACTTATTCCTTAGGTAATTTCACCCATTCTCAAGGTTTTACACACAGGTATACACTGAAGAAACACAGGAGTCTTCTTCCCTGAACTGCAGACTCAAATTTCCAATGGCCACTTGACATATCTCTTTGGATATCCAACATGCCATTTAAAATTAACATGTTTCACACTGAACTTTTGATATCTTATGCCTCCTCCCTTCCTTTCCACCATCTGCTAATTTGGGGAGAGGAGTACAGACACTGATAATTGCCACCCAGTTTCCATTCAGCTTTTTAACCCACAAAATCTTGATTATGTCCAAGCTGGAAATGTACCTAGCTCAAATTTCTCACTTGCCCAAAACTAGGTCATATGACAACCTCAGTCTCATGAAAGGGAATGGAGAAGGCTTTTATTCTATTCTCTGGAATAACGTACATGGCACAGAGATTAATTGCTCATTGAATATTTAGTACAACTAATTCAGACAACTGATTGCTCCTCATTGGGTATGTGTGTTTATGGTAAGAGTTAAATTATATTCAATTTAAAGGAGAAAATGTAATAGGTGTCCATTTATATTTGGAAGCAAAATATTAATTATGAAAGTCTAAAAGATGGAGAAAGAATTTTTCATCACACTTGTGGAGAACAGTAAAATTGGCTACAGAGGATATACAGCTATTTAGAATATATACATAAATGGCTCAATGGGCACATTTCCTTGTTTAGTGGATACTCAATAAATATTGACAATTGTTAATATAATTTACTTTGATACCTTCAAGTCTGAAACTATATACTGAGAAGACTATTCAGAAGTTTACTTCAGCTTTTTTTAAAGGCTTTTTTTAAAAAAAAGGAGTTCTATGTTTAAAATAAAATTTAGAGGAAGGTACAGGACTTTCTCATATATTCCCTGTCCCTACAAATGCATAACCTTTTCCATTTTAAACATCACTCACCAAAATGATACTTTTATTTGTTGGATTTTTTTTTTGTCTACCAAAGATGAACCTACATTGAAATGTCATAATTATTCAACGTTCATCATTTACTTTAGAGCTCACTCTTGGTTTTGCACATTCTATGGGTTTAAATAAATGGATAATTATGTATATCCACTATTATTATATCGGATCATATATTTTCACTGCCCTGAAAATCCTGTGTTCTGCTTTTCACCTTTGCACCCTTCCACCCCAGGCAACCATAGATTTTCTTTATTGTCTTCATAGTTTTGCCTTTTCCAAAATGTCACATACAGTTGACACTTGAACAATAGGGTTTAGGGGTGCTGACCCCTGCACAGTCAAAAATCCATGTATAAGCTTTTATAAAAGCTTTTTTGAATTTGTAATTTATGTGCAGTTGACATATATTCAAGTACTGTCAGATGTACAACAGTGATTCAACAATTATATACCTTACAATGTGCTTGCCACTATACGTGTATTACAAAAGTATTAGCTATATTCCATATGTTATATTTTTCTTCCCTGTAACTTGCTTATTTTATAACTGGGAGCTTGTGTCCTTTAATCCCTTTCTCACATTTTGCCCTTTTCCACTCTCGCCTCCTCTTTGGCAACTACTAATTTTTTCTCTATATTTATGAATCTGTCTCTCTGTTGTATGTTTGTTTGTTCATTTGGTTGTCCTTTAGGTTCCACGTGTGTATAAAGTCATATGCTATTTGTATTGGCAAAGAAGTCGAGAAATGGAATCGTTGGTGGGAATGTAATCTGGTGCAGTCACTTTGGAAAGCAGTATGGCAGTTCCTCCAAAAGCTAAAAATAGAAGTACCATATGATGCAAAAACACCTAGGGATAAACCTAACCAAAGTGATGAGCAATCTATACACTGAAACCTATAGAAAGCTTATGAAAGAAATTGAAGAAGAGACCAAAAAAAAAAAAAAAAAAAAAAANAAAAAAAAAAAAAAAAAAAAAGGAAAAATATTCCATGCTCCTGGATTGGAAGAATAAATATTGTTACAATGTCAATACTACCCAGAGAAATCTACATATTCAATGCAATCCCTATCACAATAACACAGTATTCTTCATGGAGCTAGAACAAACAATACTAAAATGTGTATGGAACCAGGAAATACCCTGAATAGCCAAAGCAGTCCTGAAAAAGAAAACCAAAGCAGGAGGCATCACAATTCTGGACATAAAGATGTACTACAAAGCTGTAATCATGAAGATTGTATGGTACTGGCCCCGAAACAGACACTCAGATCAATGGGACAGAATAGAGAACCCAGAAATGAACCCACAAATGCATGGCCAACTAATTTTTAACAAAGCAGGAAAGAATACCCAATGGAATAAAGACAGTCTCTTCAGCAAGTGGTCCTTGGGAAAACTGGACAGTGTCAAGCGGAAGACTCAACCTAGACCACTTGCTTACACCATATATAAAAATAAACTCAAAATGGATGTGAGACCTAAATGTAAGATAGGAAGCCATCATGAGTAGATAGTTAAAAATTTTTTTCTTAATGTTTATTTATTTTAGAGACAGAGAGACAGAGCAACAGAGCACAAGCAGGTGAAGGGCTGAGTGAGCCAGAGCCAGAATCTGAAGCAGATTCCTGGCTCCGAGCTGTCAGCACAGAGCCCAGTGTGGGACTCGAACCCATGAACCATGAGATCATGACCTGAGCAAAAGTCAGACACTTAACAAATTGAGTCACTCAGGCACCCCTAAATAGACACTTTTCAAAAGAAGACATCCAGATGGCTAACAGACACATGAAAAAATACTCAACGTCATTCATCATGAGGGGAATACAAAGCAAAACCACAATGAGATACCACCTTACACCAGTCAGAATGGCTAAAATTAACAACTCAGGCAATGACAGATGTTGACAAGGATGTGGAGAAAGAGGAACACTTTTGCACTGCTGGTGAGAATACAAACTGGTGCAGCCACTCGAGAAAACAGTTTTTTGAGGTATCAAAAAAAATTAAAAAATAGAACTACCATAAGACCAGCAATTGCAGTACTAGGTATTTATCCAAAGGATACAGGCATGCTGTTTTGAAGGGGCACATGTACCACAATGTTTATAGCAGTGCAATTGACAACAGCCAAAGTATAGAAAGAACCCAAAAGTTCGTCATCAGATGAATAAAGAAGATGTGGCATACACACACACACACACACACACACACTCACACACACACTGGAGTATTGCTTCGCAATCAAAAAGAATGAAATCTTATCATTTGCAACAACGTGGATGGAACTAGACCATCCACATAGACTAGACCATAATAGACTAGAGAGTATTATGCTAAGCAAAATTAGAGAAAAACAAATATATGACTTCACTCATGTGGAATTTAATTTACAAAACAGATGAACAGAAGAGAAAGGAAACAAAAATAATATAAAAACAGGGAAGGGGACAAAACATAAGAGACTTTTCAATACAGAGAACAAACTGAGGGTTGCTAGAGGGGGTGTGGGTGGAAGGATGGGTTAATGGGCAAGGGGCATTAAGGAAGGCATTTGCTGGGATGAGTTCTGGGTGTTCTTTGTAGTGAATGAATCACTGGATTCTACTCGTGAAATCATTATTGCACTATATAAAAACTAACTTGTAAATTAAATTTAAAAAATATATAAAAAGGAACAAAATAAGGAAGCAAAAACAAACTAACCAACAAGCAACTAGACAGCCCATCCCCATGAAGATTGCCCTGAAAGCTCTGGGTAATCTAGATAGCTATCTGTCTGCTTCAGTGACTCTGCTTCCCTTTCTTATGCCCCAATTCCTTCTCTTTTGCTTTAAATTAGCCAATAAAAAGTGAGCCCACAAAACTCTAGACACCCCACCCTAGGACTTTAATAAAGACACAGGTCATCACTTGTGCATGCGCACTTGCTCTGTCTTTCCACCTGAAACCACACAGTGCAGCCCTTGGGTGTGCCATGTACTCTCCAGGACGTGTGAGTAATAAATCTTTATCCTCAAAGTTCCCTGACGATTTTTGCTGGTATGCCCCTGTAGTCATTATAAGAACCAAAGAGGCAGCCCAACCATATGGGGGGGGTCCAGCAGGGGAACTATCTTTGGAATTTGCCACAGGTGATGTGCCCAAGTGAGCACTGGAGGCATTCCCAGCCAAGTCCACTACTAGCAACAGGCTCAGAACCAATGGAACAGTCCAATAATAGAGAGTAACTGGCCCCAAATGCCTTTAATGCCAATGTTTAGAAACCTTGCCCAAAGGACAGGCAGGATTCAAGAAAAATAAAGAAGAAGCATTGAAGGCTTAAGGTAAACAACCAGGGTAAGGAGTAAAGACAAGTTGGCTCTGTGTGATTTACTGTAGCTTATTTTTGAAGCTTCTTAAGTACCAGGCTAAGGAGGCTAGAGCTGTGCTATCCAGCCAGTAGTCACTGGCCACATTTGGTCATCTGAGCATCTGAAATGTGGAACAGTCCATTTGAGATATGCTTTAAGTATAAAATACTCAGGATGTCCTAGCATCAGCAATCAGACAACAACAGGAAATAAAAGGAATCAGAATTGGCAGACATGAAGTCAAACTTCCACTTTTCACAGACGATATGATACTCTACATGGAAAACTTGACAGACTCCACTAGAAGCCTACTAGAACTGCTCCATGAATTCAGAAAAGTTGCAGGGTACAAAATCAATGTACAGAAATCGGTTGCTATTTTGTACACCAATAATGAAGCAACAGAAAGAGAAATCAAGAAACTGATCCCATTCACAATTGCACAAAAAACCCCATAAAATACCTAGGAATATACCTAACCAAAGATATAAGAGATCTGTATGATAAAAACTATAGAAAACTTAGGAAGGAAATTGAAGAAGACGCAAAGACATGGAAAAACTTTCCATGCTCATGGGTCGGAAGAATAAATATTGTTAAAATGTCATTACTACCCAAAGCAATGTACACATTCAATGCAATCCCAGTCAAACTTGCACCAGCATTCTTCTCAAAGCTAGAAAAAACTATCCAAAAATTTGCATGGAACCACAAAAGACCCCAAATAGCCAAAGTAATATTGAAGAAGAAAACCGAAACAGAAGGCATCACCATCCCAGGCTTTAGCCTATACTACAAAGCTGTCATCATCAAGACAGTATGGTATTGGCACAAAAACAGACACATAGACCAATGGAATAGAATAGAGAACTCAGAACTGGACCCACAGATGTATGGCCAACTACTCTTTGACAAAGCGGGAAAGAGCATCCAGTGGAAAAATGACAGCCTCTTTAACAGATGGTGCTGGGAGGACTGGACAGCAACATGAAGAATGGAACTAGATTGCTTTCTCACACCATACACAAAAATAAACTCAAAATGGGTGAAGGATCTGAATGTGAGACAGGAAATCATTAAAGCCCTAGAGGAGAAAGCCGAAAACAACCTCCTTGAACTCAGCCACAGCAATTTCTTACTTGCCACATCTCCAAAGGCAAAGGATCAAGAGCAAAAATGAACTACCTGGACCTCATCAAGATAAAAAAACTTCTGTATGGCAAAGGAAACAATCCATAAAACTAATAGGCAATTGACGGAATGGGAAAAGATAGTTGCAAATGACATATTGGATAAAGGCTAGTATCCAAAATCTATAAGGAACTCACCAAACTCCACCCCCGAAAACAAATAATCTGGTGAAGAAATGGGCAGAAGACATGAACAGACACTTCTCCAAAGAGGACATCCAGATGGCCAACAGATACATGAAATGATGCTTTGCATCCTTCATCATCGGGAAATGCAGATCAAAACCACACTGAGATACCACCTCACGCCGGTCAGAGTGGCTAAAATGATCGAATCAGGAGACTCTAGATGCTGGTGAGGATGTGGAGAAACGGGCACCCTCCTACACTGTTGGCGGGAATGTAAACTGGCGCAGCCCCTCTGGAAAACAGTGTGGAGGTTCCTCAAAAAATTAACAGTAGAACTTAGCAATAGCACTGCTAGTGATTTACCCAAGGGATACAGGAGTGTTGATGCATAGGGGCACATGTACCCCAATGTTCATAGTAGCACTTTCAACAATAGCTAAATCATGGAAAGAGCCTAAGTTTCCATCAACTGACGAATGGATCAAGAAGATGTGGTTTATCTATACAATGGAATACTACACGGCAGTGAGAAAGAATGGAATCTGGCCATTTATAGTGATGTGGATGGAACTCAAGGGTGTTATGTTGAGCAAAATAAGTCAAGCAGAGAAAGACAGATACCATATGTTTTCACTTATAAGTGGAACAGGAGAAACTTAACAGAGGACCATGGGGGAGGAGAAAGGGAAAAATAGTTGGGGGGAGGGAGGCAAACCATGAGAGACTCTTGAATACTGAGAACAAACTGCGGGCTGATGGGGGTGGGGAAGTGGGGAAGGAGGGTGATGGCCATGGAGGAGAACACTTGTTAGGATGAGCCCTGGGTGTTATATGGAAACCAACTTGAGAATAAATTATGAAAAAAAAATTAAAAAATAAAATACTCAGCAGATTTCAAACACTGAGTAATAAAAAAGAATGCAAAGTATCTCTGTAATTATGTTTTGATACTGATCATACACTGAAAATATAACATTTGGGATACATTTGGTTAAAAAACAAGTTATTAAAATAAAAAAAAACCCAAGTATTATATGATCCAGCTATTCCAATTTTGGGTATTTATCCAAAAAAATAAAAACACTTATTCAGAAAAATATGTGCACCTCTATGTTTTTTGCAGCATTATTCACCATAGCCAAGATATGAAGCAACCTACGTGTCCATTGATGGATGAATGGATAAAGAAGATGTGGTGTGTATACACAGTGGAATATTGCTCAGCTTTAAAAGTGAATGAGATCTTGCCATTTGTGCAACATGGATGAATGTAGAGGATATTATGTACAGAATTTTGACTCTCCTGAAGCTTAACTACTAATAGCTTACTGCTGATTGGAAGCCTCACCAATAATGTAAACAGCCAATCAACACATTTTTTCTGTTATATGTATTATATACTGTACTCTTACAATAAAGCAAGCTAGAGGAAATAAAACTTATTAAGAAAACCATAAAGAGGGAAAAATACACTTACAGTACTGTTATGTAAGGAATCTGCACATAAGTGGACCCACACAGTTCACATCCATGTTGTTTAAGGGTCAATTTTAGTTGAAATCATAGAACATGTAGCCTTCTCAGGTCATATTCTTTCACATAGAAATAAGGTTCCTCCATGTCTGTTCATGACTTAATAACACATTTCTTTTTACTGCTGAGTAATGGTCCATTGTCTGGATGTGTCATAGTTACTTGTGCCTTCACCTACTGAAGAACATCTTGGTAGCTTCTAAGTTTTTAGCAATTATGAATAAAGCTGCTAAAAACATCTGCGTGCAGATTTTTGTCAGGAGAGAAGTTTTCAGTTCCTTAGGTAAATACTAAGGTGTGTGATTGCTGGATTGAATGTGAAGAGTATGTTTAGTTTTGCAAGAAAATGCCATAACATCTTCCAAAGTGGACGTAACATTTGTGTTTTGTATTCCAACCAGCAGTGAATGAGAGTTCCTATTGTCCCACATCTTTGCCAGCATTTGGTGTCGTTAGTGTTCCAGATTTTGGCTATTCTACTGGATGTGTAGTGGTATCTCATTAATGTTTGAATTTGTATTTCTCTGATGACGTATGATGAAGAACATTTTCTCATTTTTCATAAGCATTTTCCATCTATATATCTTATTTGGTGAGCTATCTGTTAAGGTCCTTATTTTAATCAGGTGTTTGTTTTTCTTACTGTGGAGTGTTTAAGCATTCTTTGTATATCTGGCATAATAGCCCTTTATCAAATGTGTCTTCTGCAAATATTTTCTCCCAGAGCCCAACGCAGGGCTTGAACTCACAAACTGTAAGGTCATGACCTGAGCCGAAATCAAGAGTTGGATGCTTAACCAACTGAGCCATCCAGGTGCCCCTAGTTCTATGTTTTACCATTAGGTCTATGATACATTCTGAGTTACTTTTTGTGAAGGGCATATATGTGCCCCGTGTCTATATTCATTTTTTGCAAGTGGATGTCCAGTTGATCAAAGACCATCTGTTGAAGAGACTATCTTTGTTCCACTGTACTGCCTTTGCTCCTTTGTTGAAGATCAGTTGACTACGTTTTGGGAGTCTATCTCTTGCTTCTCTATTCTGTTCTATCAAATTCTGATCAACTATTATCTGATACAAACCTGAACTCTTTCTGTTCTATACATGATGTCTCTTCAGGACCACCTGAGTGAAATTTGGATCTCTCTCATGCTTATAACTTCTCAAGCGTTTTATTCAGTAAGCTGTAAATGTCATACATATTAAAACAATTGTTTTGTATTTTGAAATCTGTATGATGTTTAGAAAAAGAGAGGTGAGAGTCTTGCTTAATCAGCAATACTAGGTAAATTAAAACTTGTAGGGGAGGTCCTTTAGAAAGCTGAGGAAGCTTTGAATTATATAAATCATTCTAAAGAAACTATCCTGGGAAATAGGAAACTTAAAGCTGAAGTCTGTCTTCAAATACCAGAGCTGTTCTTTATAAACATAGAAGAGGCTTTATGGAGAATGCTTCAAAGGCAGAACTTTGGACCAAGTATGAAGCCACTAGTGTGGCTGATGGATTTTTTCAACATGAGGAAGAGTCAAAAATATCTGAAAATAGAATAGGCTGCTTTCAGAGGTAGTCAATTGGTGGGATTTAAGAATCAGACACGGAATGGGATTAGATCATCTCCAATATTTATTTAAACTCTGAGAATCTGTGCTGCTGTGAAGCTTAAGACTTGTAGATGGTCTGTACACATGGTTATTAATGAAAGGGAGTATGGAGACCAGCGTGGCTGATGGTGTTTTCTGTATCCACATCCACATTCATAAGTTAATCAGGTTATCACAATAAAGCCATGTTAGTGCAATTTATTATGACTTTCTAATATTGATTAGTTGGGGTTGGCGGGGGAGTTAAGTCCTAAGTCCAGATGGATAGAGGAATGAGCACAGTCATGTGTACATTGTTTGGAAGGATGCCACTGTCAGGAAAGGCAGCTCTAATTCGATCATTTTACCAAAAGGAAAAAGAAAAAACAAAAAGTAAATCCTTTTTAATCTCACTTTCTCCTTTCTTTTCCTTTATTATCATAACCCATTAGAGTTTTCTACTTTCTCTTTTTATTTTCCTTTCTTTCTTCCTACTTCTGGTAATTATAGTAGAATAGAAGGAACTTTTTTCCTCTTGTTATCTACCCTTTTATGTGAAACATTAAAACAGTTGATGTTTTAATAAAACCTTATTTTATTCCCCCAAATGTTTACTGAGCACCTACCATGGGCCCAGACCTCTATTAGGAATTTAGGATAGAACAATGAATGAAATAAACAAAAATCTGGTTTTCTCATATTTAGAGGTTGGGAGAGGGAAAGCATACACTAAATAAACAATAAATAGGTAAATATATATATGAGAAAGTGATAAGTACTTTAGATATAAGAAAAAGTTGCACAGGTTAAAGGCAGTCAGCAGAGCAAGTAGGTCTTTGTGGGTAGTGCAATACAGAGTGGTTCAGAGTGGACCTCAAGAAAGTGAGGTCTGAACAGAGACCTAATGGGATGGAATTAACTCACCAGGTATCGAAGGGAGGAATACTCCAGGTAGAGGAAACAGCTGGATTGAATGCTCTGGGTTGGAATGTTCTGAGTATGTTCTAGAGGAAGAGTCAGCAGCCCAATATGGAAAGGGCGGCCTAAGCGAGGGGGCATAGCATCAAGAGAGAAAGTTTGGGAGAGAAAACAGACAAAGCCTTGTAGTCAATGTGAAGACTCTGGGAGCCATCCCAGTTTCAGGCAGAGCTATGACATGATCTGACTTATATTTCAAGAGAATCTTTCTGGATGTTATGTTGAGAATAAACTCTAGAGGACTAATAGACAGGTAGAAGGTTAATGCAGTAAAATTACAAAATTTGGAAAATATGAAAAAATATAAGGCAGGAGCAACAAAATTACCCCAAATCACTATTTAAATTTCAACATACATATCATATTTTTCTATATATTTTCACCTTCAAATAAAAATGTTATTCTTCAAATAAAATGTTATTTTTTAGACAAAATTACAAACGATATAATTTGAATCCTCTTTTACAAAGGGGTAAGGAATTGGCTTTATGACATGAGCTCTTCTACCTCAGATTTCAAATGTATTTATGTACATATTATATGGCTTTATCATAATCTAATTCAGCTTTGGTTTCTTACTTGACCATTGCATCTCTATTTGCATATTCACTTGTCTTTAAAATGTCACACTTTAGGGGTGTCTGGGTGGCTCAGTTGGTTAACTCTTGGTTTGGGCTCAGGTCATGATCTCATGCTTTGTGGGTTTGAACCACGTGTCAGGTCTGCGCTGACAGTGTGGAGCCTGCTTGGAATTCTCTTTCTCTCTCTCTCTCTCTCTCTCTCCCCGTCCCCTACTCATGCTCTCTCTCTCTCTCTCAAAATAAATAAATAAAACTTTAAAAAAGTCACACTTCATTAGAAATTTAATTTTAAACCTGGCTAAGTCCTCACTTTTAATCCTGTACTAAAAAAGTCATTCATTCTCTGACCTCAAGACATTACAACTTCATCGGCAGGTATCCACTCTTTTATTCAGTTACTTATTCAACGTAACTTAGTTGAACTGCACTATGTTCCCACCACTGTATTAGCCATTAGGAAGAGAAGAATAATCAAGACAGACATAGCTCCTACTGTATGTTTCACTGTGGGCAAATGCCAAGCTATGTAACAGACACTATTTGGATGCTCATTTCTAAAAAGGTATGGTCTACAAACTACAATCAGAAACCAATGTTTCCTTAATAATCAGTCTATAGTACGTTAAAAATTGATAGTTTTAACAGATAGCTTATAACATGTACATTATTACTGTGAAATATTTATCCTAAGTTATACTCTAAAGGAGTGGGTCTAGAACAGACAAAGTCATAGATGACTTAAAGAATATAGGGAAAAGAATAAGTTCTCTTTTAGTTTGAAACACCCATGTACATTAACACAAAGTGGTGCATAAATTTGGGGTGTTAATGACATTCCTGAAGTTCACTGAACAATTTTTAGACACATGGTCAAGAACTTTTCATAAAAAATCTTGTCCTGGGGGAAAAAGATCCAAATTTATATTTTCCCCAATATATTTAGAATATTAAATTTATTTAATAAATATTTCTATTTTGCTATGGCTCTATTCTGAGATATCTGTTGTATGTATCTGTTAATTGAATCAGTCTCCCAGGGAGCAATCTGATTTCTCAAAGACTGAGTGTCTCCTCAATCTTTGTATTGAAATGTATTCTAAGGTACCTCAGGGTTCAGTGAGGGAAGTTCTAATTAGAAACATTGCCCGCAGGTTGTAAAGTTGACCTGAACTAGGAATGCATAAGATGTCACCTCTGTTGTTCATCTAAGTAACACTATCATTGCATTCACATAGATTCCACCAGTGAATGGGACTTTTTATTGAAGCTGTAGCCAGCGGTATTAGAGACCTGTCCAAAGAGATGTTTTACTATACTTTTTGGCTATGTGCCTAAATATTAGGAGAATTTATAGACAGAATATCAGAGAATAAATTTTTTGCCTTTAAAATAGCCATCTTTGGAATTATAAATTTAATGTCCATTTAATTTAAAATGAAATATATAATGAATGATGCAAATCTCTGGCAGGATGGTAGTCAAGTATCTCTGACTTTGATTTCAGGATTTGACAACAGGAAGTTGGCCTTGCACTGATTCCCAACATTGTCAGCTCTTATTATGTTTTGTTGGGTTGTTTATTCTGACTTGGTCCAGGATATGGCTCCTCCCTTTGATTAATTGGCCTATGTGGTTAATGTTGATCATTCTTTATAAAGATAAATGACTTAATAGATAAATAGAATATAGAAGAGTTACCTATGGACAGAATAAACCCATAAAAACATAGTTAAAAGCATGAGCAGATTTAACTAATTATGGTGAAAGTGCTAAGTGGTCAAATGGGAAATTTAAATAAATATAGAGGTACAAATTTAGGAGGAAAAAGACATTTAACAAATACAATTCTGGGCACATCTAACAATGCTCAGATATAACACAAAAGCCCAGGAGTTATAAATTGGAGAGCAAAAACCTATAGTGAATAAATCACAGTTAAGAAAACTAGCATCAGAGTTGAGTTTGGTAAAATAGTAACACTGAATTTAAATATAATGTGGTGACCTTTTTTATTATGTCTAGGATTTTACAATGAATGAGGACCATGAAAAGCTTGCTATGGTTTGGATTTCATCCATATACAGTTCGGATTAACTTCTTATCTTTCCACTCTAATTTTCTCAGAGGCTACATTTTATAGCTTTGCAGCTGAGTGCCAAAAAGGTGATTAAAATTCAACTAATAAAAAAAAGGAAGGAAATTGGAGTGATTTGGTCTGAAGAAAAAAAGGCTAGGGAATGATTTGATTGCTCTAAATCAGATAATGGGAATTAGACTATTTCTATTTCCTTATATTAGAGAAGAAATGAAAGTCTGTACATTTTGTCTATAGGAAGTTTTTAAAAATGAGTTCCCTGCTTAATGTATTTTCAGATATTGGATGGGTTGAAGTTTCTTAAAAGTTGGGTGGGATGGCGTTTATTCAATGGACTCTTGATATACCTCCCATTCCTGGGATACAGAGATCTTTTTCTTAAACCTTTTGAAATATGCTGATTCTGTTCAGTGTTTCAAGCTATATTACATTTAGTAAAGTTAGTGTTTTGCTCATGTTAATTTAAAATTAAACTTACTAATATTAATATACTATTAAGGGCAAATTTTATCTCTTAAACTATTAATATATCAATTTTCAGGTTTCATTATTGTTTCTCTCATTAAATTTTGTAAGACAGCTGAGGATTGACCCAAGTTATACCAAGTCAATAGGTCCAGAGAACAAATTTTGAAAATTAATAGTGAAAATAGCTGTTTCTAATAACACATATTTGTTCTTTTCTGTTTACAAATGACTTAAAAGTGACCTAAATAAGAAAACAGCTAGCCTATCTATACCTGTATCTATTTATCATCCATCCATCTATCTATCCATCTATGCATCTATTTTTGTGAATGTGTACATGTACATATATTTAAAGGTAGAAAGAAAATGGACTGATATAAAACATATCTCTCTAAAGTCTGTGGGGGAAACAAAGTAAGTATTTTCAAATCTATGCATTCTCTTTTAAAGTCAGATACCAAGGGCATAAAGATATACACAGTTCAGAATAGAGAAAAACCCAGTTTTTTGGGTAATAAATATGCAAAAGATAACTGAATATTGCTCACTGTGTTAATGAGGCAGTTAAAGGCAAAACAGGTATTTGGAAATGCAGTTCATTTCTTAAACACCTGCTGGTTTTCTTCTTATTTTACAGAAAATAAATACTTAAAAGAAGATAATAGTATTTAGTTAATGTGAATTATAATGCTAATGGGATTCTGGGATGGTATATAAATGTATCAATAATAAAGAGCCATGTGGACCCTATTATTGAAGCTTACAGTTAGAAGTCAAAGAATTAAATCAACATACAGAAATCAGTTGCTATTTTGTACACCAATAATGAAGCAACAGAAAGAGAAATCAAGAATCTGATCCCACTCACAATTGCACACACACACACACACACACACACACACACACACACACCCATAAAATACCTAGGAATAAACCTAACCAAAGATAGAAGAGATATGTATGATGAAAACTATAGAAAACTCAGGAAGGAATTGAAGAAGACGCAAAGACATGGAAAAACTTTCCATGCTCATGGGTCGAAAGAATAAATATTGTTAAAATGTCATTACTACCCAAAGCAATCTACACATTCAATGCAATCCCAGTCAAAATTGCACCAGCATTCTTCTCAAAGCTAGAAAAAGCTATCCAAAAATTTGTATGGAACCACAAAAGACCCCAAATAGCCAAAGTAATATTGAAGAAGAAAACCAAAACGGAAGCCATCACCATCCCAGACTTTAGCCTCTACTACAAAGCTGTCATCATCAAGACAGTATGGTATCGGCACAGAAACAGACACAGAGGCCAACTCAGAATTGGACCTACAGATGTATGGCCAACTACTCTTTGACAAAGCGGGAAAGAGCATCCAGTGGAAAAAATGACAGCCTCTTTAACAGATGGTGCTGGGAGGACTGGACAGCAACATGCAGAGAAATGAAATTAGATTGCTTTCTCACACCATACACAAAAATAAACTCAAAATGGATGAAGGATCTGAATATGAGACAGGAAACCACCAAAACCCTAGAGGAGAAAGCAGAAAAAAACCTCCTTGACTTCAATCACAGCAATTTCTTACTTGACACATCCCCAAAGGCAAAGGAATCAAGAGCAAAAATGAACTATTGGGACCTCATCAAGACAAAAAACTTCTGCACGGCAAAGGAAACAATCCATAAAACTAATAGGCAACTGATGGAATGGAAAAGATAGTTGCAAATGACATATTGGATAAAGGCTAGTATCCAAAATCTATAAGGAACTCACCAAACTCCACACCTGAAAAACAAATAATTCAGGGAAGAAATGGGCAGACGATATGTACAGACACTTCTCCAAAGGGGACATCCAGATGGTCAATAGACACATGAAACGATACTCAGCATCCCTCCTCATCAGGGAAATACAAATCAAAACCACACTGAGATACCACCTCACACTGGTCAGAGGGGCTAAAATGAACAAATCAGGAGACTCTAGATGCTGGCGAGGATGTGGAGAAATGGGCACCCTCCTACACTGTTGATGGGAATGTAAACTGGTGCTACCCTTCTGGAAAATAATGTGGAGGTTCCTCAAAAAATTAACAATAGAACTCCCTTATGACCCAGCAATAGCGCTGCTAAGAATTTGCCCAAGGGATACAGGAGTGCTAATGCATAGGGGCACAAGTAGCCCAATGTTCATAGCAGCACTCTCAACAATAGCCAAATCTTGGAAAGAGCCTAAGTGTCCATCAACTGACGAATGGATCAAGAAGATGTGGTTTATTTATACAATGGAATACTACATGGCAATGAGAAAGAATGAAATCTGGCCATTTGTAGCGACATGGATGGAACTAGAGGGTGTTATGCTGAGCGAAATAAGTCAGACAGAGAAGGACAAATACCATACGTTTGCACATATAGGTGGATTAGGAGGAAGTTAATGGAAGATGATGCGGGAGAAGAAGGGGAAAAATAGTTGGGGAGACGGAAGGAGGCAAACCGTGAGAGACTCTTGAATACTGAAAACAAACTGAGGGCTGATGGGGGTGGGGGAGAGGGGAAGGGGGGTGATGGGCATGGAGGAGGGCACTTGTTGGGATGAGCACTGGGTGTTATACGGAAACGAACTTGACAAGAAACTATTTAAGGAAAAAAATATACAATCAACAATATAAGTTAAAAAAAAAAAGAAGTCAAAGAACTGTCAGGGTAAAAGCTATTCTTAGGAGATTGTAGTCAAGGAAATAATTTTGTGTAAGTCAACTTCTTATGCTGATAAATAACTTCAATTAAGAAGGAAAGATATGTTAATGCTGCTGTATACAAGCTGCTGTATAAATTACGGTTATTAATTTTTATTAAGCTTATGTCTATAAGATATTAATTTTAAAACGGTAGAAGGTGATCCTTTGAGAAAATTCACTTAAAAAAGTTTTGTAAGAGAGAACATAGNTATTCAAAAACCAGGTTTTGTTTTGTTCTGTTTTTTTTTTTTTTTTGCTATAGGCTAGAGGTCAGGTATTTTAAAAGTGAATAATAATGCTAAAAGTAGGTAATTTGAAGAAAATAAAAGTCATATGTGAAGAGACAATATTATTTTTAAAGTAATTATTCCTGTATAAGTGACCTTCCAACTAAAACTACCCAGATTTTACAACACTCAGTTATCATCAGTTGGTGATTTTTACTTCCCTTCCTTCCTTCCTTCCTTCCTTCCTTCCTTCCTTCCTTCCTTCCTCCCTCCCTCCCTTCCTTCCTCCCTCCATTCCATAACCTGTAATCTGTTATGGAACCTCAGTGTCATAATATCTGGGAGTAGAAACTTGGGAGGTAATTAGGACATGAAAGCCTTAAGAATGGGATCAGTGCCCCCACAAAAGAGACCCCAGAAAGCTAGCTCACTCTCTTCCTGCTAAGGAAGTGCACAGGCTGCAACCCAGAAGAGGGCTCTCACCAGTACCTCGCCATGTTGGCGTGATCTCGAACTTCCTGCCTCCAGGCAATCCAGTTTACAGTATTTGTTGTAGCTGCCTGAACTGAATAAGACATATTTGCATACTGAATGATTCCATTTACTAAAGCGTAGAAACAAACAAACCCAATCTATGGTGTTGAAACTGAAGATAGCGGTTATGTTTGGAGGGGAGGGGAAGGTATGATTGGAAGGTGGCCGTGAGTACAGCTGTTTGGACTTCGACATTGTTCTCGTTCAGTTGAACCTCACGCAGTTCTTGACATAGACAGGGGTTTCAATAATGGATCCACTTCATAGAGTTACCTGAGTTGTATAACTTTGATCCAAGAAATACTTTTTGAGATTCTACTGTGTACCAGATACTGAAGCAGTCTTTAGATTTAGGATCTCACAGGTGAGAGATGCCCCAGCATCATTGAGCACACAGGGTAGTGGTGAGTACCGACAGCTAAATAATATCATAAGGAAGTGGGATCTGTGCTCGTGAGAAACAATAGGCGGTCTCCAAATTTGGATACGGTATGGGATTTAGCAAAAACTTTATGAAGTGACATTTATGTTAACGGTTGTAAGACTGGACGAGTTTTTCCTTAAAAAGAAGATTGGCAATGTGTTCCAGTAGAAGAAATAAAATGAACTCAGCTCCAGAAATGAGAGACTGCATTGGCCTTTTAGCTAACTGGAATGTGTACAGATTTGCTTAAGACTTAAGTGCTCAAGACATAGAAATATACATTCTTTTTCTTTCCTTTTTAACTACATTTGTAATTTCTTCTTCATATATGCTGTATTTTGGAAATGTATAAGCCTTACCTCCAGCTGTTGCATTGGTTAAGTTACAGGCTGAATTTGTGTAACAAAAGACTCCAGAATGTAGTAGCTTAAAGAGATAAACATGTGTGTATCTGATAAGTGATAGTCTGGAATTTGATGCTGGTTTAAGGCAAGAAAGCTGGTCTTCCATTTTATTGTTCCCAGCATATTGTCCTGCTTGCTTGTTACCACTGACTTGGCTCCTTGTCTACATTCCAGTCTACAGAAAGAAAGATTGTAGCAAAACAATTTTCTTTTGAGGAAATGATGCAGAGGGTTTCTACATCACTTTCACTCATTTTTCATTGGTAGTAACACATTCAGGTAGCTGCAAGAGAGGCTGGAAATGTGTCATTTCTAGCAAGATGACCCTGTGCCCAGCTAAAACGCTTATCATTCATAAAAGGGCAGAATGGACTTGGGGAAAACACCTGCAACCCATCACAGCTACTAATTTCTAAAGCCCCTTGTGATTGTGAGAAAATGTCATCAATCAGACGGTGGTCAATAGTGGGAGATCATGAGAAATCTTATATATAAAAATATCACAGCTAAATGTTTCTGTTTTATTTAAAAACATGTAGCCATTAATGGGTTGCAATGAAAGGGGTGAAATAATCACATTCTAATTTTAGAAAAATATGCACTGGACGTAGTTTAGAGAAAGGCCAGAGTGAAGGAGACCAGTTTTGGAGCACTAGTAGGAATCTGGCTGAGATATTATGGTGAATTGAACTCAAGGAATTACTAGTGGATAACGGGAGTTCAGATAGGAAGAAATTTATGATATGAAATAATTAAATATATGCTTGTCAATAATATGTGGGGTTAAAAGTTTAGGGGTAAACAATAATGGCATCAAGGCTACAGGCTGGATGGAGTTGTGACTTCTCGGTACCCAGAAGTATTAGTTATGAGAGAGTGAAAAAGATGAGTTTAATGGTGCATGTAGAAAATTTCAATTACTGTGCTAATTAGATAAAACTGTCTAGAGAGAGATATTGGTCAAAAGCATCTGTTCAAGACTTTTTTCTAGAGTCAAGAACCTAGAATGGGATTCTAAGAAAAGCCAACATTTAAGAGTAGACAAAGTGAAAGATGCATTCACTGAGAGCTACTTGCTAATAATAATTTATCAAATTCACCTAAACTCAATTTACCAAATACCACTCCACAGAATACCAAGCCACCATTCATTGATTCACCATACTGCTGGTTTGTCAAACTCAGTTTGCCAAAATGGTTTTCCATTATTGTAACAACTTTATTTTCTTGAAGTTTCCCAAAGAATCTGTTTTGCCATGTATTTCATGAAGGAAGGTGTGCTCAGCAGTGTCACATGCTCAGGTTCACAATGACATTGCATGCTGATGTATCATGCAGAGTAGGAATTACCTAAGGCTCCTCTTTGCATTCCCTAATAAGCAGTTTAGCTTAACTACAAATGCTAGATCCAAAAGCACTGGTTGAGGGGCTTGTAACCCTCTAGTTTTTTTTACCAACCAACTTGGTCCATTGCCACTTGCAACTCAACTCCCTCTGATCTAGAATGAGTCAGAATTCTGCTGAGGTAGTTCTTTTCTCTGAAGGCTCTGAAACACTGTATGATTCCAGAGGCCTCTATCTCAGGAAATGTGTCAATTTCAAATAAAAAGTGTTCCCAATCTTTTGGAATTTTCACATTTAAAAACAATTCTTTGGTTACTTCCATAGGAATGTCATTCATCCATATTTCTATCTGATATCAGTTTACCATGCCTGAAACACTTTCTTAAAATTTTATTATAGTATAGTCTGCTTGTGATGAATCCTTTTAGCTTTTGTAGGTCTGAAACTATCTTGTTACAATATTATTTTAGAAATGTATTTTTCTGAGTTTAATATTCTAGCTTGAAAACTTTTTTTTGTTATTTTAAGTATATTACTTTATTCTTGTGGGGAATTACCTTCCAACAAGAAATCTATGTTTTCATTATCTTTGTTTTTCTGCATATAATGTATCTTTTTCTTCTGGATGTTTTTGAGATTTCTTGGTTTTGAGCAATGTTTTATTTTTACTTTTTTAGTAAGCTCTGTGCCCAACATGGGGCTCAAACTCACCACCTTTAGATCAAAGCTCTTCCTATTGAGCCAGCCAGATACTCTTGGTTTTGAGTAATTTAGTTATTATACATCTTGTTGCAGCTTTCTTCATGTTTCTTTTGCTAAGGTGCTAATAAGCTGAAGTAGTCCCCAACCAATGGTTGCCTCTTTTTTTATAAGCTAAGAGATTGTTCATCTATTATGAATGAGACCATCAGTGGTATAATGGATGTTTGAAAAGATAAAAACATATTTACTGTAAAGAAATGTGAGAGTCTTGTTGATATTAATGACTGCTAGTTAGTGTAGTTTTACTTGTCTCAAGCTTTTGCTAGGTTTTCAAGTAGTTCTTCCATTTTCTGATACGGGCATCAAGGAGATAGTTGGAAAAAATGAATATATGAGCTTTTCTAGTTGAATGGTGTGCCCTTAAATTTATCTTATATGGGGAAGGAAGTGCACAGAAGATGAGGCTGAATAATGGGAAGAAATTTGAGGGTGTCAAACAATTATCAATTCAGAGGTGATGAAGAAATGGGTATGGATGCACAACCCCCAGTGCTCATCCCAAGTGCCCTCCTCAATGCTCATCATCCATTTCCCCCTTCTCCCCTCTCCGTCCGCAACAATCCTCAGTTTGTTCTCTGTATTTAAGAGTCTTTTATGGTTTGGTTCCCTCTCAGTTTGTAACTATTTTTTTCCTTCCCTTAACCCATGTTCTTATGTTAAGTTTTTCATATTCCACATAGAGTGAGAACATATGATACCTATCTTTCTCTGACTGACTTATTTCACTTAGCGCAATACCCTCCAGTTCCATCTGGGTTGTTATAAATAGTAAAATTTCATTCTTATTCATTGCCAAGTAGTATTCAGTGTGTGTGTGTGTGTGTGTGTGTGTACATACATATATATGCATATATATACATATAAGTATATATCACCTCTTCTTTATCCATTCATCAGTGGATGGACATTTGGTCTCTTTCCATATTTTGGCTATTGTTATAGGACCACTATAAACACTGGGGAACATGTGCCCCTATGAATCAGCACTCCTGTATCCTCTGGATAAATTCCTAGTAGTGCTATTGCTGGGTCATAAGGTAAGTCTATTTCTAATTTTTTGAGGAACCTTCACATTGTATTCCAGAGCGGCTACACCAGCTTGCATTCCCACCAACAGTGTGAGAATTCTCCACATCCTCACCAACATCTGTTGTTTCTGGAGTTGTTGACTTAGCCACTCTAACCAGTGTGAAGTGGTATCTCATTGGTTTTGATTTATATTTCCCTGATGATGAACAATGTTGAGCATCGTTTCATGTGTCTGCTAGCCATCTGGATGTCTTCTCTGGCAAAGTAAAATACAGAATGTTTTGATCTAACCTTTCAGAGTTGCAGTTCTGTGTGACAGCATGATCCAGCATGTGGTCATGACAGAGTCATGCTGTTAGAGCACGGAGATGAACTGTCAAAGAAGTTAGAAGGCAGAGAAAAGAATAGATTACCCATCTAAAAGTTGAAAGACTCCAGTGTGTGAACTAGTGCTTCAGGATGAAAAGAAAATCAGAGAACCAGGTACCACATCTTTACTAAATAGAGTTCTAGGAATTCAGTACGTGGTCAGTAACAAAGAGAAATAGACTATGGTAGAAAGAGATGGAGTGGCCTTGAAAGAATGATTGAAAAGTACTCGTAAGAGAAATGAGATGAGAACACCAACTCCAAACTCTTTTCCTCAGGGGTGTGGGACATGGTTGAAGGAGCAGACTCACGTGAGAGGAGATTATCATTCACATGGGCAGACAGTGAAGTCAAAAGAATCAACATTCTATTTCATTGGTTAAAACTTATTCTGGATGGATCGGATTATAGCCCTGAAAATGAAAAAAAAAAAAAATTAATGAGGAGGAAAATAAATCATGTAGAGAAAAGCAATACTGAAAAATAATATGTTAACTTCTAGAGTAAGAGGACAGAGAGAATTTGGAAACTAATCACTGTCGTAGTCTATGAGAGAGCATCAAGAAAATATGTGACATCTTAAGACATAATTCGACACGTCTTTCTAGATAAAAGGGGATGCAATTCAAGGAAGCCCCAAATATAAAAAGAGATAACATCTACATTGGAGTCAGTAAATAGAAAAGTTGATAACAACAAAACAAAGCACAATCTCAGCAATAGGAAATGCGGCTACAGTGCATAATGGGTGAAAAATAAAACCCACAAAGGTTACAAAAATAGAGAGAATATGTCAAGGCAGATTTCCAGATCTAATATCTGAAGAGTTTGGATGAAAAACAGGCCAGGGAAAAAAGAAAAAAAATGATAATAAGTGTACAAGAAGAATAATTTCTTCAATTAGATTGAAAAGATTCACTGCTGTCTAGGGGAAAAATGTACAAATTAAAATGTTTTAAGAAGTCTTGAATTCACTTCAAGTTACGTGGGTTTAGAACTGTAGCTGCTTTTATAGTGTTTTCTGCATAGGTTTTTATATTTTAAAAAATGTTGGTAATTAACAAGTATTGCATGGTTATAAAAACATTACCTTACAGTGAGTTGAAAAAAAGAAATGTCAAAATTACACCTAGACTTCTATGTAAATACTGAAAAAAAAAAAAAACTGTAGAAAACTGCATTTTTATTTTAGGTTTTCTTCAGTGAAGAAAAAAGATTTACTTCCTAAACAGTCGAAAGTTGTGGTCTGGTGGTGGTGGAAATCTACCTTTCTGAAATAGAAAGAACTAACACAGCACAAGTTATTAAGTGGTGAAGTGGTTATCATCAAATAGTCTGTGAAAAGAGCTCTTGGAGTTATGGGAAAGCATCTTTTCTTAATAGAAATGTTAGCACTTCCTGGGCTCATTTATTGTTTGGGAGTGCACCAAAGTTTGCTTCTTTCCTATCAGATATCAAGGTCAACACTATTA
This sequence comes from Crocuta crocuta, assembly GCF_008692635.1. Taxonomy (NCBI): domain Eukaryota; kingdom Metazoa; phylum Chordata; class Mammalia; order Carnivora; family Hyaenidae; genus Crocuta; species Crocuta crocuta. The sequence continues at coordinate 4,586,756 of NW_027527775.1, forward strand.
TTTTCAGTTAAATCCTATAGATTCTCATTGAACATTAAATAGAAGTCACCTTGTTTCGGTAAAGCTACCATGGTGATATTAAGGCAAGTAGAAAAGTCTAAATCTGAAGTCTTTAAAAAGTCTTTAAAAAGGTTTGTTTATTTTACTGCATCAGATACAGAATAGCATTGATTTCCAAACTGAGACTGAGGTTAATCTGAACCCTGGAAATTGAACTCATATATAAGTAAGCATTGTTCTGTAAATATCAGAATGTGCCCTCCGGAGAAAGAAACTACGGAGGGCACTGGAAAGATTAAACAAGGGGTAATACTTCGTATTTAAAACAGAGGAAAAAATATATTGGAAGATAGAACTCTATCAGGATTAGTTGGGAAATATTTATCATGGAAAAAATTCAAATATTTTGGGTAAAGGACGTGAAAATAGAATGTAGCATCAGACATGCATGCTGTTAGTGGATAAGCCCAATGACCTAAAAAGCTTTTTCACACCCATTTGTCATTTCTCATAAGATTCCTTTACTTTCAAAGATGAGAAGAACAGAGAGTTTCCTGACATTGTTTTCAGTGATTTTTTTTTCTACGAGTGAGAAATAATTATCCAAGACGTTTTTGTAGAAGGACTTCAGAAGGGTTTCTAAATCATGTAACTTCCCTAGGCATACAACCTTCCTTTTTCAGTTAAGAATGTGGCAAAACACTCTATCAACAGGGTTTAGGGGGCTTTACCTGCCATTTGCTGGAACGTGAAATTTAATGTTGGCTGGTTGCCTTTCTTCTGAGATGTTCAACTACTTTTTTAACACATATAATCTCATTAATTTTCTCAAAATCCCAGGGAGCCATGATACTGATATTATTCTCTTAAAAGTGAAAGGAGATGAGGCAGAGTGACAAAATGTCTGATGATGAAGCTGCAAAGAGAAACTGTTTATACAACCTCAGATGCTTGGTGGGGACGCTCTCAATCGACATAACTCAACTTGCTCTTCGTTTTGAATGAGTCCCTTCTGGCCCTCAGCAGTCTGTTTTCAAGGTCTCTGGGAATCGAGGGTAGCAAGCAATAACGGGAGATGTAGGTCAGCCCAGGAAGTAAAATGCTATTTGCATGATTTCCTCTCTCTGTGTTTCTATGAAGCTTTGTTCTGTTCCTCATTTTTAGCATCCTAGAATTTACAGGTTAGAGTTACAGATAAAATGAGACTTTATAGATGTGCAGCATAGATGGGCCACTGGAGAGTTGTCTATTTTGAGGAAAATTGGTTTTTAATCTTATTTTGGAGATAAAGTAACTGAAGCTCAGAAGCAGATGCCTTTCTCTCTGGACCCCTAAACCTATTGGACAGCATCTCATTGGGGGGGAAGGCAAATGAGCTGAAGTCTTGAAGGAATCCACCTAGATTCGTGAAAACAGGAAAAATAAACTGGAATAAAAAAGTTTGATCTAAGTCTCAAATAGAATGAGTAAAATCTCGTTTTAGAAAGTTTTTCCTATTTTTACTGGAACTCATTTTATTGGCTAATAGTCACTGTTCATTGAATAACAAGGGACAGAGACTATTTTAAGAGCTCTACCTGCATTAGCTCTTGTAATCTGTATAAATCCGATTGCCTAGCCATTATTATTTTCCCTCATTTTATAGATGAGGAAACTGAGTGAAGTGGTGTGTCTTGTCTGAGGTTACATTTGGAGCTACTTAACTAGTCTTGTCCCAGGGCTTACACTCTTTTTTAAAATTTATTTATTGAGAGAGAGAGAGAGAGAAAACAGGGGGAAGGGCAGGCAGAGAGAAAGAGAGAGAGAATCCCAAGCAGGCTCCACACTGTCAGCACAGAGCCCGATGTGGGGCTCAAACTCATAAACCATGAAATCATGACCTAAGCTGAAATCAAGAGTTGGATACTTAACTGACTGAGCCACCCAGGTGCTACCCAGGGCTTACACTCTTGATGGTCATGACATATTACCTCTCTAATGCTGAAAGAGAGGTAAAATTTATATTTATTTATGTATTTCTATTGTTGTTAATACTGCTTCTAAACCCTGTGGAAGATACACCAGTGACACTGTGGTATTTTCTCTGACAGCTCATGGGATTATGATATAAGATGGCAAAAATCAAAGGCATACTCTAGGTGGATTGTCACTTTGGTTAGACCTGAATTCTCTCATACAAATGACAGGGAATGGGATCCAGAAGTATCTTGGCCATGATAAATCAGCAGGCATCTGGGGAACAATGACAGACTCCATGATAGTGTGATGTAGAAAGGTTCAAAAGCCATGTGGTGGTCTTCTGGAACTTAATCTTCTGTAGAGAGGTGACAGAGAGAAAGAGAGAGAGAGAAATAGAGATGCTGCCAAATACATTTATGTGATCAGCATCCCCATGACCAGAAAGCTCCAATCTTTCTTTTCTGGCTTAAATGTGCTTTATTTCATCCATTCATTCAATCCATTTTCCAAGACCTTGTCTTTGGTTCTGAAGAGACAGTATTTGACCCAAACAATAGGGCATTGCCCAAGGAGCCACACAGACCCACAGTGGCTGTTATACTGGGAGAGAGAGCAGTGGACAGAAGGAGGCCACCAACCCAGTTGCCCTTGCTGTGGTATTGAAACACAGCCCTGGGTATCAATTCTTCACTGTCTTTTTGTTCAAGGTCACTCAGGTCTCACTGGAGTTGCCTGTGTCCTTGTCTGTACTCTCTGGCTTCTTGCTTATATTCTGGGCTGCTGTTTTCTGCCTTAGTTTTGTGGATTTTCCCTATGATTTCTCATCCCCAGAAACTCAAAACTGTAGTTAATTTTTTAAACTATCTTTCAGTTACTTCTGGGTTTTTGTGCTGAGGAAGGAGAACTCCGTCTGTGCTCGTTTATCACGAGTGAAAATTGGTATCGCTACCATTGAAAAATATTTTTGAAAGTCCTGCTTTGAAATGGCGTTCACATCCTGAAATATATTCCTTGGAATTAATCAGTGTACACGTTGTTCACCCTTTGAATTTGCTACAAGAACATTTAGGTCAATTCTCCATAAAGTAGGTGATCAAATGGAATAAAAACATTTTTGGCAAAAAAATAAAGTCAGTGAGTGGTATGGCCATGAAGTCATGAAACTGATTTTCTTTCTGAAGGCGGAATGAAATGTCTTTGCTTATTCATTTGTTCACTTACTGTTTGATGTGCATTTTTAGGCACTTGCAACACGTTCCCTGATCATTTTGGAAAGAAATTACAATTGAGCATACAATCCCAGATGAATCTTTGTGTGTACAGAGTGCTTACAGACCAGTTCTGCCTCCCAGGAATGCCCGAATATAGGACAGTTATTCATCATAATATTATCTCTAGACAAAGCAGTGAAACATTTGCATTAGCCTATTATTAACAAATTTACTTTCACAAAGGTATAGGAAAAAATTCTTTCTATAATTAAGAGACATGGGCAGTCATGTTAGAACTCTCTAAACACTTCAAGGACAGTCAGATGATAAAAATTGTATAAGTCTTGGTCTTTGAGTTATCTCAGCTAAACATTAAACTGCTACATTGCTTAGCCTTCATGGCTACCTGTTAAGCTGTGATTGTACAGCTTTTGTTTACCTCACACAATATCTTTACTAGTAAGGTTGCCAAATGCAGGGTAAAGACCGCAAGAAGTTTCTGCTTCTATTTTCCGCATGTGTTAAAATGGCATGGTGGCTCTAGTGGCATTAATATTCTGATATCTGAGGTTTCTGCACTTTCTCTAGGAAAGAATTTTTCTGGATGAAATGTTTCCCACCTCATACTCCAGATACTGGAATCCAGATATAGAATGCACAGAGGAAATAGCATTAGTGTTTTCATAAGTTGATATTTAAGGAAAACCATTTATGAAGATTCAGTCCTCTTGAAATTTCACAAATAACATTTTCACTCGTATTTCAAGTGATACGGTAACAAGATTATGTACATATGTATAAGTGTATTATGTGCGCATTTAGAGTTTTTATTCATGAAGCCTGATTGATTACTTCTGCACTAGTGTTTAGTATATAAACATTTTACTCCTGTTTTCACTTTAGGCTGCATAGTAGATAAAAAGTTGTAGAAGGACAGCTTTTTAAAATATACATTAGTTGATTTTTTTCATAATTTGCTGCTTGTTTACTTTGTTAATAGAATAGTAGAATAGTTCAAGTTGGCTAAATAACTTATTCTCATGTGATATAGAGTAACTTTAAAAAAATAATAATTCAAAATTTTAACCACCTGTCCTCTGCAAAACTTTGAAAGGGAAGAAAACCCTTTATAATCTCTAAATAATAGGTAGAGTTAAATAATGCAAAATCAATTATTTAGATAAATCATATCTTATATGTACTTTTCTAGTTTTAAAAAATAACTTTTGGGGCGCCTGTGTGGCTCAGTCAGTTAAGCATCTGACTTTGGCTCAGGTCATGACAGCTCAGAGCCTGGAGCCGGCTTCAAATTCTGTGTCTCCCTCACTCTCTCTCTCTCTGTCTCTGCCCCTCCCCTGCTCAGGCCCTGTGTCTCTCTCTCTCAAAAATAAACATTAAAACAAAGTAAAAAAAAACTTTTGAGGCCCATTTGGACAACAATAATTCCCTACTTTGCCAGGGCAGGTTGAGAATTTAGCCATCTCTAACTTTCAGAGATGAGTTAGAGATTTTTAAAATACTTTTTTTCTTAATGTTCATTTATTTTTGTGTGTGTGAGAGAGCATCTGAAAGCAGGGGAAGGGCAAAGAGAGAGGGGGAAAGATGATTTGAAACGGGTCCTGAAGCAGGGCTTGAACTGGTATACTGCAAGATCATGACCTGAGCCGAGTTCAGAAACTCAAGCAACTGAGCTACCCAGGCGCCTCCCTTTCTCCTCTTTAAATGACCAACCCACAGCATATGTTCAGTAAATACTGTTGAACCAATGAATTCTTTTAATTTACCTAACAAATTAAGTATTTTCTGTAAATTCAGTGAAGAAGAAGAATTAGAATAAGCACCTGAGCCACATTACTTGATTCTCAGCCCAGTACTTTTCCCCCTTAATGTTAAATTGTTTCTGCATTATTCTACATTATGTTACATATAAACACTATTTACCTTAATTTTCTGATGTGAATTAAGTTACTGCTTTGAAGACCTGAACTATGCCAACCTTTTAAATGAGAGTCTTCAGGACTCTGTTTTTCAATTATTTGCTAACTTGTGCGATGTAGTTAGAAAAACGCATGTGCTACATTTCTCAGTGTATTTCTGAAGAAAGTCTTGGGTTTCATTCAAGGTTTCTCTGACCCTGGCTTTAGTATGACTGATGTCTTCTTACGAAATATCATCAGTTACTATGACACTGTGGCCGTGTAGAACGTTTTGGAAGTTTCAAGTTTGGAAACATCAGCATTAAGAGTTCCTGAATGTCTATCACAAGAACCTCCGGTCAAATTTAAGGCTTACGGAGTGCAAAATAACTTTCCATTACGTGAGGAAAACCGGGAGTTCCTTGTTACCTTTTATAAAAAATTTTTTTCAATTTTTTTTTTATTTATTTCTGAGAGAGAGAGAGAGACAGCATGAGCAGGGGAGGGTCAGAGAGACAGGGAGACACAGAATCTGAAACAGGCTCCAGGCTCTGAGCTGTCAGCACAGAGCCCAATGCAGGGCTCAAACCAACGAACCATGAGATCATGACCTGAGCCGAAGTCTGATGCTTAACCGACTGAGCCACCCAGGTGCCCACTTTGTTACCTTTTTAAAGAAAAGTGAGTAGAAAATAATAAGTAAGATGAGACTTTTACATTATCCTGTTGGTAAGTACAGCAGGGTAAGATGATGATATACTTTAACACAACACTCATATTAGTAAAAATGTTTGGCAAGCCAAACCTGCAGACCCTAAGGATACTAGTGATGGAAATAAACGGACCCTTGTCAAAATACTGCCCTTTCTCCTTTCCTTTGAGCAGAAAACACATCCAGGGATACTATAAACCACTTGTAAAGACAAGAGGCACCCAGCAAAGCAAATGGTGTGATGTGTTATCATCACTGCCACTACCAGCTTTCTCGCTGTTAGGAGTTCACGATTTGGCATATGTGAAATTATGGTATATCGTGTGATGTCCCTAGCACTCCATCTGTTGGCAGTATTCCATGCAGCTTCTGTGTGCCATTCTCCTTCTGCAAAGGTGACTTCAGTGTAGCTGTAGCAAGTGCTATGTCGCGGTAACTCACCAAAGCATCTCAAGCATCTTCTACAAATGCTCCGTATCTGGACATGACTAAGGGACTTGAGATGTGAGTGAGCTCCTTCCAATCTCAGGCCGTTTCTTGTTTACTCCTTATGGATTCTTAATTCTATCAACCTCAGTCATTTCCCAAAGTGTCCCGCTATGTGTGAGCTCCATCTCAAAGATCTGTTCTCTTACTCTCGGGAGGAGATGTTGCTTCTATTTTCTGTGATCATGGCAACATTTTTTTCTGAGCCCTTGTAACTTCACACATCTTCCCTTCAAATCCTTCCCCTCTTTTCCATGCTTTCCTTTTGACCATTTCTAACCCATGTGCTATCTATTCCCAATCCTTATTTTCTCTTCCTAATGTGCTTCATGAGTGAATCTGGCAGAGCTCTTTGCTAGTGTATATTTCTTCCTGTGTGTGTTTTTCCCCCTCTGCCTACAAAGGCAAGTATTTAGGTCTCCAGTCTTAAACCAACCTCGCCTTCAAGTTACCATTCTTTATCTCTTTTCTTCCCCACCACGCCTCTTGAAAAAGTAGTTTGCATTTGCTGCCCGCACTTCATGGCCACCTTTCTACCTCTTGTCATTTATTTTTAAAAAACGTTTATTTATTTTTGAGAGGGGGGAGGGAGTAGCGAGAAGAGGGGAACAGAGGCTCTGAAGTGGGCTCTGTGCGATCTGTGCTGACAACAGACAACCCGAGGCGGGGCTCGAATTCACAAACCATGAGATCGTGAGCTGAGCTGAAACCAAATGAGCCACCCAGGTGCCCCTCCACCTCTTATCATTTAACTTATTAGCTCACCACTTTCAGGATGACTCCGTATTCCCTGTTTGACTCCACTTGCTTCGTCCCTCATCTGTGGTGGCCACCTCAGCCTTCCTTTCTGAGTTTTTCCTATTTCAAGAACATTAACCTATTTTTCCCCACTTATTTTTTTTAACTTCTCTTTTCTTGCTTTTCCACATTCTATGTGTTAGCTTTCCTTAAGTTTGCTTACTTTTTACTGTCACTGCAGTCACCATTGTCGTCATCATGTTCCCTCCTCTCTGTTCCCGCTCTGCTCACTCTCCAGGTCTCCTGTTTCCACACTTGCTCTCCACAGATTGCTTATCTTGCGTTTCCAGCTGTCAGATCTGTGTTTATATTCCGCTGGATTTTTTTACTACTACCGTAAACTTAAGAGATATAAAAGTAAACTCATTCTATTTTTCCCCAACCAATTCTCTCTCCCGATGTTGAAATTTGGATTTATGATAGCATCATTCTCTCAGTCACCCGGGCAGGAACTGTCAAAGAAATAGTGGTGTTGTTTGCTGCGGCACACACTTCCCTGTCCTTTCCCCAACAAGTAGCCACATGCAGAGATCCAAAACCCCTTCATCTTTTCCTCCAAATTTTTTTCTTTCCTGTCTATTCTGTTTGTCAATTACTGGTTCCTCTGGCTAGAACTTGCATACTGGTTCCCCTGCTGTCTCTGATATTCCTATTTCTTTACAATATAATTTATGTATCCATCCTGATTTTCCACAAGTTACTTACATATCAATCTTCCCTAAGCACAGGTTTAACCACCAAATTCTCCAATGCAAAATGATCCTCCATTGCCTAATAAATTATATTATGTATATCTAACCCAAAGAATGATAATTTCTCCTTCCCACCTGATGCTCCATTACTTCTTTATTTTTCTGTATTCTCCACTCACATTACAATATTAAATCCTGAATAATCTGTTTTTCAAAAAATTATTTTTATACTGTATCCTCTGCCTACATTTTAGTCTCTATTTATTGAAAGCTTAACAATCATCCTTCCATGTGAAGCTTTTCCCGATCTTTCCTGACTTCTGAAATTAAAAGTGATCGCCTCCTTTGAAAAAGTCACCACCTAATTAAAATCAGGACATAAAGCAGAGATGTACTAACCGGTAAACTGGGGGGGAGCATCTGATCTGAGAGGGTAAATGGAAAAGTCGAAGTCAATTACTGAATCTCTTAAACGCGAAATGCTGAATACTACATGGGGGCACATAATTCTACTGCCTTGAGAACCAACATGAGAAAACAGTAAACTAACTACCTAGAGCGACAGATATGTTCTATCTTGAATTCTATTTAACCAAATCATCCTTGCTTTCTTTTTTCCTTTCTTTTCAACGTTAATAAGCTCAACCTTTTCTTTTCAACGTTAAAAAGCTCAACAGTTCTGATACCCTATCCATAATAGAGATACATTGTGGCACGGATTCTCATTGGCTCAGACAGGGATGACTCAGTAGCATCTCCTTTTTGGGAAACATAGTCCAATCTTAGTGGAGATGTCACACATAGATTTTAAAAAGCACCTCAGAGGGGCGCCTGGGTGGCTCAGTCGGTTAAGTGTCTGACTCTTGGCTTCGGATCAGGTCGTGATTTCACAGCTCTGGGAGTGAGAGCCTGGAGGTGTGTGATTCTCCGTCTCCCTCTCTCTCTCTGCCCCTCCCCCGATTGTATTGTCTGCGGTCTCTCTTAAAATAAATAAACTTTAAAAAATGTTTAAAAAGCACCTCAGGGATCATAAACCACCATTCCCACACCCAACTCTTCTCCCTGGCCAAGATACTCATTAGTATACTTTCCCTTCTATACTAAATGATAAACTTTTGGAAGGCAGATGGTAGGTATTACTCATTATTGTATCTCTCAGATCACTTAGTATAGTGTGTGACACATAGTTGAGACTAAATAAATCTGTTATGCTTGAATGAATGGGAAACTTGGGTTAAAAAATTCTACATGGCTTCCTTAATTACAGAATTAGAGTAATTTTTCCTACTTGAATATAATGTAAGATCTTCTACTTGTATAAGCCTTGAGGACAGATAGCATGACTCCATATTTTCTTCTGAGAATTATTTAACAACATATCTGATTCTACTCTCTTACTTATTACAATAGTGAAGCTTGGAAAGTTATCATTTTAATCTCTGACGATGGGATGCAGTTTTATTCCAGACTTCAGAGTCTTCTAATCTTTAAATTACTTTTTTTGTCAATATAATGAAATCATAACGAGGGAAGACAAGAAAATACAAATGAGCATAACTGATGGCTTAAAATTCTTTAAATTTTTTTTAATATTTTATTTATTTTTGAGAGAGAGATAGAGACAGCATGAGCAGGGGAGGGTCACAGAGAGAGGGAGACACAGAATCTGAAGACAGGCTCCAGGCTCTGAGCTGGCAGTCAGCACAGAGACTGATGCGGGGCTTGAACCCACGAACCATGAGATCATGATCTGAGCCTAAGTCAGATGCTTAATCAACTGAGCCACCCAGACGCCCCTTAAAATTCTTATTAAAGGGAAATTTATGATTGTTTTGTTGAGATAAAACAAAATATTTGACACACTATCTCAACGAATATTTCATTTTTTTTTCAAAAACAATTTGACACCCATCAAAACATAAGTATAGGGAAAAATGTGAAAGTGACTTAGTGCAAGTGACATTTTTAAAGAAAATATTCATAAAAAATCCATGAACTTATAGCAAGCCCAAGATGTAAAAAAATTCCTCTCAACAAGCCGGATTTCATATATTTCTTATCTCAGTTTAGACACATGTTAAACAGTAATATTAAAAGGGCTTAATGTTAACTACTAAGATCATGCTCTGTATCAGGTACTTTTCTTTTTATATTGCATATTTTATATTAATAGATTACTAATGCTACCAAATGCTTTATACATTTTTATCTCAAATATCTCACTTACCTTGCAAGGAAAATATTGTTATCTAAAGCTCTTATACATTAGTGCCAGACTAGATATGAATAAAAGTTTGCTTAATTCCAAAGACTTATGTTATTGCATAGAGAATATTTTCCAATCATACTGCAATACTTGATGTAGAATGTTGTGACAAGTCTTACATATTTTGTCTCCTCTTTTGCTTTCCTTGAGGCTTAGATATTAATCCAGGAAAACAAGGCAGGATCTATTGCCCACCAGTGAGGAAGCTTTCCTATGTAAACAATTCCCTTGCTCTACCATGACACATCACTTTGACTTGAAAGGTTTTAATAAAACGCTTCACGCAGAAGAAACGATATTCTCACTTACACACCAACAAATACATGGACACGTTATATGTTTAACATAGTTAGAATTCCGGGGAGATGGGCAATTACATTGGAAATCAGTATTTCGTAACAAGACAAAAACACAAAATAAATGTAGGAAAAAATTTTTAAAAATCAGGTATAAAACAAAAGTAGAATTCTTACTATAAAAGCGCTCTGAAAATCAGAACATCCAAAAAGCTACCAAGTCCTACCAACAACATGAAGAAAGCACTTGCTGTTTATTATTGCCCTGTACACTCGCTGTATCTGGGGGAGCCCATCTGTTATTAACAGATGCTTAGTTGCCAAAGAGAGGAATTCTGTTTCATGTTTTATTGTGTAATGATATTATGTAAAGCGCTGCTTTGTGTCATCGTTTCTGGATTGATAGCCGATAGCCACAAATTGGCCCAAGTAAAATTGTGAATTTTTTGGAAAGGTCAATAAGAATCAATAACACAATGGTTGTAGGGTTAGGCTAAAGAAGGTGAGCGATATTTTAGGGGTTTAGGTCAAGAGAAGTCATTCAATAATTCATGTGCCATTAATAGAATTAGGTTATTCAGTTAAATGTACCTGTTTATCTATCTTTGTATGTGTGGCATCATAAAATGGGACAAAATATTGGGGTCTTTTTGACAGACCTGCTTGCTAGAGATCTAAACTTGGAGGATCTGCTGTTCTCATGCATGTAGGAGAGTCCTGAGTGGACCCACTCACAAGGATGGATTTTGTGGCCCCGTTTTCCTTACATTCTAATACTAAATCATTTACTGTGTTCCTGTGTTAGTCCTTCCGGGATGATAAAGCAAAAATACTGCATATTGAGTGGCTTACAAACAACAGAAATTTATTTCTCACAGTCTGGAGGATGGGAAGTCCAAAGGACTTGGTGTCAGTGACTTAGTATCTTCTTGCGATTGCTTCAGGTGGTAGAAGGTGCAAGTGATCTCTCTGGGACCTGTATTATAAGGGGACTAATCCCGTTCATGAGGGATTCACTTTCATTACTTAATTACTTCTCAAGGTTCACTTCCTAATGTGACAGCATTAGGTTAGAGTATCAACATATGAATTTTGGGGCAACCCAAACATTGGGACAATAGCAGTCTCTGTATAAATATGATTCCTGTAACACCATCTATTACACGCGCCAGATGGAGGCATGCATTAAGTCTGTAGAATCAACATGGGACCCTAAATTATATGATTAATAATTCTAAATCTACTTTGAGTTTAGAATATTAGGATAATAGTAAGTGGATCATAGACAAGTCTACATGAACTGTTTGGATGCTTACATATAGCCTCTATTTGAAGGCATGATTTTCCTAAATAAAGACCTGACAGAGTATGTTGATAACATCACGTGATCATGTATTTAGTTTCTCAGCAGTTAAGTAAAAGATTTCCAACAGTTCAAGGATTTTAAAAAATCATTGGTTTGATTTAGCACAGTGCTTTTGAAAATGTATTCCTGACCAGTAATGATTATGCAAGCTGTTAGTAAACATTAGGTGAAAATTTGGTTCCAAGGACTTATATGTTTGAGCAAATATGGGTTAAAAAAAGTTAAAGTGGACTCTTGCAGAAGCTCTTAGTTATTTTAAAGCACTAATGAGGGGAAGCCCACTCCCGTCCTGTCTCTTTTACTGAATGCAGCTTCAAAAATTAGACAGAATGTATGGAGCAGCTAGCAGAGAGTTCTTAAAAGTTAAGAGTAACAGATGGATTGGAGCAGAAGACCAGCATCCAGGTACCACTGAAATAGCCGTGAATGTATCATATTCTCCCTCTTGTGTACACTGGGCTGGATTCAAGGTATCCAGAACCCGGAAGTGGATTTCTGGATGGACAGAAGGAGTTCGGGAGAAGCCCTCTAGTTTAGATTTGAGGAATAGGAAAGGGGTCCGCCATCAGTGACCAGCACAGCAGGGACAAGCAATGATCTAAAATTCTGAAGAGAAGTTTCCTCTCCATTTAGAGGGGCTGTGGCCCAAAGAGGTGGAAACGAAGCTCTCTGTTTTCCTGTATCTCTGTCATTTTCCCCCTTGACAGTTGAGGTAATTTCATAGCAGAGGAGTAAAAAAAGCCCTACCTTTTTGGCCAAAGACCTAAAAAAGAGAGTCTCTAGGGTGCCAGGAAGTGCCAGAAAGATCATGGAGGTTAGAAAAGTGACCCTATAAGGCTATGAACTCCTGTGCTCAGCCCAGAACCATACGTGCATGGATCTAATCTTACACAACACACCAAAGAAGTTGAGAGTTGTAGTAAGCAACAGACCACTGCTCACACCTCAGAATAGCCATGGGTGGTGCATCCATGGTGCAAATCCTAAAAACTCTTCAAAGACTCTGAAAACGGAAATGACATTGAAATAATAACCCACAAATGACTGCTTTGAATATGTGACTGGAACCAAACCGTATTTATGGCCTGTTAAAACAAAAATACCAACATTCTCCATAGGATTAAAACAAATCTCAAAGCATAATATTGAAAACATCCAGGAGACAGTGCATACAATGCCTAGCAGCCTTTTGAGATGGGGAGGGGAGGTTTGGGGATTTGTAAAAAGGCTAGCTGTTTTCTTTTTTCCTGTTTTTTGTAAAGACTAGATTCATAAGACAAGTTATACATCTTCATTTGTAAGATAGTTGTTGTTGTTTTTAATGTTTTTTAATGTTTATTTATTTTTTTGAGAGAGAGATAGTACATGAGCAGGGGAGGGGCAAAGAGAGAGGAAGACACAGAATCTGAAGCAGGCTCCAGGCTCCAAGCTGTCAGCACAGAGCTTGACGTGGGGCTTGGACCCACGAATCTCTGAGATCATGACCTGAGCCAAAGTCAGATGCTCCACCGACTGAGCCACCCAGGCACCCTTAGGATAGTTGTTTTTAATTCCTCAAAGAACTGAGTTGTAACCTTTATGATATTAAGGCATTGACCCATCCATCCAATGACATTACCTTTAATTTGCTTCTTTATATTGGGGAGATCTTCAACTAATAGAAATCAAAAGATTCCTACGTGCTAGATTTAGAACTGTTTGTTTTTGGCTTGTCCCCCCACTATCCCCAGCACAGGGCACATAGTTTCATTTCACTTAGGGAAGAAGGCCTAACTAAAAAGTTTCTATCAGTTTCTGAATATCAGTTTCCAACTTGGCTAACTTCTGACCATACAGCTACTTAAGACAAATCATTTCAATGATTTTATCAAGCTTCAGCTGAGACAAACAATAAATAATCCTGGCAGTATTGGACAACCCCATACCACCCTCCCAAGATGCAGATCTACTCCCAAGATGGCCAAAGGAAAGGACTTAGACAATTCCCCTGAGACCAGGTGTAGCAGGATTCTCACACAGAGTCATGACACTGAGGCGCTTCTGTCCAGGCAGGAACTATATTCCAGCCAGCACCACTCAGCTGGGTTAGTGTTGAAGGATTTGACGAAATCTTCAAGGACAATCTTGTCTTCAGTGTCCCACTTGATTGCCAGTGAGACGCCGCTCTCTGGGCCAGTGTTTTGAGGAGAGAGCCCTAGAAGGGTACAAACGAAGAGGCCCAGGTGTTTTAGGGTTCTGGCCTTGGAGATTTTGAGGTTGTACGGCCACTAATGTGGTAGCTTTTGTGTACAGTCTTGTGGTCTTTTCAGAACATAAAGGCAATTCAGAGGACTTGTAGACTGAGGATAGAGGGGAATGGCAGGAGACACATCAGTCTTACTGTCTTCTGTTTTAGGGACCGCTTGGGTCTTTAATTTTTCATTAGCTTTCTGCAAGGAAACTTTCAATGAAGCAATTTTGGAGTTTGAAGTCTTTTGGAGGCTTCTGTTTGCTAATTAAAATACATATCCCATTCTGTTTGCTTGAGTTGGGAAACCTTGCTTTCAAGTGCCTTTCTTGAAGGAACAATGCTGCCTAATTGGAACATTCCCCATAATGATTATTGTAATTCTAGTTGTCTTGGTAAGGTTTTACCATTTTTGTAGTTATCTGCAGCTTCCAGGACCACCATTCTTAGACATAAAATAAGCAGGTGTGCTGCATGGTCCACACTCAATTCTTTGAAACTTCTAGATCCCATTTCTCTAGCTAAGCCTTCAGTCTCCTGGAGACAAATTAATACCGAAAAGGGATGTGCCACTGGGTAAGGGCCGTGTGTTTTTTACAATGTACCTTGTTGCAAGGAAGTTTTCTTGAGGTTGGTGGGTAATATGGTGTCAAGTTCACCCATTTCTTGAAAACTCAACTTAGCATGGGAATCTTATAGTTAGGTGGTGAGTGCTCCAACAGCTTTGAAGTGCATATGCTCTGTGCACCAACTTTATGGCTTTGGCTTCCCAGATCCCTATTAGCAAGGACCCTATTGTTCTTTCCACAAGATGCCTTTATAGTGGAAGATGCCTTGATGGCTTTTCATAGTCTGACTTGTGCCTATTTTGATTTTGATGGTCAAAATAGTCTGAAATTCTTGTCTTAACTTATTTTCCTGAGTACCATTCCCCCCTCCTCCCCTCATGGTTTATGCTGTGGACTTATCTCAAGGCTTTATGATCCCCTAACAGCTGCCAGCCGAGGCGGACTCCCAAATATTCTGGGACCCCAGAAACTTTCTGGGAATTTTAACGAACTCTGGAACCTTTACAAGTCCCCAGAATCCCAGAAACTTATATCTACTGCTGGGGAGGGGCAGAAAGAGAGTGAGTGAGTAAGTGAGAGAGAATCCCAACCAGGCTCCATGCTGTCAGCTCAGAGCCCATTGTGGGGCTCAAACTCATGAACTGTGAGATTGTGACCTGAGCCAAAATCAAGAATCGTCTGCTTAACTTACTGAACGACCCAGGTGCCCCTATTTGCTTTTCTTCTCATAAAGGTTGTTTGGTTCAGAGAGCTCACACAAGAGAGTGGGGCTCAAATCTGAGAGTGACTTACCTGGCTCTCAGGAATGAGGAGAGGAAGAGTGAACTCAAAGGGTTCAGTAGGTGTGTCTCATGCTCAGGCTGTTGGCAGCCAGCTTGAAATCCCATTTGTTGCCAAAAGCTGTTTAAAAATGATGAAAGCAAACAATTTAGGTGATACGCACTTTAACACTTCACAACGTAGCCAGTCTCCTGTGGAAAACTGTAAAATGGGCCAGAAGCCAGAAAGCTTTGTAGGATAAAGAAAAAAGAACATAAGAGACAAAAATAGAAAACATCTAATTGTCTAGGGCCACATAGTCAGTCAACCTCGTCTGGGGTGAGAAAACCCAGAGTTGGCTTGGCGTCTGTGGATGGCTGACTGGATATACTGTGACTTGGGTCACTTGGAGCATTTACAGGGACATGAGAGTTATCTAAGTTTCAGTGTGCTGACGTGACACCCTGGCAGGAGCAGCTCCATCTTGGACCTCAGAAGTTATTTCAGCGTAAGTCAGTTGTCATAATCTCATTTGAAATGTGTGCTGAAGCTGTCAGATAACTTGATCGTTCGTTATTCTAGGTGAATAAGGGTTTAAGTGGAATTCAACATTTGCTCAGGCATGAGTTTCTGTCCATAAATAACAGAAAGACAATCTAGAAAAGAGAGGCCATGAGAGAGAAATAAATCTCATGTTGGCTTCATGCCTAGGACTAATGAAGGAAAAGAAGGTTGGCCAAAATGAACAATAATTCAAAGGGGGCAACTGTATATCCTTTAATTGATTTTTTTTCATAGGGTTCATAACCCTGAGATATCAGAACTTGTGACCAAAATTGGGATTTGTCAAGTCCACAGCATGGATGTCACCTTGGGCACTCTGCATATCAGGAGCTCAGGTAGAAAATGAATTACACACACACACACACACAGAAATATCTTAACACTGACATTGACCCTCTCTAGCAGAAGCCAAGTTCCTGTCTTTTACTAGCATATTAGCCCAAGTGTCACAATTCAAGACTGATTGCACTTTCCTTTTATGATATGAGTCACGGTAGGGGGAAAAAGGTATGTGGATAACTACACAATTTTTCTTGAGACTCTCAAATAATTAGTTGCTTCTATACAAAAAGAACAAATAAAAAAAAAAGCAGTGGCAACTGATTGTATTTACCCACTCAATTAATTTACTTAGCTTTCAATTTAAAAACACATCCTTGCTTCCTAATAATCTTGACTAATTTCCTAATACTTGCATATGTGAGGGAAATCTGAAAGACCAAGAGATACATTTGTAAGAGTAGGATTGCGATTAAGCACCAAAATAGTAATTCTGTGGAAGATAGTTTCAGCATATTTTTCCTGGAAGAGAAAATTAAATATTCTAACATTGTTTTTACTCTGTCTTCTTTAGTTTGTGGGAAAGGTTTACCAATGTTTTATTATATTTATCATACATAGTACTTTGTTTTTCCTTTCCTTTTGTTTTCTGTACGCTCTGCTTTTTTCTTAGATAACATTGTATAAAAGCAGACATCCAGCTGAGTTTGGCTGTATCACTGGTGTGTGTGCTCACCAGCAGGGCCTCATCCTTTCTGAACTTCAGTTTCCTTACCCATAAAGTGGGAACAATCCCAGTCCTTCCTGCATCATCAAGTTATTGTGAGAATCAATGTCATGACAGCATTTGGCAAATGGAAATACTATAAAAATACTGATTCATGTCATCACGATTGTTTTGTCTTTGACATTTTCCACCAATCCATGCCTATCAAAATCCCACCTTAATTAAAACTGCTTGGTCACAATTTATTTCCATGTAAACTTTCCATCTGTACACTGTCCCCTTGATGTTGGTATTTGAGTTGTTTGTTCTTTAAGGGTTCATTCTAAGAGAATAATGTGGGGATAGGAGTATATAAGATATCAAAGCATCACTACAGTGTTTTGTGTATCACTTGAATTCAATAAATGTTCATTGACAGGAACCCATCAATCCCAGTGCAAGGGTGGGTAGGTGGCTATGTTCATTCCTTGTTCAAAGCTTTTGTTTGGTTTTCAATGTCCAGCACAGAATTAGCAGAGAAGGTTCTGGAGGAAGACCACCTGGGCCTTATCTCAACTTGCTCATCTTTTAGCTGTGTAATATTGGACAAGTCACCTGAAATTCTCTTCACTCTACTTGTTCAGTGGGCAAAATAAGTATGATACTGGTATCTACTTCATGAGATTATTGCCAAATTTAAAAAATGCAAAGTACTTAAAACACTACTGGGTGCATAATAGATTTTTAAAAAGCATTTGTTGCTGTTATGTGAGCACAGATGGGAGTCTGTGGGAAGATTTTGCATGGTTTGGTCACTACGTCTCTCATCTTCACCATGCTACAACCTCTGTCCCCACCCAAACTCTTCCCCCCACACACTATATTACTCCAGCCATATCTCTGCTTTCAGTAGATTCTTGGATCACAGAATTTGGACTACTTTATCCTGCCTTAAGGCATCTGTACCTGGTCTCTCACGTACTTAGAATAGTCTTTTCACTTCTTAATTCCTACTTGTCTTGCAGAGCTCATTTAAAATATCACCTTCCTGGGGCGCCTGGGTGGCTTAGTTCCAACTTCGGCTCAGGTAATGATCTCACAGATCATGGTTCGAGTCCCACATCAGGTTCTGTGCTCACAGCTAGCTCAGAGCCTGGAGCCTGTTTCAGATTCTGTGTCTCCCTCTCTCTCTGACCCTGCCCTGCTCATGCTGTCTCTTTCTCTCTCTCAGAAATAAATAAAACATTAAAAAAATTAAAATATCACCTCCCTGGGGGTTCTTCCTTAATCTACAAGATTGGTTCATATGCCCCTTTTAATCATGAACATAACTCACTGTGTGTCTTTGTTCTGAGCACTAATCATAATCATGATGAAAGAACTACTTTTGAAATTCATTTTTTGCCTGTCCTACTAAGATTCTGTATTCTTAGGACTTAGCCCAGTATATGTGGAAAAACACTGACAGTTCAGAACGTACTTAAATTATGACTACCAGATGAGATAATACAGGAAAAACCGGCTTGTATTTAGTTAATACTACACAAATTTGAATCACCGTTGTGATTATTATTATCCAGTACCATTCAATATCCTTCAGATCACAACCAACATAAACAGGCCAGGATCTATAAAATTTTCTACATAATCCATGTTCTTCCAGAAATCACGGAGGCTATCTATCACAAAGCTGTCCATAAACAAGTATAATTTTAGAAAATGAGCATCTTGTTCAGATATGTCTACAGCACATTTTGGGGGGAAGCATATTGGATAGTTATTAAATAACATGCCTCTAGTCTAAATTAGACTTGAATAAACTGATCAACCTCCTATTCAAGACACAGCTTAAAACAGGTTTCATTAACATCTGGTATTTCCCAGCTCACTTTTCTCATTATTAAAGCCAATAAATGGCTTAGGTTGAAATTATTCTCAGAGGGTCTTTAGAAGAGAATTGACCAGAGCTGTTTATTACTTTGCTTCCCAAATGTTGCCCAAAATATCCTTTGGTAATCAATGCATGACTAGCATTCTAGAACCTATTAAGGACAAAGAATTTGGAATCTGCTATGCTCTAGGCTTCACTCCTGGTAGAAACTCTGTTAATTAATTTGCTAAGAAACCTTTTATATAAGGGACCTATTTAAAATATTAATTCCTCCTTGAAATTTGGTTCAAGTAATAAGTTTACCCTTGAAGATAAACTTGTATATTTTCTCTGGTTAATCATGAGTTCTGTACAAACCAAAATATTTCCTTTTATTCTTTTTCTTCTGATACAATCTTGGCTAACTATAGTAACCAACTTACTCTAATTTTCCATGAACATCTATGTATTTATCACTTGCTGAAATTTTTGTTCTATGCTCAATGTAATTGTCCTGTGTAATACACTGTCAAATTTTGTATGGGGGCTCACAATTAAGCAAATCCATGTAAGTTCTAACAAGGAGGTTAGAAACCAGGCAACAAAAATTCTGACATTAATTCTGTATAATGTCTTTTGTACATGAGTCATAAGTCTAAGCTCCAGACATACCCCAAGGTTGCTGGGTGCTTACAAAGCTTTAAGGAAGTGGATTATTTATTTTCTTTTTCCCTCATAGAATAACCATTTAGATAAATATGTATGTTATGATTTATTTCTGAAGCATCAAGAAAGGGGCACCACGGTAATTTATTAGATCTTAACTGCAGCATGATTCTCTCCTTGTCCTCCTTTTGCATTGACTTATCCTCAAGGACATGTCCCATTTCTAAGCTGTATGACGCAACCACCCAACCATGTAGCAAGTGACACTGCAGAATCAGGTAGATGCTAGATGCTAACTGGAGGCGGAGCCATGACCTTTCTCCTTTCCATTCTTTACTAATTAAAGAAAAACAGCATGGGAACCTGTGGAATAGAAGGACAATGTAATTTGGGGTTAGTCATTGGTACTCCACTAACTACCGTGAACTTGACCAAATCTTTGTGATGCTGTTAGAAGCATTATATGAAATCGCATATGAATAGCCAGCTGAAGAGAAGGTGATTTCAAGGATCTGTTATTGGTATTAGTGCTCTTGCTCTTAGTAAGAGCCTTGGGGGGTGCCTGGGTGGCTCAGTTGGTTAAACATCTGCCCTGTTGATATCATGATCTCAGGGGTTCATGAGTTCGAGCTTCAGGTGGGTTCTGCGCTGACAGTGTAGAGCCTGCTTGGGATGTTGCCTCTCTCCCTCTCTCTCTGTTTCTCCCCTGCTTGTCTTTTCTCTCTCTCTCTCAAAATAAATAAATAAACTTAAAAAAATTTATTTAAAGAATCTAAAAAAAAAATAAGAGCATTGGTAGCCTCTGCATGCTCTCTTTACTCTCTCTTTGGTGAGGTAAAATGGGTAAGTGGGTGATTTTGTGACTCCAATATGGAAGTAGCTAAAATAAAATCCTAATTCAAACAAACCAATAATTCAACCATTGAGAACTTTAGTATCTTTTCACTTATATGCACTAAATTGGAAGAGTTAAAAAACTACTGTGCTATCAACCCATCAACAGCTGACTGAGGGAGGAAAATGTATTTGATTTCCTTTTACCAGTATAACTGTTACCATTAGGCTTCTCCCAAGCTTCTTCCCTCTAGATGGTTGGAGTCTTCCCCAGTCTTGTCTCCTACTTTGACAAATTCTTAGGCCTGCTCCCACGATCTTCCTCCAGGATCATTTTCTCTACACAAGGCTATCTGTTTGCTGACAGACTCAGTGTTCTTGTAGTATGTATTAATAGTTGACAAGGGCTTCCTATAGAAAGCCTTCTAGGTGACATTTGCATTTGAATAGAATTTTTGGCAGATGAAGTGAGCAGCATTTCGGCATATGAGTCCTTTTTGGTTTCACCTTGGCAAAGGTGTATTTGTATTTGTGTCTGTATTTGGTTTCACATTTACCAAAGGATTTTTTAAATCGAATGCTAATTATAAGAGATGCTGATGTCTTAAGAGAAAAATGATCAAATACATGGTGCAGGCACTTGGTTAAACAAAATTAAGCAAATTCATTTACTGTCATACCACCCAGAGCTCTCAATCCGCAATATGCATTGTGTTAAGAAGACAGTGGATTACGCAGTCATTAATTCAACAATAATTCTTAGAGCACCTCCTACATGGCGAGGCACTGTTTAGTAGGTATAGTGATACAGTGCTGAATAAGATAAGATCCTTGCTTTCATGGATCTGACAATCCAGTGTGAAGGATTGTAGTGGGGGGGGGGGGACAGAAAAACATACTTTGAGATAATGTTAACTTTTAAGGAGAAAATAAAGTACGATGATACGGTGAGATTAACTGGTGATGAAAGACGACATTAGATGGACTGATCTGAACACTGACTGAGAAGGAAAGAGCCCTATGAAGTTCTGAGACGGGAGAATTTCAGAAAGCATAAACAGGAAGTGGGAAGACCCAAGGTTGGAATGAGCTTGGCGTGTTCACTTTATAAACACTGACTCTGAAATCTTTTTCCTTGAATTTTTCAAATGAATACATAGTGTCCACAGACCATACTTTGAGTAAAAGTGCTTCTATAGCTTAGGTATCTCCATACTACTGTTATGAGTCCCTCTGCTTACTACCACCACTTGTGAGGTGGGCTAAAATAGCTTATGTCATAGATAGGTTATACAAATTTTATAAAAGAGCCAAATGGAACATCTGGTACATACAGATACTCAGGATCTGCCCATTTCTTTCCACTCTCTCACTTTTGAAAATTGTTAAAAAAGAGAAGATTTGAATACCTACTGTATGTGCATTTTCACTGTTTACTAGTCGGTACTACAAAGTCTTATTGCTCATCTGTTCATACTATGATCATTTAATCTCATTAATAAAATCTGATTTCTGGGGCGCCTGGGTGGCTTAGTCGGTTAAGCGTCCGACTTTCGCTTGGGTCATGATCTTGCGGGGTTCGTGGGTTCGAGCCCCGCGTCGGGCTCTGTGCTGGCTGCCAGCTCAGAGCCTGGAGCCTGTTTCAGAGTCTGTGACTCCCTCTCTCTCTGACCCTCCCCTGCTCACGCTGTCTCTCTCTCTCTCTCTCTCTCCTAGAAATAAAAAAAAAATAAAAAAATAAAATAAAATCTGATTTCAGACTAGCGAAGCAGAGAAAGAAAAGTAAGTGTAAAAGTTTTAAAATGCATATACATGATAACAAAAGATTAATTCTTTTTTCACCATCAAATGGCCAAAACTTATCATTGGATTCAGGTAAAATTCTAAAGTAACTAAATGTTTTGCTTTGTTTTGTTTATCCTGAAAATAAATTTTAATCATAAAGACATGTATTAGTAAATACAGAGGGCATTCTAAATATAATTATAGAAGATCATTGGGTCTGTTAATTCCATAGAAAGAAACATAATACCAGATTATCTAAATTAAATTGAGTCTCTTGTTTAAAAAAAAGTGAAAGGTATTAATCTTCCAATTTGCTCAAGAGGGAACTGTTAGGTGAACTCTTTTCAGTGGCTCATTTTCTACAATTTTAGAGGAAAAAAGTTAGTAATGGAGTCGATTTTAAATGTGAACAGAAAATTATCTGTCAAAACAAATACTCTTATATGACTTAGAACAGGCTTATTTAAAGGAATTGTAAAGATTTCTGTCTGAAAGATTTTAATCTTAAACATACAGTATTGATATGTTTCATACCGTTTACTTTTAGTATTAGAGGCAACTTAGAAGTAAAATAAGATTACACGTAAGAAATTTGTTTTCATCCTTGCTGCCACAGAACTCACATGGGAGTTTTTGACAGGCAAATTAGTCAAATACAGGATAAATGAGTAAAATGAAAATTGAAGGGACAGTGGAATAAAGCAAAAGTGTAAAATGACTGAGGCTTTTAAAAAATAAAATAATGCATGCTCATCATTCAAAAACAAAATAGTACAGAGGATAAGAGGGAAAGATCTACTGCTCCTAATCATGGTCCCACTTTGCGAAGTCATTTTTAAAAGTATAATTTGAGGGGCGCCTGGGTGGCTCAGTCGGATAGGCATCCGACTTCGGCTCAGGTCATGATCTCACAGTTTGTGGGTTCGAGCCCTGCATCGGGCTCTGTGCTGACAGCCAGCTCAGAGCCTGGAGCCTGTTTCAGATTCTGTGTCTCCTTCTCTCTCTGACCCTCCCCTGCTTGCTCATGTGCTCTCTCTCTCTCAGAAATAAATAAAATATAAAATTAAAAAAAAGTATAATTTGAATAGTTCAAACCATTTGACATGCAAGCAAGTATATCAAACATTTTTTACACAAATGAGTATACTATTAAACATAACTTTCTTCACTTGTTTCTGAACTTCTCTCTCTATATATATTTTGGAAAATGTTTTTATCAGAGAGCCTAGCCTCTCTTATTAATGCTACCTGCTTTTCTATTTAATAGATTTGTCACAATTTGTCTAGCTAGTCTTCAATTATGGTGAACATTTAATTATTTCTATTGTTTTGCTTTCACAAACCATGCTATTCTGAAATTATATCTCTAAGACCTGCCATGCTATCTGTTGATTGCTTTTGGCTCCTAACACCTGACCTGCTCCATATAGAACTAGGATCTGTGGCCTATAGAAGAAGTGGCTAGAACACGCCCCCATAAAAATAGCTGCAACTGAGTGTGTCCGAAAGTGAGATGCTGCAGAGGAAGGGGGATGCTGCCTTTGCTCCATTCCCCATAGCGCCTACCTTTTCCTGCATGCGGAAAACATCTACTGTTTTCACTCCAAGTTCACTGACACAATTTGGAAATAATTTTATACTACCAGAATATATAAAATATATCCTAAAGGACACTGGATAAGCATATTCTTAATTTTTCTACTCCCTTTCTCCATCACACACACACACACACACACACACACACACACACCACTGCTCCTGAGCATCACTTCTTTGGTGCACCTCAGTACAGGAGCTCATCCATCATGATAGCAATTTCCTACGGAAGTGTCTTTCTTCAGACTTTTCAGCACCTCTTTTTGTGACACCATGCCTGCACCCACATCTTCCAGTCGCATCTCTAGAGATGACAATTGTCTAACTTGCATGATGGATTGTATTAGTGGGCACTAGAGCCTTAGACTGGCATGCCTCCCAAGCAGTATCTGGGTGATGTATGCCACTCCGTAACTATATACATTATGCAGATATTCTAGAGGAAATAAATGAGTAAGATACTCTTGAGAAGCTCAAAGTATAATAACAAGGTGGAGAAGAAAGGGATGGAATAAAAGAAGTTTAGAATTCATTGAAAAAAGGAAAACAGGAAGGGGAAAGCCACTTATAGACTGCCAGCAAAATTTGATAGAGATACACAAAAGAGAGCATTGCCTCTGGCTGCTAGGATTAGAAACAAGGATTGATGAAGAATCTTACATTTATCTAGGTATTGAAGGTTCCTTATTTTATTTTATTTTTTTCAGGAATGACATTAGAGGGAGGCCATTCCAAATTAGGAAAAGGCACAAGCCAAAGATATGTATTAGGAAACTCAGTGAGTGGGGAGCAATGAATACTTCGGTTTTGTGCGAATATGGAGAAAGATGCAGAAGAGGGGTGGAGGAGTGTGTAGTAAGGAATTTGGTGCCAAAGAGAAGTCTGGTCTTTGTCTTGTCTCCTGGGAGGCAACCTCTAAACTCTTGGATAGGAGGGTATTTGTTATTCATGGTGTGTTCATAGATCACTTCTGATAGTTTAGGCCCCTTGAGAGTTTATGCTAACAAACTGACTTAGAATGTGGGCTTGTCACACTAGAAAAATCAACTAAGGTATATGATTAGAGGTTTGGGACTTGGGGTCACATACAGTTAGCCTGATCTTCAGAGAGGAAAAGGGGTCTGGAGATCAAGTTCAACCACATGGGCCATTCAGACTATTTTGCTTACATAATGATAACTAAATAAAAAGCCCTCGATGCTGAAACTCCAGTAAGCTTTCTGGCTTGCCAGTTCTCTGTGTGTATTGTCACACATCAATGCCAGAAGGATAACTCACCTTCAGCATGACTGAAGCTTTGAGTTTGAAACTTCTCCCCTATATGTCTTTTCCTTTACCTGGTTCAAATATGTATCCTTGGCAGAGTGAAAAATAGAAGGAAGAGTTCCTATCGCATTGCAGGTGGCCTTGATAGGTGCTGAGGAATAAAGAATATAGACAATAAAATATTTAAAATTTTGAGCAGAGCTGTGGCACATTATGACTGTGTGTGTGTATGTGTGTGTGTATGTGTGTGTGTGTGTTTAATCTTGAACTGATGGGGAAAATGGACTTGAAGGCAGAAGAGAGGAAAGACACAGAGAATAGTAGGGAGATTATATTAGTTTTCTTTTGCTGTCAGAACATCCTACTACACATCTAGCAGCCTAAAGCAACATAAATTTGTTATCTCACAATTCTGCAGGTCAGAAGTTCTGTAGATACAACTCATTTCTTTGATCAAGGTTCCACCGGTCAAAATCATACTGTCATCAGCACTGCATTATTTTCTGGAGGCTCTGGGGTAAAATCTCCTTCTAGGTTCTTTCAGTTTGTTGGCAGAATTCTAGTTCTTGTGGTTATAAGACAGAGGTCCTTGTGCCCTTGCTGGCTGCTGGTCAGGTAGTCATCTGCTCTTTTGGGGGCCACCTGCGTTTCTGGCTTTATCTTCAAAGTCAGTAAGAGTAGGTCAGGCTTCTCTCATGCTTCGAACCCCTCCCACTTCTTATCTGTCAGATCTCTTTAACTGACTCTTTTGCCTTCCTCTCCCACTTTTAAGGGCCCATGTGATTATGTTAGGCCAACTTGGATAATCAAGATAATGTCTGTTTCCAGGGCAGCATATTAGCCACCTGCATTCCATCTGCAAAGTCTATTTTGCCACCAAATGTAAAGGTGGTAGCACCAGGTGATGAGGATTATGGGTCCTAAATCCTGCCTGGAACAGAGATAAAATGAGGACCTAAGTGGCAGCCATTGAAATGTAAAAGGATAGAGGGCAAAAGGGATAGTATAGAAGTAGACAACTAGCAACTGCAATCTCACAGCATATGAAGGACAAATAGAGGGGATGCTCAGAAGCGATGCTTCGAATTCAGCACCGGGTAATCGGAAAACAGTGATGGTGACGATACTGCTTGGATGCGGGTTAGCTATGGTCAAGTCTATTGGCTGTGCCTTAGAGTTTGAGATGCTCACACGTTATAGTTGGAAATGGCCAACAGTGAATTAATAATAAAGGGTTGTGTCTTGGGCAAGGATAGGTTATGGATAGATATTCAGGATTCATCTATGTAAAGCTGGTAACTTACATTACAGAAATGGATAATGAAGAAAAGAGAGAAGTTCAAGTTCAGGCCTTAGGTAGAATGCTGGTAGAATACGTACAACTGTAGGACTGAAGGAGAAAATGTTGCTGTCCCTATGTCTCTCCTAGATTATTGAGGAGCTCCCTACATGGTTGTCCTGCCTACACTCTTACTCCATGCTCCAGACACCAGTTACAATGATATTTTTAAAAATAGAAATTAGAGGGGCGCCTTGGTGACTCAGTAGGTTAAGCTTCCGACATCATCTCAGGTCATGATCTAGTGGTTTGTGAGTTCGACCCCTGCATCAGGCTCTGTGCTGACAGCTCAGAGCCTGGAGCCTGCTTCAGAGTCGGAGTCTCCCTCTCTCTCTGCCCCTCCCCCTTTCATGCCCTGTCTCTCTCAAAAAGAAATAATATACATTAAAAAATTAAAAAAAGAAAGTAGAATATGTCCCATTTTTTAAAGTTTATTTATTTTGAGTGTGTGAAAGCAGGGGAGGGGCAGAGAGAGAAGGAGAGAGAGAATCCCAAGCAGGATCAGTGCTGTCAGCACAAACCTGACACAGCCTCGAACCCACGAACCATGAGCTCATGACCTGAGCAGAAATCAACAGTTGGATGCTTAACCGACTGAGCCACACAGGCATCCCAGAATATATCACATTCTGCCTTAAAACTCATTATTGTTTTCCAGGACACTTGGACAGAAAGTACACTTCTGACCATGGCCTACGAAGGCTGCATGATGTACTCCAAACTCATCATTTGCTACTCTTCCTCCCTGATAACCTGGTCACACTGCCTCAGGTTGACTCCTCCAACACATTAAACTCATCCCATTTTGGGGCCCTTGTGCCGTCTGTTCTCTTTGCCTGTACTGCTCAGCTTTCAGACCTTTACGTGACTGGCCTTTCTCACAATTCACATCTGAGCTTCAATATCACTGCATGACAGAGGCTCCAATCGAAAATAGCCATCTGTCACCTTTGGTCATATCACCCTACTTCTACGCTATTTACTTCAAGTGTAACTTGCCCTATAATAACATTACTATATATCACATTTCTTTTGGTTAGTATCTGCATAGTTTATCTTGTTTCTATCCCAGGATAATCTTAGTCTTATCCTCTAAATATTTTTTTAGGTTTTCTTTTTTTTTTTTAAGTTTGTTTATTTAAGAGAGAGAGAAAGAGTGAGCGAGTGGGGCAGAGGCAGAGAGAGAGAGAGACAGAATCCCAAGCAGGACCCATGCCGTCAGTGTAGAGTTGATGCGGGGCTCAAATTCACAAATCTTAAGATCGTGACCCAAGCCAAGATCACAAGGCAGATGCTTAAATGACTGAGCAACCCAGGCACCACTTCTTTTCCTTCTCCTTCTCCTCCCTCTCCCTCCTCGTCTTCTTTTCCTCCTCCTCTTCCTCCTCCTTCTTTTTCTTCTTCTTAAAGGTGAGCTTTTAATTTTATTTTATTTTTATATTCTTAAAGTAAGTTCTATGCCCATTGTGGGGCTTGAACTCACAACCTTGAGATCAAGAATCACATGTTCTACAGACCAAGCCAGCCAGATGCCCCAGGTTTTCTTTTTGAAAGCAGAATAAAACAAGTTGGATTTATTTTTTCTTCACATTTGATAATCTATGAATTTAAAAAAATAATAACTAAATTGTACTTATGATCATTGATGCATTCCTATTTATTTCCTCCAACTTAGAGTCAGTTGCCTATCTTTTTTCTTTGTTTTATTCTGTCTCCTTCCTTGTGTTCTGTTGAGTTGTTGATTTTTTCTATATTCACAATTTCTCAGGGTGCCTGGGTGACTCAGTCGGTTAAGCGTCCAACTTTGGCTCAGGTCATGATCACACGATTCGTGGGTTTGAGCCCTGCCTTGGGCTCTGTGCTGATGGCTAGCTCAGAGCCTGGAGCCTACTTAGGATTCTGTATCTCCTTCTCTCTCTGACCCTCTCCTCCTCATGCTGTCTCTCTCTCTCTCTCTCTCAGAAATAAATTTAAAAAAAACATTGAAAAAATTTATAGGTAAATTTCCCTTTCTGCTAATTTTGAAGTTGTAAATTGAGTTTTGCTTCCTATAGTAATTCTCTCAATTAAAAAACATCGAGTTAGTTATACAAGTTATTATTACAAATCTATAATTACTTAGCATTTCTATCCTCTAAACATAATAAGAACCCTAGGATGCCTTAATGCACTGTTTAAAATCCTTATATATACTATTTTCCAGAGAGTTACTTTTATCAAAAAACTATTATTAGTTTTACTAGCAATTTACTAATTTACTAATTAAGTTTTCTAACATTTTTTTGTGTTTTCACTTATTGATGTTGTTTTAGTCTTATTATTCCTCTGAGCTTACATTTATTCAAATATATTTGCAGAAGGGTCTATGGGCTCTAGACTCTCTTACCTAGTCTTTGTGTATTTGAAATGTCTTTGTTTTGCCTTTGTTCTAAGATGGTTATTTAGATGAATGTAACATTGTGTTCTTTTCCCTTAGTACTTTGAAGATATTGTTCTACCATTTTTTAGTTTTATTATTCCTGTTGAGAAGTCAGCTTTAGGCTAATTTACAATCCTTTGTAGGTAATTTGTCTTTTCCCTCCGGTAAATTTTAAGAATCAAAAAAATATCTTTGATGATGTGCAGTTTTATGATGTTGTGCCTAAGTCTGAGTTTATATTGTATGCCACTCAGTTCCTGTAGGAAACATTTGATCTGGGAAGCAGTGTTTTTTAAGCTCTGGAAGATTCTCAATTCTATTCTTGTCAAGTGCAGCTTCTCTGTCATTCTCTCTGTTCTTCTGAAACTGTGACTGGACATACACTGTAGTCTTTCAATCTTTTATCCATGCATCTTAATGGTATTTTTCTTCTTTTTTAAACTCTCTAAGTTTTGGATACCTATATTATTGTTGAGCTTCTCTCTTAAATTGGGTCAGTGTTAGAGTTTATCTCATATGCAGGTCTTCTTTTTTAAAAGTCTATTTTTATTTATTTTGAGAGAGAGGTAGAGAGCAAGCAGAGGAAGGGCAGAGAGAGAGGGAGACAGAATTCCAAGGTCGAACTCATGAGCCTTGAGGTCATCATCTGAGCCCAAGAGTCAGACGCTTAACCAACTGATCCCCTCTTATGCAGGTCTTCAATTCAGTGGTTAATATTCATATTTAAGATTTCTAAATTTTATTTTGTGTGTCATTACATGCTTATTTTTAAAGGATTTTATATTTTTATTTTATTGATCCCTTAAGTATATACCATTTAAAAATCTTTATCACACTGTTTCACACATTATTTTCAGTTGGGTTGACTTAACGTTGTGAATTTTAAAATATCTTTTTATCTTATATAA
>NW_027527775.1:4616360-4646911 GCF_008692635.1 Crocuta crocuta
CTGTTTGGTGTTTTAGAGTTTTAGTTTGTGGACTAATTTTGAGTGTTAATTTTTTTTCTCCTTTCTGCCTCCTTAGCTGTCTAGCTGTTCTTTTTCAGTTTTGTATGTGCTTCCCCTGCTCCTTCTTCCCATTGACCATCAGGCCAGAGTCACATCTCTTAAAGAAATAAGCCTGTTTCATGGGTCTGGGGACACCATGCATCTAGTCACCAAACTCTCAGCAGCTTGGTTAAGTTCCTGGTCAATAGGTCATGCCTTTGTCTTCAAACTTCTGTAGGTCTCCAGTATTGTGTAAAGTCATGGTATATTAGTTTTCTTTTCTTTTTTAAAAAAAATTCTTAATACTTATTTATTTTTGAGAGAGAGAGAGAGGGATAAACCTTGAGTGGGGGCAGGGCAGAGAGAAAGGGAGACACAGAATCTGAAGCAGGCTCCAGTCTCTGAGCTTTCAGCACAGAGCCCCACGTGAGGCTTGACCCCATGAACCATATCAGGACCTGAGCCAAAGTCAGATGCTTGCCCAACTGAGCCACCCAAGGTACCCCATGGTATATACATTTCCTAGGGCATTTGTCACTAAGTACCACAAAGTGCGTGGATTAAACAACAGAAGTTGGTTGCCTCACAGTTCTGAGTTCTAGAAGTCTAAGATGAAGGTGTTGGCAGGGTTATTTCCTAATGAAGGCTCTGAGGAAAAATTTGTTCCATGCCCCTCTCCTGGCTGCTGGTGGTTTCCTAGAAATCTTTGACATTCCATGGACTTTAGAAGCATCATCTCGTCATTGCCTTCATCTGCACATGGTTTTCTCCTTATGGAAACATAAGGACACTAGTCATACTGGACTAGAGTACACCCCACTTCAATTATCTCATTTTGATTGCCTCTGTGAAGACTCTATCTCCAAATAAGAGGTAGTGGGTGTTAGGACTTCAGTATTTGATTTTTGTGAAATACAATTCAATCCACAACACAAGGCTACAGGAAATTTTCTTGAAGGCAACCTTTTTTGTCTTTTTAACTTACCTATGCTGCTGACTTCAAGCTACAAACCTAGCTTCAGAGTCTTCATCTCAAGTGGGGCATTTTGGTTGTAAGAGCCAACTCTGGTCCAGAGTAGTGAAAATCCTTAACCTCAGCTCTTCTTGTTACTTATTTTCAGTTGTTTTTCGAATTGTTACCTACCATTATTACATGCTGGGTGTAAAGAAGACATGCTGAAGTATGAGCTAATATCCAAGCTGACACATGTTCCTAGTCCAATTGCAATTATAATGCTAAATGAATTAAACTTTTGGAACTAAAGTTCACATGAAGCACATACAATCAAAGTAAGTTTGGAAACATAAAAAGCAACAGATAATGGAGCTGACATGAACTTCTAGATATTAAAATGAATCCTCAAACTTAGTTATTAAAATAATATGGTATTTACAAAAGGACAAATCAGAATAAAATACAAAGCTCAGAAACAGCCTCGTGTCCACAAAGTATTTTGGAGATATTCTCAGACTGAAATTCAAGTTAGCAGAACAAAAATGGATTACTCAATAAGTGAATCTATTTGGTTAATTATTCAGAAATGTGAAGTTAGAACTCTGAACTTCTCAACACAATGATAATTAAACATTAAAAAGAATAAGATTATTTGGAAAAATATAGTTGGATATTAATTAAAACATAACCCGAGAGATGATTTTGCTAAAGGAATAGAAAAGAGAAGAGAGTCATAACGATTAAAAAAAAAAGATATATTAAAATGGACAAAGGAAAAAGTAGGCTCTAAATTAGGAAACTCTAAACACATAGAGAACACTTGCAAAATCCTAAGAATGAGGCCAGTGCACCCAATGCAAAAACTGCCAGGCAGTTCATTTTTAAATTATTTAAAATTATTTAAAACAATAATGAAAATAATACAAAGTAAAGCAAAGAGGAAAAAAATGCAAACCCACATAAGCCAAGCTTATTCATAAATTTGCTGTTAGGAGTTAAATTAAAACAATAATTTTAAAGAGTAGTTTTTATAGCATAAAATGTTTATGCCCTTCAAATTTGCATGTTCTGAGTTTATACTGACAAAAGTCAATATGTACACAGAGATTACTGTTCAAGATTATTCAAAATAGTGCTAAAATAATAGCAAAATTATAAATGGCCAAAATGAGATATGTGACTATATAATTCATGGTACATGCATAAGACACCGTGATTAAACTAAAAATCATGCTGTAGAAGATTATTTATTGATTTAAAGACATGTTCCAAGAAAAAAAGCACATCCACATTATAATGTATGTGTGTATATCCATATATTCCTGAAAAAATATACACAGCCACATTTCATTTTGTCAGTGGTATCCTTGGGTAATAGGATTATGTGTGCTTTTTATTCCCTGATTTTATTTTTGTACTTTAAAGTCTTTCTGCATAGACTATATATATCTTTTGTAATGACAGGAAAACAACAACAGTTTCATAAAAACATTGTCAGAAAATTTTTTCCTTATTTTTAAACCAATCATCTTGTGTTACTGTCAAGATAGTATTTTTTTCTTTTTCTATCCTCAGCTGAAATACAGAACAGCTAATTACTATTTTTGTGCAGAATAGCACCTATACATTACAACCCTCAGGTATTTTAGGACTGTTTTAAAAATTGCCTTCAACCTTCTTGTCTTTTGAGTAAATTAATCAGTTCTTCCAGAATCTTATCTTATGTCTTATTTTCAAGTTTTTCTGATCACTATGAATTCTTCAATGGACGTTCTGACCTCTTGGATAAGCAAAAGGCTTCATTACGGAATCAGACAAAATATAACACATAAAAATCCGTCAATATAGCAAATTGAAGATCTGCTTCAGGGAAATGCCATAATATAAAGTCAGTAGTTAATGGGAAGAATCAATGTGTCCCTTTAGCACTTTTGGGTGGTAAGTCATACTGCATCCACGTCTCCTGGCAACAAACGGGACTCCTGTGTGCAGAAAGAGTTAATGTGGCTTCCCAGGGCACCTAATTTCCAAAAACTGTTTTATGTGCTTTAGAGAATTTGGCTCACTATAATAGAAGTTTCTTTGCTAACAGTATATCAAGAATAAAAAAATCGTATTTTCCTGTTTATTTATTTATTTATTTTTTTAGTTTGCTTCCATAATTGTTTATTTTTCTATGGTTCACATATCCAGGTAGGTTCGTAAAGAAATTCTCATTTTTGGAGATTTTGAGGATTGTCAGTTTGGGCATGTTACAGACTACTGTGTGGTAGGACCCTGACATGCACATCTGGTATATTTATAAAGTTAGGATTAATCTATCATTGAATTATGGCACTATAGTTGGGATGGGCAAATATTATACATTGTATTAAACATTAAGGTCTTTTTAAGAAACACAATGATTTGACATTATTCCAGTTTTTCATTTTATTACTTGTTTCCAGCTGTATATTCATGAGAAAATAAGAATATATGCTCCACTATGACGTATGATATGAAGATTTACTTGATTTTATTTATAAAAGGGCATCGTAACACATATTTAGATAAATATCTATGATCATTCAGGTTTCAGGTACTTCAACTAGTTACAGCTTCCACCGAACTATCTCAATTAACCTTATCTTTCATGCCAATCTGTGATGCTTTATATTTTTGAAACAGATTCTTCCAAACCAGAAAATAATCCTTGATTATACATTAAGCCCTTTTCAAAGCAGCATGAAAATTTTGAGACAATAGATTTCTTTAAACATTTTTCAGAAATGTTTATTTTTGAGAAAGAGAGAGCGAGAGCTAGAGAGAGCGAGAGCTAGAGCTAGAGAGAGCTAGAGAGAGCGAGAGCTAGAGCTAGAGAGAGCTAGAGAGAGCGAGAGCTAGAGCTAGAGAGAGCTAGAGCTAGAGAGAGCTAGAGCTAGAGAGAGCTAGAGCTAGAGAGAGCTAGAGCTAGAGAGAGCTAGAGCTAGAGAGAGCTAGAGCTAGAGAGAGCTAGAGCTAGAGAGAGCTAGAGCTAGAGAGAGCGAGAGCTAGAGAGAGCGAGAGAGAGACAGAGCATGAACAGGGGAGGGGCAGAGAGAAGGAGACACAGAACTGGAAGCAGGCTCTGTCAGCACAGAGCCTGACACAGGGATGGAACTCATGAAATGTGCGATCATGACTGGAGCCAAAGTCAGAGGCTTAACTGGCTGAGCCACCCAGGCGTCCAGAGACCAATATGTTTCTATTTAACAAAAAGAGCAGTTTGCATTGTGTGACCAAAAACGCAACCCGCATTTTTTATGAAATTGATACGTTTTTCTTGTATATTCATCAACTCTTAGTATATCGTTTGACTCAAACTACTTNCCCAGAGACCAATATGTTTCTATTTAACAAAAAGAGCGGTTTGCATTGTGTGACCAAAAACGCAACCCGCATTTTTTTATGAAATTGATACGTTTTTCTTGTATATTCATCAACTCTTAGTATATCGTTTGACTCAAACTACTTCTTCAAGTTAAGGGTTCAATGCTTATAGATTTATACACAAGGAAAAGTTTGGCCTGGAAAGTCGGACAAGGAATTATTTTATATTTTTTAGCTCCTTGTTAATTGGGTGTACCTACTCTATGGTAACTTTAAGCTATTGTGCTGGTTAAAGACAACCTAAGGATGGTCTTTCTTTACACAGAAATTGTCATGAGTTTGTATATAAACACAAATGCTTTTTTCATTCCTTATGTAATTATGAATGAGGATCAGTATTATCTTCTTTTTCTTTAAAAACTGGGATTATCGTGTTTCAGAAAGTCTGGCAATATTGTGGAGGAGGTCATTGAGNTTTCTATTTAACAAAAAGAGCAGTTTGCATTGTGTGACCAAAAACGCAACCCGCATTTTTTATGAAATTGATACGTTTTTCTTGTATATTCATCAACTCTTAGTATATCGTTTGACTCAAACTACTTCTTCAAGTTAAGGGTTCAATGCTTATAGATTTATACACAAGGAAAAGTTTGGCCTGGAAAGTCGGACAAGGAATTATTTTATATTTTTTAGCTCCTTGTTAATTGGGTGTACCTACTCTATGGTAACTTTAAGCTATTGTGCTGGTTAAAGACAACCTAAGGATGGTCTTTCTTTACACAGAAATTGTCATGAGTTTGTATATAAACACAAATGCTTTTTTCATTCCTTATGTAATTATGAATGAGGATGAGTATTATCTTCTTTTTCTTTAAAAACTGGGATTATCGTGTTTCAGAAAGTCTGGCAATATTGTGGAGGAGGTCATTGAGAGGACATGACCTCTGGTTGATCTTTAAGCTAAATCAGGGCAATAGAAGACTCCTCATCCCCTCCCCCTTCCTTGTAATTCACATTCCACCCACCATCCCCTCAGGGAGAGCTGGAGCTTTTTCAAGGATGCAGCTTTGAGAGATTAAGGTGTTATTGCCAGCATCTGGAGGTACCCATGACTGAACCCAGATAAGACCTCTAAATAAGCTCTGAAGATCTTGGTGGGTAAGTTCCTTGGTTTTTTAAATCTGCCACCCACCAATCTAGAATGGTCTGCTTCTTTCTTTGGTCTCTTTGCCCTCTGTGTACCTGGGCCAGTTTCAGATTTCACCCTGAAAGCTCCAGAGGTTTCAAAACAATAGGCAGTGATAGAAATTTGAAATGTACAAGTATCTTTTAGCTTCATGACTTTTGCTGCCTAGAGCTTTTAAAAAAATATTTATTTTTGAGAGAGAGAACCAGTGGGGG
Source organism: Crocuta crocuta (assembly GCF_008692635.1). Taxonomy (NCBI): domain Eukaryota; kingdom Metazoa; phylum Chordata; class Mammalia; order Carnivora; family Hyaenidae; genus Crocuta; species Crocuta crocuta. Next base: position 4,622,104 of record NW_027527775.1, read on the forward strand.
AGGGGCAGAGAGAAAGAGAGAGACAGGATCTGTCTCTCTCTTTCTGCTGGTTCTGCACTGACAGCAGAAAGCCCCATGCGGGGCTCAAACTCAAACCTCTCAGACCACGACCTGCGCAGAAGTCTGATGCTTAACGGACAGAACCACCCAGGCGCCCTGATGCCTACAACTTTTGAAGGTAACCTTGCATGGCTGGAAAATTTCCTCCCTTATGAGTCGTACCTTCACATATAGAAGCCAGAAAACTTGTTCCCATCTTCTTTTGCAGCCGGAGCCCCAACGTGGGTCTTAATCGGCACCCGTCCCGTGTGTCAGCAGGGAAATCCGATTCGGAAGTAAGCAAGCTGATGAAGGATGTGCTCTGCAGAATTCTTTTTCTTTTTATGAGGACGATGGCAGGCACTTGAGGCTTGGGTGACGGTGATGTGTTTCCGGTGTGGGTCATAGGGCAGAGGTGGCATTCTGGCGAGCAGCAGCAGCACCTGCTATAAAATCAAGTTCTTCGCAACAACATTTTAGAAACCTGTGATATATATGGTTTGTTGGTAAGAGCACGGGTGACAGTGATTTTCTCATTGTCTCTTCTGTGGAGTGATTCAGAGAATTAATCTTGAAAGTTTAGTGTTAAACTTGGTTCTTTAGACCTCTTGCCTAATATTCCCAATAAACTCAAAGTAGTTTTTGTTTGTTTTTGCTTGACCAGACACAGTTTCCGTGGTTTGCAATTGAGAATTCTGCCACAGATCGTTACTAATTGCTTTCTTACAGAAAAAAAAAATTTGTTTTGGAATTGACACTAGATTTTATGTTCTCTCTTAGCATACCAGTTATACATCTTTTGAAACTTTTTTTGCTGGTTATCTTAGAGTATCCATTACACTTTCTAGACAATCTAAATCCATCTTCAATTAAAACTATCCTGGTTCATGGATAGCATAGTTCTAAGTGATTATTCCCAATTCCTCCCTCATGTGTCTTATAATATTTCTGCCATTCATACACTTAGTCCTATACTATAATGACACGATGCATTGTTGTTACTACTACTTTAAACAGTTATCTTTTGGATCTAGTGAGAATAAGAAAAATGATAGATTTTTACCTTAAGGTATTGTTTTTCCATAACTTTTCATTTCTTTGTGTAGATATGAGTTTATGAACTATTTGTGTTGTTGTTTTCCTACCTGAAGAACTTCTTTGAACATTCTTACAGGGAAGCTTTGGTAGTGATGAATTCCCTCAGTCTTTGTTGTCCAGAGATATCTTTATTTCTTTCTCACACTTGAGGAGAGTCTTGATGGGTATAGAATCATAGATTTTTTTCCCTTACAACACTTAAAATATTTCACTGCACGCTCCATTAGAGCCTGTAGCAATTTAATCCTATTTTATAATTCTGTTTTATAATTCCAATATCTGTGTCACGTCTAAGCCACAGTCCGATGATTTCTTTTCCTCTTCAGAATTTTTTTTTTTTTTTGGCACGCATAGTAATTTTTGTTGGTAGCTGGACCTATTTCATGGTATAACAGGAACTAAGGCAAACAGGTCTTTATTGTGAATATTTATGTTAATCTGGCTAGGAGTCGAGCTGTATTTAATGTTTGCTATAGCTACAGGTGGGAAAAGCTTAAAAGTCCCCCAGGGTCCTTGATTCTTCTCTCCCCTCCTTGTGTTTGGGCTTTTCCCTCTTAGCGTCTGGGTCCTGATGCTTTGTGCCTTGTAATCTGCTCTGATCCTGGAGCCTGTGTGTCTGGCGTCCTACGTAGGCTGGTAAAGTGTGGGATAAGGGAAGTGCTGTATAGTGTTGTGATTAAATATCATTTTTTTCAGTGGGCCTGTTTCCTTGGGGTGTTACCTTTACAAGTATTGCGCCAATAGTATAGCTTTTAGGTGCGACAGGAAGGATGAAGGGGGCGGAACTGGGGGGGGGGGCTCTCCTCCAGGTGGAATAAGGCTCTGCCAAAGATTGCCCTTGGAAAAGGGAAGCTTCTCTTATGAAGGACACTCTGGACGTATTTCCCAGTTACTCCTTTTCTCCTTCCTGTCAGGGCCAAGAGGGCTCGCTCTTGATTCTTCACTCTAAGAAGCTAGTGTATTTCTAGAGGTAAAATTCAGTAAATATGAGGTCCCCCTAAATCTGGAGCCCTTGGAGTTTCTCGCTATCGTGCTAGTTTATACTTGGACTCCAGAAATTTCTTAAAAGTACCACTTAAGTGTTCCTGTCACTTTATGGGTCTGTGGTCCCTGCTTGAGGTTAGGCAGATATGGGCTGTGACCGTCCAGATTTAGGAGTGGGCGTCTGCCCTGCCACCACGGTCCTCAGGATCTGGGGAAAGGACTTTAATTTTAGTTTGTTACAGTTTTCTTATTTTAAGAGTGGGAGTGACAACTTCTAAGCTTAGGCCGTGTTGTCGCTGGAGCTATACATCCCCCGGATTTATTTTCTGTATCTGTAGAGACTGATGTTTTGAAAAAACACATTGAAGAGAGTCCATTTGTCTAGTGTGTTTTTAGCTTTGGAAAAACAGTATTGAGAGTTAATACTGGGAGACATGCGATTGAACGTTAGGTTTGATACATAATGGAAAGTAGTCCTCGACGGTAGGCGTCCTTACTCATTGGACATCTTTTCTTATTCTGTGGCTGCCTCCTTGGACGCCTGTCTAAGGCAGAGGAGGTCACCTGGGGCCTTATAAGGGACGTGATGAAACCACTATCTCCATATTAGGTGTTTTCCCTGTGCTCTGGGTCACGGATGGGGTTGCAGGGAACTCACAACTCTCTCCACTATCAAAACTGAAGCCTCCCGGGGCGCCTGGGTGGCTTAGTCGGTTAAGCGTCTGACTTTCGCTTAGGTCATGATCTCGCAGTTCGTGGGTTCGAGCCCGCGTCGGGCTCTGTGCTGACTGCCAGCTCAGAGCCTGGAGCCTGTTTCAGAGTCTGTGACTCCCTCTCTCTCTGACCCTCCCCTGCTCATGCTGTCTCTCTCTCTCTCTCTCTCCAAGAAATAAATAAAAACATTTAAAAAAACAAAAAAAAACAAAAAAAACTGAAGCCTCCCATCAGCATCAAAACTCTTGAAGCCACTGAAGTAAAACTAGAGCCTCAAGACCTCATGGCAAAATCAGCCTTCAAAGGTAGTTTCAAAATAATGTGCTACTTCTTGCTAATTGTGGATGTTTGCTTTATTTTCCAGAATCTACCTTCCCCATTCACACATGGTTTTTAGCAGCAGTTTAAAAATTGTTTTATTGTTGTTGTTGTTTTGCTTTGCTGGAAAGTGCTTCTTACAGAGGTTAAGCAGTGTTGGCTGCCATGTTTCCTTCCAGACCATTAGGAACATTTTCAAAACCCTTGTTGCTCAAGGCAGCCTGAATAACCGTGCTCAGCAGACTGCAGTGTCAGGCACGTATTCATGGTCAGCTTTCAGACCGGTGCAGTCAGAAAGGTTGTTGATTTTTATTTGAATAATCCAAATTTAAAGACCTATTAAAGGGATCTATTGTTATATATCTAACAATATTTTTAAACATGATATTTTATTAGATTGACTGAATTAGGTGACAGTTTAGGAAGCCATCTTTTGTCTTCTTTTTCTTATTTTGATAAAAAATTTTAGTTGTGCGGACCCATTTCTTTCATAAGGAGCTTTATCATTTTTTATTTAACCTTCTTACGCAGAGTAGAAGACTAAGCCCTCACAACGGCCCCAGATGTTTCTGAGTTCTCAGATCTCATCTTTTGTTTCTCTCCCCCTTGTAACTGCCCTCCTTCCCTCACTTACTTACTATTTCTTGAACACGTTATGCATGTTCTCATTTTAGGGCTTATGTACTGGCTGTTCCTTGTGCCTGAAACTTTTTATTTTTAATTTTTTACAATTTTTTTAAATGTTTTATTTATTTCTAGGAGAGAGAGAGAGACAGCGTGAGCAGGGGAGGGTCAGAGAGAGAGGGAGTCACAGACTGAAACAGGCTCCAGGCTCTGAGCTGGCAGTCAGCACAGAGCCTGACGCGGGGCTCGAACCCACGAACCGCGAGATCATGACCCAAGCGAAAGTCGGACGCTTAACCGACTAAGCCACCCAGGCGCCCCTGCCTGAAACTTTTAAAAAAATGTTTATTAATTTTTGAGAGAGAGAGAGAGAGAGAGGGAGGGGCCAAGATGGAGGGGAACAGAGGATCCAAAGCAGGCTTTGCGCTTACAGCAGTGAGCCCCATGCAGGGCTTGAGCTCATCAATCGTGAGGTCATGACCTGAGCCAGTCGGCTGCTCAACCACCTGAGCCACCCAAGTGCCCCTGCCTGAAACTTTTTATTCCTAACTAATGCATATGTAAATCCCTCATTTCCTTTGAGCTTCTATTAAGGTGTCATATCAGTAAGGTCTACCTTGACCACCTTATTTAATTTCCAACTTGCCCTCCCTTGGTTTTCCTCATCCCCATCAATCTGGTCTTTTCTTTTTTCTGAGTCCCTTTCCATGCTCCCATGCTAGTAATTTATTTACTAATTTTCTTTATTATTTAAAGGATAGAGTTGTCCTCCGCTAGAATGTAAACTTCAGAAAGGTGGTGTCTTTCCAAGTTTTGTCCCATGAAGTAACCAGAGCGTCTAGCATGGTGCCTAGAACATAGTAGGTGCTCGCTACATTACACGGCCTTTATAGTGTGGTAATTCTATGTCCCAAACACTGTACTAGGGAAATTGTTGATGAAGAAGACATCGATCTTACACTGATTAAACAGACCAGTGAGATACAAAACAGTTGTAGTAGAAAAGAACATAGATTACAGGGTATTGAACAAGAAATGATGCATTATCTGAACTATAGCTATGGCAGCAGAAACGGTAAAGTATAAAATTTGGAGAAATATTCATAAGAAAAAATCAAGAAACCTAGGCAATTGATTAGATGGTGGAGCAAGAAAGAGGAACATATAAAAATGATTCCAATGTCTCTAAATTGAGAGTAGGAATGCTGGGAAATGAACACATTTAGGAAGTGGGTATGTAGACTGATTACTCTATGCATTAAATGTAAGATATTTGTTATGTTCAGGGGTTGATATGAAGTGAGATTATATAAATTAAGAGCATGAGAGAAAGATCTGAGCTGCAGATATAAATTTGACAGTGATTACTGTTTAGGTGATCTTTGAGATTATGCTTTGGGTGATATTTTCAGAGGGAGAAAAAGTAAAGAAGATCCAGCTGAGCAGAGAGAACATGGAGAATGACAGTTTGAAAGGGGGGAGAAGAACGACAAAGGAGAAAGAGAAGATCAGTCTGGAAAGGTAAGTGAAAAGTCAGATGTCAAAGAAGAAAAATTCAGGAAAGGAGTAGACTATTGTGACAGTTTGCAGAGAGACAGGCACACACAATGGAGAGAAAACATTAGAAAATAAATGACCTAAAATAACCATTTGGAATATATGCATCCTTGTTTGAAAATAGGTATGTTTGGAAGCCATACGTGCCTATGAGTTGGGGGAGCAAAGATTTTGAGTAATAAACACATGATTGATTACAGTTTGGGAAGTACAGTCATAAAAACTTCATGTGGTCTTTGTTGCTTGCAATAATAGCATTTCGTTCTTAATTTGGGAAGACTTGAGAAAAGATATGTTTTCATGAGCTGTCAATCGATGGGCTTATAGGGCAAAGAAAGCATTTTTCTTTTTGATGGAAAATATTTCTACTATTTTTGTATGTGTTTTATCTAAATATATGCAAATGTGTATGTACAGGTCTTTTACCTATACCCAGCAGTGGAATGAATGACCTCAAGGGTGATTTTGTTATTGTTCTTCATATGATGTGCTACTCATTTCCTAAACGAATTTGCTGGCTCTAACAATGAGGCATATTGCTCTGAATATTTAGTGTGAATGAAAAATACTGATTACCACTACTCCTTGGGTGTCTTTTATTTTTCACGGACAGTTTCCTCTACTGAAAATTACAATGTATATCTTTATGTGTGTTAATATGTGTACTTTAAACTTCATGAAATGGAGGCTGTGAAATGGTTTATGCTTCTGGCATGTGGACTTCGACTAAATCTGTGACTATTTCCAACATGTGTTATCAGTGGTTCTGATGGTAGGATGGTGATGATAATAGCATGAAGAACACTTGATCTTGCATGTTTTAGCTTCCTGAACAAATAAATAAATCTATTTTACTATATCCCTCCCCGCCACAGTGGGGTATGTCATTGTTTAAAAAAGCATATTTCAAGGGGCACCTGGGTGGCTCAGTTAGTTAAGCATCTGACTTCAGCTCAGGTCACAGTCTCTCAGTCCATGAGTTCAAGCCCCGCGTCAGGCTCTGTGCTGACAGCCCAGAGCCTGGAGCCTTCTTCGGATTCTTTGTCTCCCTCTCTCTCTGCCCCTCCCTTGCTTATAATCTGTCTCCCAAAAAGAAAGAAACATTAAAAAAAAACCCTTAAAAAACTTTTTTATTTAAAAAATAAAAAAAATGAAAATGCTTATTTCAAGACCTTTCTGGACATGAATTAGAGGCAAGTGTGTGATGAGAACCTGTAGCCTTGTAAAAGGTACTAGAAGCAAAACATAATGGGAAGCCGGCAAAAAGTTTTATGGGAATGGTTGATAGTCTTATGTGATGACATACAAAAATATCCCAAATCCTGACGACGGCCACAGGATGGGTGGTAGTAAAGGTGAGGCACATGGTCACCCACATTGTGTCCCTGGAGCCTGGAGTATTTCCTTATGCATTGTAAGTACTTCATAAATAGTTGCTAATAGAAAGTGAACATTCTAGGCTTATCTCAGGAGTGTCTCAGGCAGAGGAAACGTGCATAAGCTCTAGGCATAAAAAGTTCTGGCGCACTAGGAAACCGCATATGATTCAGATGGAGAATGGAGTTGGTTTTGTAGGCCACTAGGCTACAAAATTAAGCCTTGTAAGACATGGGAGACCACTTCGAGGTTTAAAACCGCGTCACACTAGATTTGCTTCTTAGAGGGTTCTGGTACGTGGATGGATCAACTGTTAAGAAAAGGATAGAAGTAGATGAACCCACAAATACAATCAGGGTTGCGAAGGCAAAGGGAGTGTTTCGGGAGCCAGTGCAAGAGAGATTCAGTCAAAAGGTACAGAAATGTTTAAGTAGAAACCAAAGAGTAGCCACTAGATTTTGGATCATCTCATTATTGTTGTCTTCGCTCTCCCTTTGGTGAGCTTAAACCAGATTGTAAGGGGTTGAGGAGTGATCAGGAAATGTACACATGGAGAAAGCATGTTTACAAAATGACTTCCAAGATCTTGGTGAGGAAGGGAAATTGGGCACAGAGAAATTGTAGGATTTATTTATTTTGTCTATGTTCAGAGAGACAAAACCATGGTGTCTTTATATAATCAAGGGTGGGGGGAGCTTGAAAATATAAGAGAGGAAGTAAGCAAATTCTGTGTAAAAAAGGAAAAGAAACCAGACATAGGCGGAGGGACTAATTAGCCCTGGATAGCAGACAGGACACCCAACTTCTACCATGGGAGGAAAGAAAGTACTAATGGTGGCAGAGGTAAATGAATTTGTAGAGGGAGTTAAGAAATAGATTACTGAAACGGAAGGCTGGTTGCTGGCTAAAAATGCGGAAATGCATTAGTAAAACTCATTAAGCAATTTTCAATTACAAAAGCAATGGTCAAGAGCTTACTGTTTTAAGTTGGACGAAAAAGTACCATGGAGACCCATCATGCAAGAGTTGGGCTGGAAGCAGGTTTATAAACTACTGATGTTGCTCTTCCTGACTATTGACTCTCACTTGCATTTCACTTACTAAAATAATACCTGCTGGCAAGGAGAGTACTTACTGAATGTTTTATTTATTTTCTTGAAGATGAGTCAATAAAGGACAAAATAAAGAAAAATGCATGTCTGTAAGTCTTTTCTAATTTCTCCCTTCTCAAAAATCATCTTACCTTGTTCTGAGTATTATTATTTCCTAAAATTATTATAATTTGCGATTGCCGTATGGTATCACGTAGCTATGTTATTATTGCCTTTGAGAAAGGACAGGATTGTAATGTTTTATGCATCTTTAAAACCATCTAATGGATCATCTTGTAGTCACTGGTCACAAAATGTAATTATGAAGTACAGAAAATCACCACCATAGCATGATGTAGTGAGAGAGAGAGACAGAGAGAGAGAGAGAGGGAGAGAGAGAGAAAAGAAAAGTAAAGTTTAGGAAAATGCCTCACATAAATATTATTGCATAAATGTTTGGAGCATCCAAACGTTTGTTGGCAGCCGTGGCAAACTGAGCGCCGGCGTCTGGCACATTCGTACTCCTCCGTGGCTTCGGGCGTCCCGCATGCATCAGCAGCCTGACCGAGGGCACTGCCGCCTCAGCGCAGACATTGCCAGGCCTTGGCACCGGCGACCTCGGTGCTGGCAGGGATTGGGCACAGTGGCGGCACCTTGGGGAGGCTCAGTGGTGATCCTGTCACAGGGCGTTGGAGGCCACGCTCCTGGTGCTGGCACCACAGAGCCCCCGGGGGGTCAGCGGAGGGGCAAGTGGCAGATACCACTATCTACACTATCATTGCAGAAGTGACCACTCAGGTGGAGGGTTTAGGGTGTTCAAAAAATAGGGGCGGACAAATACGGCACCAGAGCTGATATTAAGATCCTCATTTTAGTGTCCAGATGGCGTGGCCAGGAACACAAGGGGTTTATATTTATAGCCCTCAAACGTTCTCTTGTTTTCTCCCCTCCTATCACCTTTTACTACCATTACTGTGACCACTACCACTACTATACCACTACCGGATCTTAATAGCAGCAGCCTATTACAGCACGTTGACCTGCTGTGTGCTAGTGCTTCATAAGTTTTATCTGAATCACCTCATTTCATTCTCAAAAATATAAACAGGGGCAACCGGGTGGCTCAGTCCTTAAGCTTCCGACTTCAGCTCAAGTCCTGATCTCACAGTTGGTGAGTTCCAGCCCCACCTGGGGCTCTGTGCTGACAGCTTGGAGCCTGGAGGCTGCTGGGATGCTGTGTCTCTCCCTCACTGCCCCAACTCTGCTTGCACTCTGTGTGTGCCTCTCTCTCAAAAAGAAATAAACATTAAAAAATTAAGAAAAATATATAAACCCATAAGATAGGTAATCTTATTTTACAGGTTGAGGGTATTATAAAATTTAAGAGAGGGATATCAGTAGTCACATTGATGCACCTACCAGCTATGTGACTCCAGGACACACTGTTAGCTCTGCCGTTAGTGCTAAAATGTCTTTCACCCTTTACGACAGAAGGGACCTTAGAGCTCAAGATGTTCCTGAGTCTTGCATCTGGCAAACTTACATGGGACAGTGACAAGGAAAGCCTATATGGGCAAACGTTCTATCAAAGAGACTTCCCTTTAAAAATTTTTTTGTCTTTGAATAAGGAAATTTTGGTTAGGCTGTTTAAATAGGAATATACTGTATTATAAATTGATATCAAATATGAAGTTATTCAAAGTGGTCTGATTATAGCAGAAGTTATAATTACACTGCCATAGGCTACTGGCTGTTTGGTTATTTTGACTTGAATATATGATTATGCTTGAGCTATTTTTTATTTTAAGATTGTTAAACTTCTTTGTGAATAAAATAATAACCCCAACTGTTTTTTATTCTTGGTTTTGGTTTTATTCATAATGTGATTATATTATCATGCTCACGTTAAACAAATGAAGTAGACTTACTTTTTTCTAAGACTTTCTCTTTTCTATGCTTGTTATGCTTACTTTTAAAGTTAATATGATAAATTTTTATTTTGGACAACTTTTCAGAGCTTTGCCTCATCAAAAGTTGTTCTTTTTTGTATAGAGTGTTTGTTATTAGCACTGGGAAACTAGACCAGCTACTTAGGCAAGAACAAGGGATAGTTATTTAGTTAATGAAGGAAATGTCTTCATTTCACTTTAATTTATAAATGTTCCTCTTTGGATATTACTATTGATTATTCATTTTTAAGTTTAATGAATAAGAATACCCAAAATCATAGTCACTGCATGTAAATATCAACCTCAGGATTTCCTGTGAAATGAATTATGTACACATTGTAAATATTATCATTTTGTTTCTTAAAGAAAATGCAAATATTTTCACTTATATTAAAACTTTAAGACTGGAGGGGCACTTGAGTGGCTCAGTCGGTTAAGCATCCGACTTTGGCTCAGGTCATGATCACATGGTTCGTGGGTTCGAGCCCCACGTTGGGCTCTGTGCTGACAGCTAGCTCAGAGCCTGGAGCCTGTCTTCAGATTCTGTGTCTCCCTCTCTCTTCTGACCCTTCCATGCTCATGCTGTCTCTATCTCTCTCTCAAAAATAAATAAAATATTAAAAAAATAAAAAGAACCTTTAAAGCTGGAAAAGTAATTTCCTTTTAAAAGCAGTTAATCTCTAGTAAATATAGTAAACAAAACGTTATCTTTCTCAGTCACTCCCTAAAAGAGAATTATCCAGACATTGCAAGGAGAGACTGGTTTGGCTAACAGGTGCATCAACCAAAAAAAAAAAAAAAATTAATTGTATATTAGAAATCTTTATGACAATGTCAAGAAAAACTGCAAATCAATTTAAATAATAATATCCCACAAACTGATGGAAATGTAAGGCATTGCTCCTAGCCCAAAATCACAAGCACAAATGTGCACAGTAACAATTAGAACCTTCCTTACTTGTCCTGAAGTCTTGTCCAATGACCATCCCTTCCACGTGTGCATCCCATAGCCTTTGCTGTCCATCAGCTTCCATTGGGACTCAGCTATTCAGCCAGACATGTAGTTTTCTGGTTCCTGGATTCATCCCTCATTTCCGGGCCTGCAGTGTATGAGCTACTATCACTAATGATGATGATAATAAAGACAATGGCTTAGGTTTATCTAGTGCTTCGTATGTGCCGGCCACTGTCTAGTCACCCAGATTTTATTATTTAATTTTCAAAACCCACCTAATTTACAGATTAGTACGTTATGCCCCAGAGAGCTTGAGTAACGCCCGAAGTGCACAGTTAATAATGGGGTGACTGGGACCTAGAACCCATATCTGTAGTCCTTATGCTGTATTTCCTCACAGGGCTTTTGCCTCATCCCTCCTGACTTAGCCTCAGGCTCCTTTCTTGTGTGCTGTTTCTAGACAGGCCTAGGTCCTATGATGTTCCTGGAATAACTTCCTTTATCTCTGCTCGTTGTCACAGAGGGGAATTTGGGAAACTTGCACATTTTGTAATTGTTCTGCCCTTTCCATGCCAACCATCTAAAATGCAGTCTGAGTTGACGAATAAACCTTGAAGACTTTAAGTCAATAATTAGCCATTAACCAGAATAGCTACTGGTATGTATGTGCGTGTGTGTGTGTGTGTGTGTGTGTGTGTGTGTGTGTGAACAAGAGAGAGAGAGAGAGACAGAGACAGAGAAAGAGAGAGACAGATAGGCAGACTGTACATGTGGAAAGATTCACTTATTCCACAACAGTTATGAGGCTTTTACTCCATGTAAGACACTATGCTGGACAGGGGCGCCTGGGTGGCTCAGTCGGTTAAGTGTCCGACTTTGGCTCAGGTCATGATCTCATGGTTCATGGGTTTGAGTCCTGGGTCGGGCTCTGTGCTGACATCCAGCTCAGAGCCTGGAGCCTGTTTCAGATTCTGTGCTTCTCTCCTCTCTAACCCTCACCTGCTCACACTGTCTCTCTCTCTCTCTCTCTCAAAAATAAATAAAATATTTAAAAAAAGACACTGTGCTGGACAAGTAAATAGGGTCCTGTGAAAAAGTTTAACATCTTGGCAGAGAGATGAGTCCACATGAAATGCTGCTGTGGGAGCTTAGGACAGAGATGTACTCATTCCAATATGGCTGAAAAGGGTGTGCTTATACAATAGCTTGTAACAGTGTTTATTCCATAATAGAAGAAAATATTGTTATTACTTCCTTTAAAAATTGAAGAGAAAATCTGTCAAGTGATGAGGTATTAGCTGTACTGAAATTGAATACTATTCAACTTACAGTTGGAGCAAGAAAATGATATAAATTGAAAGTAAATAAGGGATATTCTGAGCAAAAGCTATAGATCCAAACACTGGAGGGTGAGGGAAGAAAGATGAAAAGACTATTAATTTATCTGTAGAGGATATTTGCATATTCCCTGCATATGGAAAATCACTATAGAAAATTGTAGACAATAATCATGCTTGGTAAAGTATTATTAAGACTACGATTTGTTTTTCTTGTTGCTCCCACATAAATACATTGGTATCTTTTGGGATAGTTTCACATTTTAATGTTTATTATTCTATTCTTGGAGAGGTTCAGTCTTGGCTGCGGCACTGTCTACTTTAGAAATTCTATTTACATTTGTATTTGGTTTTTCTTTCCCAATAAAATAAAGATTATGAAGGTCTGTCTACGTTATCGTTATGGTCTCAGTTCTTAAAAAATTCCAAGATTCCAGAAGATAGTACACCTTAAAGTCGAAGGCATGACTTTTCCTTTTGTGCTTTACTGTAAAACTTCTTCAGTATTTGCTGGAATATGCAGTGTCTGGAAATGAATATTTGAAAGAATTTGTTTTGCTGGTCTTGACCATTCTATTTCTGACCTAATGGGTCGTTTAACTATTAGATCTTTCCATTAGAGGCTTTTACTTTGGCATAGGGCAGGCTTTGGTTAATAGTCATGAGGCTTTTTTTTTTCTAACTAATGCATAGACAATTCAGAACTCGGGGCCTGAGATGTGGAAGATTCCCAGTAAGTGTTTGTGAATGAAGACACCAAAGAGGGGGTGGAATGATGTAGTAGGGTTAGCCTAAGGGGCGAATAAATGTGCCAGCTGCATCAATCACCCAAACCTTTCTTTCAGTTTTTACAACATATGTTTATAGAAATAGTATTAACAATATTAATATTTTATTCAGTTTTATATGGTTTCACACGTACGTATATGGAACCAGACTCTGTGTGTGCATATATGTGTGTATATACATAGATATCCTGGTGTTAATGTAATTTTGAGTCGTTTTGTACTTTCTTGTTACAATTAACAAACGTGCAAAATAATTCTCTAGAGTCTTATGTTAGAGAATACCAGTGCTTACCCGTGTATGTTCTCTTTTCCTTTCCAACTATATATCCACACTGCATTCTCCACGCCCCTCTACAGTTAGGTGGGAGTGTGTGACCACCTTGTGGACAATGCATGTGAACAATGCAATGGTATATGGCAGTTCCTGGCTTAGTCCCAGAAATCTTCCCCAACATACTCTTTTTCCTTAGCTCCTAGCCAGAAACACCTAACATGTGGCATTTTCTTATCAGTCAGCCATGGCAAGGGATCTGTTATCAGAGACGAAAGGGTAGGAGAGCCTTGTGACAACACGGCAAAAATCTCCTAAGACCGTTACCAGTGATAACGTGGAAGGCAGGGTATCTACTCACTGAGCTTTCACCCCAAGAGGAACAAGTAGTAAAAAAAACATAGCGTTTAGTCACTAAAATTAGAGGCCTTTGGCAAAGTATTGTAGAAATACATAGGGCAAAATAAGAGGGAATAGGGACAGGCCAGCAATTTGGGCCACCAAAATGATGGAAATTCTTTTTAATCTCCATAAAGTAAGAGAGAAAAAATTTAAGAAACTTAGATTTAAGAAAAAAATTAGGAAAAATTAAGAAATTTAGCCCCCTAATGTAAGGGGGAAAATCTTAAGCAAAGAGTCGACAAAATTTCTCATCATAATAAAGCCTGTTGGATTTGTGACAAAATTCAGATTAAGGGTGGTCTTCTTCTCAAGCCTACTATCCATGCGTCATCATGTAGTCACCCATTCGTTTAACAATGGGAATGTTGGGAAGGAAGCAAAGAAATAAAGTACATCTGAGAAATTTATCTAGGAAAGAAATGTGGATGTGGTCATTGGCACATGAAATTAGATGGGAGGAAATAGATTATAAGCTTAATATTTTGAGAGAATTTCACTGCCAAAAGAACTACTTTTAATGTTGGACATTCCAAATGCCAAACAACTTTTGAGCTCTTCTTATGAGTTGCACTCTGTCTCCTCCAAGGTACATACGTTGACACTCTACCACTCAGTCCCTCACAGTGTGGCTGTATTTGGAGGCAGGCCCTTTAAAGAAGAGATTAGGTTAGAATGAAGATATTTGGTGGGTCCTAACTCAATCTGACTGGAGGTCTCCTCAGAAAAGGTAATTTGGACACACAAAGAGAGGGTTACACACATTCAGAGGACAGTCCCTAGGAAGACGCAGTGGTGGCGTGCCATCTGCAAGTCAAGGAGAGATGTCTGGGACAGATCCTTCTTCCCTCAGAAGAAATCAAATGTGCCAACATGGTGATCTTGGACTTCTGACCTACAGAGCTGCGAGAAAATAAATTGATGTCGCTGACGCTACCAGGCTGTGATATCTTGTGGCAGACCTAGAAAGCAGATACAGCTCTCTAGCATCTAAGGAGAGCCTACTCCTCAACACCCATATCAGATGTAGACAAGGAGGCTGATGATGAACGCAGAATAAACCTCTGAAGTGTGGAGGCAAGACAGCATTGGGCCAGCGAGTCCCTCCCAGTAATCTCAGGATCTGATCAGGGAACACTGTCTACTCCCAGGATGAGGTGCCTGTGTAATATCCGTCAATTCCTTCGTAATTGCTAAGGGTCGCTGGAACTTGGGTGTCTCTGCTTCTTCCTCTTTCAGAATAGGCACAATTTCTTATGATTATCTTGTCCTTGTTGCACATTTTCATATGAGAATTTGGAGAAAAATGATTGTCTCTTAATTCATAGATGGCTGGCAGTGAGAAGCCACACCTAGAAAAGTCTACACATAATAGTGATACTAGGCACTGAGCTAGATACAGGGTTTGGGTGGCTCAGTCTTCTTTAGAAATAGGGTGATGTAGGGGCGCCTGGGTGGCTTAGTTGGTTGAGCGTCCAACTTTCGCTTAGGTCATGATCTCACGGTTCGTGGGTTCGGGCCCTGCGTCAGGCTCTGTGCTGACTGCCAGCTCAGAGCCTGGAGCCTATTTCAGAGTCTGTCACTCCCTCTCTCTCTTGACCCTCCCCTGCTCACGCTGTCTCTCTCTCTCTCTCTCCTAGAAATAAAAATTAAAAAAAAAGAAAAGAAATAGGGTGATGTATTTTTTGTAGGTCAGTAAGAGAGCAAAGAGGTATTTGGTGGCCAAAAGGAGTAACTGTGATGGAGACTGCTCATGCTCATTAGGATCCACATTATCTCTTCCTTTCTTTTCACAAAACCACACTGCATTACCCAGTATCTCCTAGAGCTAGGTCAGGCCACGTGTCTGAGTTTAGGTTGATAAAATGGCGTATGGTGTGATATATACCAGTTCTAGAGGTATCCCACAAAACCCACTACCCTCCAATTATTTTCTCTTTGTCTCCTGATGGGTTGAATGTAATCCAATAAAGGACTTAAGGTTCTAGAATTCAGACGAGACACTAGATTGAGTAATTGTGTGGTGCAGAATTCTCACCACACTGACCCACATCAGTATGTGATGTGAACCAGAAGTAAACATTTGCTGTAGTAAGCCACTGGGGTTTGAGTGTTGCCATAAGTAGCATCATTTCTGTTGACTAATATAGAAGTGTGCTTATGAGTAGACTTGCTGGATCATAGCCTATGCATATGTTCAAATTTACTAGATAATGCCAATTTCCCCAATACCGTTGAACCAATTTATACTCTCATATAGAATACTATGAAAGTATTCCAGTGGCTCCATATTCTCCCCAACATTTTCTATTGCCAGATTAAAATTTGTTTTCAAATGGAGTGGTATAAAATAATATTTATTATGGATTTAAGTTGAATTTTCCTGAGTACTAATGAGGATAGTCTTATATTTGACTGGTTGGTTAACTTCTTCCAGGAAGCACTGGTACACATGCATATATACACATACATAGGTTTACATCTATGAGACCTCTGTGTGTGTGTATATATAGCCTTACATATATAAAACTACATATATACAGTTTAACATATTTCTTGTTCTCTATTTTGTGAATTTCTTTTCTTGGTTGACCTGTGGTTTTTTTATGGTATATCAATTCAGTTATTATTTAATATATTGGTTAGCACATGCAGATTGTAGGAAATTTAGAAAATAAAAAGCAACTATAATCCCACCGGTAAAGACAGCAACTCTTAAGAGTTGGTATATTTTTATTTAGTGAATACCTGTGAAACAATGAAAGTATATTGTAGATTTTTAGAATCTACGTAAGGGGATTTAGAAATCCCATAATGGGATTTAAAGAAAAATGTATTAACTTTTGAGTTAGTCTTTGTGGTGATGCTCTTTATGTGTGTTGTTTTAGTCAACTCAATGTCTATTAAAAAAACAGTACAACATAAAGTAGTTATAGCTTTTCTAATAGGAGCTCATTATTTTATGAGGTCTGAAGAGTTAAAAGACTGGTCATAGGGTCACAAGTTAATGAGCAGAGAAGCCAAGACTATAATCCATCTCTCCTGATTTCCAGTTTAATTCTCTTTCCATCACATCCTGCATGAAAAGTTTTTCAAAAAGTAAAACATATAAATGTATTTTTCTATACCTGAAATCCCAAGACCAAGGTCGAGATCTTGTTGAGGTGTGACTATTAATTTAGAACAGGATTATGGCACTGAGATATGTGACCTTTATGATTGTCTAGAACACATCTTTGAATTTGCATTGCATTATCTCCTATTGATTATATTGTTAAATCTATGTGCTGGATCTCACTATTTCTTAACACTGTGTGATTTCAAGTGTACTGACCTTCAATAATTAATATTCAATAAATAGTTGAATTTAAATGTACAAAGTTATAAAGATTATGATCTATTAGTGGTCCCAAACTTTATATCACTGAGCCAAAATTTTATCTTACTAATTTTTTATGAACAATTAAGTTGACTAAAGTTAAGAAGGCATTTTCTTCTTTTTATCATAAAAGAAAAATTAAGCATTTTTATATTTACCAGAATGATAGAAATTTTATCTTTGAGTCAGTGTCTTATGTTACACAGCAGGGAAGTTTGACTGGCATAGATAGATAGTCATTTTTTTGTAATTCAAGCCTATGTCAAATAGAGGTAGAAGTGAAAAAAAAATTGTAGTTCATCTAGTCTCAAAAGTACTCAGTTCCCAAAGTTTTATAAAATGCATCTAAAAATGTGTTTGGTGGAATTGGTTTTTAATGAAAATATAGAAAATTCATATTTTTCTTCCAGATCAGGAAAAAACAGGTGGAATATTAAACTTAGAATATCACCATGTAAAAAAGAACAGTATAGTCACAAAGAATTATGTGGGTGATTTAGATCCTATTTGCTATATACTGAGACTGCTTCTAAAATAGATTATTGGGAGAAAAATCTGTGAAGATGGTACATTCTGTCTTTAATGTTCAGACCTTTAATAAGCATGCGTTTTGTTCATATGTGCTTTATGCATCAAAACAAAAATTCTTAATCACAGATAAATTAAGATTTTATCCTCTATATCAAGGAAATTCACATATCCAATTATGCCTTTAAGAAATTTCACCCTTGCAAACACACATTGCAAAATGCGTGTCTTTTGAAAAAGAAGAGCATTTGCTGTCTTTTTTACAAACACATTCTGGGTAGCCCCAGTGAAAGAAGCCAAACCTTGAAGCTTCCAAACATGGAAAAGCATTTAGAACAGGACAGGTTTGATCGTAAAAAAAGGAAAAAGCTATGGGTACCACATTTGGGAAGGAATGCCGTCCATCCTGTCTAAAAGTTCTTACCAAATGCATGAAATTGTATTTGCAATGAGGACAAAGAAAGGTATTCCTGGGCTTTTAGGAAGATCTTTTCCCCTGGCTGACATTAGGCATTAGGCTGCAGCTTATGGGGAATGTTCTCTCAGTTCAATGTGAAGAGTGTATCAGTTTAGTAACAAAATTGTCACGCATAATTAAGCTTAAAAAAAAAGGCTCCCTAACTTGGTATGTTATAGTCACAAATGGGGAGAGAATGAAATGAGCCCAGGAGACACAACATGCTGCGTGGGCTTCAATGTTGCTGGGGCTGATTAAACAGTTTGTGACCGCTTGCTGTAAACATAGTTTGTCATGCAGGATAGATGATTCCAACCAACTCCCAGTTCCATAAGGCCTCACTCTGTCTTCCTCTGCTTTTTTTCTTTCTTTAAAGCAAATCAGTGACAGTCTTAAATATTATAATATGGTATCTTTTTTTGTTCTTTTGACTTTTCATCCTATGCTCGTGGAGCACTTTGAAGAACTTCATATAAAATAAGAATATTTAACAATGACCAAAGAACAAATTCTCTTCTTAGAAGTGTTAAAGTGTTAGTTACTACCCTTGAGGGTAGTACATATTGATGATGTTAGGAAGCTGAGTGCCAACTGGTCCTAGTAAAATCTGGGGCACCTGGGTGGCTCAGTTGGTTAAGCGTCCGACTTCAGCTCAGGTCATGATTTCACAGTTCATGGGTTCAGGCCCTGCGTCGGGCTCTGTGCTGACAGCTAGCTCAGAGCCTGGATCCTGTTTCAGATTCTGTGTCTGCCTCTCTCTCTGACCCTCCCCTGTTCATGCTGTCTCTCTCTCAGAAATAAATAAAAACATTTAAAAAATTTAAAGAAAAAATAAAATTTAAGTTTAGGAAATCTTTGGACTCCCCAATCCTTCAAAATAAGAAAGAATCCAAAAACAAGTTTAAATTTCATGATTATTATTTAAGCATAGCATATTCTCTAGAATTCGGTTTTATATCTAAGAAATTACTTAAGGTCTATCATAAGAACTTAACTTATTAAATATAGTTTTATTTATTTAATCGGTATTTTTATTTAACTCAGTAAAGGCATGGGGAAAAAACGAGACAAAATTTCATATTAACTAAATTCCTAAATACAAGTTTCAAACAGCGATCATATGCCAGTGAACAGACCAGGAGAAAATTGTGTTCTATTTTATGACATTATTCTTGGTCGTTCCCGTAGGAATGGAAAATTTCCAAACTAGAAGTTAATTGAGAGTAAGTGGCCTGTTTTAGAATTTAATTACATTGAGTGTTTCCTTCTAGATTCCTTAGTTTTTTGTTTGTTTGCTGCTCCAAGTACTCTATCCAAGGCCAACCCTACCTTCAGTTCCTCTTGGCTGTTGAGAACTTTCTTTTGGAATTAATTAGGTTTTATTTCTCCCCCTCCATATCTGAGGTCCTGTCCCTCCAATTTCTCCTTTTTTTTGTTAGAGTGATGGTAGTAAAACAAATTGAAAGACTGACAGTTCATAAAGGTTTCATTGTTGTCGGTATTATATTGGTTTATCACTCCGTGCTTAAAGGGTGATGGTATAACAGTCTTAAGTTTTTCTGTTGGAATAAACATATTTCCAGAAAAATCACTTTCCTTCCAAAAGGTTAGTTTAAAAAGTTGATATTAAGCCTGTTCATAGAAATTAATTTTGCTAAAGAATTGAGTTCTGGGATTGAAATGAACCAACAAATACAGTCAATACGAATAATGAAGCCAAGGCCTTCCTTCTTTCTAATAAAGGTAAAAGATTGTTGGTCTGAGGGGGAATGTTGCAATTTTAAAAATCCTTCAGAGTTGTATTTTATTTGGTGTACCGTTATAATTTTAGGGTTCACCATTTCTGACCTTTTAAAGTTTCTAGATAATTGACAAGCATTTTATGAGAAAGTGCATTGAAGATCAACATTGCCTTCGGACCGAAGACATTTGACAACATTTCTTCTCCATTTATTTGTACTTATGTGACTGTGAATTGATGACGAGTACTGGCATGCTTCTCTTTTGTTTTAATTATTACTATGTTATAGCATTAGCTGCTACACATTTGTTGAGACTTTTAATTCAAGTTTTCATCAGACTAATATTCTTTTCTGTAGATTTCTTTTTTCCTTAGATGCCACAGGAAGTTTAGCATTTTAAGGTATCTTGTTTTTAAAACTTCAAACTATAATTATCAGTGTTCATAACTCTGAGCTGTAATAAATAGTGGTTTGGGGGATTCTTGTAAAACTATTTGTACTAATTATAAATCCCTAAGTTCTCCAAAGAAGATCCACCGTTATCTTTTATGGACTAGTATCATCTATGCTATACAAAGTATATGCATTCTCATGAGAGAGGGAGGTACTTAAAAAACATTTCTTTTGTTAATTTTTGAGAGGGGGGCTTGGGGGACAGAGAGAGAGGGAGACACAGAATCTTAAGCGGGCTCCAGGCTCTGAGCTGTCAGGACAGAGCTTAACGCGAGGCTTGAACCTACGAATGGAGAGATCATGACCTGAGCTGAAGTCAGATGCTTAACTGACTGAGCCACTCAGGGACCCCTAGGGATGTACTTTTTAAGTCATATGTGGCTAAATAATGAAACATAATTTTAACTAAAAATATATGTTTGCCAATCTTTTTCACCATTAAACCTAAAACAAAGGGGAGATGTGTTCCCAATTTCAAGTTTTTCGTAGCTTTAAATCTACATTCTGACTCCTTTTTTGGCTAGAAGTAGGCATGTTTGTGTCTTCGTTTTATCTGGAGTACTAATCCTATTTTTTTCTTTTCCTTTCTATTCTTGAATAAAATTTGAAGTAGCAACATAATCTAGGTTGAAGGTGAGCAGAAATTATTTTAACTTAATTTCAATATTGATTTTTTAAAATGAAAATATACATCTGTGCTATAATAGAGGTGAGTGAGCATTCTGGGGAAGAGCCAAAGCATATCCTGGTGACTACATCAAAATGTTAATTGTGCATTTGATTTGTTATTCCTCATAGATTCACATATAAACAATGGCATCTCTTACTTGTATAAAAATAAAAACAACCTACTATTTTATATGCCCATGTTTTCCAGTACATTTTAAACGGCATGGAATGAAAACTATTTTTGAGAAATAAACCTTGAGAAAGGCAAATGTTTAGATCATATGAATGTAAATAGTTATCATTAGAAGCTACTAGGGGCTACTATGTAAGTAAGCCACTTATTACTCTATTATCATGAAATATAAATACATTATTTATCCCTTTAATAATTTCAGAAAATGGAAATAAAACATGATCTTACAAGGTAGCATGCTAAGAAAAGAAAACATAATCTGACTTCAGCTCAGGTCATTATCTGATGGTTCTTGAGTTTGAACCCCACATTGGGTTTATTGCTGTCAGCACAGAGCCCACTTTGGATCCTCTGTTCCCCTCTCTCTTTGCCCCTCCCCCACTCTCTTTCTCTCAAGAATAAGTAAACATTAAAAAAATTTTTTTAAAAACATAAAAATTTTAAATTTGGCTAGAGAGTCAGGAGGGAGTAGTATAAAGGCCAACAAAATCAAAAACTCTACAAGTGGTTTTAAACCCTATTTATGAACAAAAATATTGTCTCCTGGGATTTAAAGAAAAAGAGTATAAATTTCCCATTTCTGTAAGTTAATATAAAGAAGCTCATAATGGCATTTGTACATTTGCTTTAATACTTTATGGTAAAGGATGACGTTCTTGAATGTATCCATGGACTAATGCTCTTGAAATGTGATATCTCATGAAAGGCAGGTGTTTCCACGGTGTCTTCCTCCCACCCCCTGCCCCCCTCCGCCCAG
Source organism: Crocuta crocuta (assembly GCF_008692635.1). NCBI lineage: Eukaryota > Metazoa > Chordata > Mammalia > Carnivora > Hyaenidae > Crocuta > Crocuta crocuta. The sequence goes on from NW_027527775.1 coordinate 4,643,783, forward strand.
CTTGAGGGTTGTAACTGCTATTTGCACTTTGCCTCTGAATTACACATCTTTGCTAAAATTGAATCTTGCTCCCTTCACATACCCTGTTATGTACCAGATTGATCTCCTGAAGCAGCCGTGGGTAGCGGTCTTCGTCTTGAAATTTTGATTCAGGGCACCTAGACAACGTTCCTTTCCTTAGTTCACTTCCCCATCGTTCCATTCCCCTGTTTTGAGTTTCTTTAAAGTTACTTCATTTTCTGACACTTGCCTCCCTGAGTCTTGTGTCAGTCGAAGTGGCGTTGAGTTCTGATTGCCTTGAAGGGTTATATAAATATGGCTCAGTAAATCATATTTTTGTGATCAAATTTCATTTTTTGATTTTAGGGATATTCAGCCTAATGAATTTGCATGGGGACTCATGAAATGGTAAAACACTTGGAAGTCTGTTGCTGTGTAGACATTTAATTGGACCCAAATTTGGAACAGATCTGAAAATCGCCTACAGTTTCTGTAGCTCAAGTGCCTGTCTGGTCAACGTTACATGGTGGATATCATTTTGTACTATTAAAGATGAGCTAAAGTCATTATATGTGACTGTATAAAACTTCTGAAAAATATGGTTAAACTTGGCCTTTATAATTTCATACGACAATCACTTTTTCTTCCAATCATAATTTCATGCCATACTAAGAAGCTGTCTGGAGTCTTTTTCTGAATAGTGTTTAAACATTAATGTTTATTTTTGCAGATATCTTTCTTGGATTGTGTTTTCACAATTACAAATTTCAAAGTTATCTCAAAGATAGCATCATTTTAATATGCTCGAAATAAATTTTGCTTTTTATATTCAGCTTGCTGAAGTTAGGCATTAACAGATTGATAGGGAGTATAAAATTATTTTATACGGAAAAACTGGAAATTAAAAAAAACATGTAATTATGTATATTCATGCTGTATGATTGATAACGTCTAGAAAAAGAAACCTTTTAAGAGCTACACATTTTACATAATTTCATTTACTCTCAACCTGGAGCCTTGTTTTTCATCATCCATCAGTAAGATGAACATTGAAAAGATGTTCGGCTCCACTAATTGTGGACTATTGGCTACTTGACGTTAACCTTGAAAGCTGTAGGCACGAGTCAAAGTTTGAGAGAAAGGTAGCATTGCTGAGCTCGTGGAATAGAATCAGCTTAAACTCAAGAACTGTGTGCTTCATCATAAAGCTGAGAACACTAGGATTAGCTGCAGACTGGGAGGGGTATTTGTGCATTTGTGTGTTGGGGGCCGGAGTCATGGAGGTTGGTAGATGTTAGAATAATAACGGTAAAAGATTCTGCCCACACACATTTATCTGTTTCCGGCGTATTTGTGTGTTTATGTGCTAGACCCTCGGGACACACTGGTGCATAAGAAAGCTGGAACTTGCCTTCCAGAACTTAGAGTCTACAGAGGAGTCAGACAAACAGATCTCAAATGCGTACACTCAATAATGATGAAAAGATGAGGCAGCTATGAAGAGAGAATGGAGAAGGGGAGTATCTGAGGAACTCACTTGAGGAAAATCCTCTCTCCAGAGGTGACTTTAGTCTGAAGCATGAGGGTTAAACTTGCAAAGAGGGAGGGAGAGCTGGCCTGTCTGGGGGATAAGGGCTGTGGTTGGGGGTGCAGAATGGCAGGTGGGGAGACCCTGTGGCTGGAGCAGAGCCAGGGGGGGAGATGCAGATGGATTTAGAGAAGGAGGCCAGGAGACTAGATGGTGCACACTTAAATCCAAGGGGGAAAAAAGGTATTTTTAAAGAAACAAAGGTAATGATTTATTCAGCACTTTTTCTGAAGAGGAAAACATTTTTAGGTCTCACTACTTTTATGCCATAATTAAACAAGAGGAGAATGTTTAAATCCCTCCAAAAGTCATGCTTATACACCAAAGGACATTTAAATGAAAAAAAAAAATGAGCCTTTACCCCAAATCTACACCCTACAAGTTAAGTGTACTGACCTCTCAGTGTCTATGTAAAGAATAATTTTCCAGTAAAGGATTGCTTATCATAAGAAGCATCAGCAGGAGAAATGCGCTTTATTTCTGTTTGTCACTTTGTTTAAAAGTCTTTCTTAAGCTCCCAACGCTGAAAGCAGCAGAGATGGAAAGTGAATACGTGTGAATACATGCATATGACACACACAGGCGTGTTCTTCCCCGATCTACAGGAGCCAGATGAGGCAACATGTGAAATGAATTAAAATGCTTGTCACCTACTGGATTCCGGGCAGAGGGCAGTCTTTAAGACCCAGCAGCACAGTATTTGTCTGGAGAGGAAATGTTGCTTTTTGACAGATGAGAGAAATCCCCTTAGCGCTGGCTGTGGGAAGAGAGAAGTGAAGTCAGTCACCTGGTGGTGAAGGCCAGTAAAACAGCAAAGCAGGAGGAAAATTTTTCTCTCCCTCTCTGGCTTTTTCTCTCTCCCTCTTTTCTCTCCTCTGTAGGATCCACCTCCTATTCTCTCAACTCTTTTTAGCATAACCTTCAAAGGAGATCGTTCCCTTCAGACTTTATTATCTTCTTCTCCCCATTGAGAGAATACCTCTTAGCTGCAAGACATTTTTAAGTCTATGCAGGACTTCGGGGATTTGATGATCGTGCCAGGGAAATTGATCATTGCTAATGCCTGGGACTCACAGTGTGCTAAATTAGCTACCAGAGTAAGCCTGACGGAGGAAGGCTTTTATCATATACTCTTCTCTTCAGTTTGAACACATTTGCTTGAAATTTGCCGCATGATGCTGTCCAGGGAAGCAGCTTTTTTTCTTGGGATGCAGCAATTCGCTGGTTTCTAAGCTTATTGCAGAAGAAGAAATAATCTTAAATAGAATTCATCTTCCCCCNGGAGAATGAGACTGAGAGAAGCTGCCAGGGCTTGGAGGACGATAAAGCTGAGTTTAGGCTGGAAACTAAAAGACTAGATTGTTTTTTGGTTCAACTTGCCCGGTTTCTCCGCACTTGCTTTAGTTTCGCTCCATGGACAGATCAACAAACCTGGACATTGAGGAGCTAAAGGTACGTGATCCTCTCGGCGGGCGGGCGTCGGTCCTGCTTTCTCGCGCTCGTCTGCTCTCTCGCTCTCCTCTCTTTTTTCCGCTGCGTCT
>NW_027527775.1:4646962-4647164 GCF_008692635.1 Crocuta crocuta
TGCCGCCACTTTGCCACCGCTCCCCCCGCGCCCGCCCGTCCGCCCGGGGGCAGCCTTGTTTCCGCTCGGAGAGGCCGGGACCCCTACGTCGGTGACCCGGCTTGTTTCCCTCCCCACACGCACGCAGACCCTAATGTCCCCACCACGGCTGATGCGGTCTCACCCACAGTTGCACCGCCCTGGGCGCGAACTCGTGTTCTGG
>NW_027527775.1:4647170-4765749 GCF_008692635.1 Crocuta crocuta
TTAAAACCAGACCCCCCCAACCCCCCCCAAAAAACCCCACAAAACTTAAAAAAATCAACAAAGTATAAAATAATTTAAATGTCCCGCTCACTGTCAGTGAAAAAGCGGGAAGGGGGTGGGGGGAGCTGGGAGCATCTTTTCTTTTTATTCTGCACGGGTTTGGTTTTGTTTGTTTGTTTGTTTTTACCCCTAGGCGATTTTTGCACGACTGTATTGATTGCTTCAGAGGGTTCTTATTTATTTATTTTGACTAGAGATTCATTTCAGGTGGACCCTGTTCAGGTGAGGATTTTTAGACACTCCTACCCACTGGGGGAACTTGACTAGTAGACGTTTGCTTGCAAATGTCACGGAAATTGGATTTGCCCTGTAGGGAGAGAGATGGAGAAATTGCCTGTAGGGGGCAAAAGGCTGTGAGCAGCCGACTCTGCCCTGGCCAAGGCGCCCAGCCCAGAAGCCGGTTCTCCCCAGGGTGGCCCCCGGATCCCCCGTGCTCCAAATTGCATAGAAGGAGAAGGAAGGAGGGGTAGAACTGTGGTGGTGCTTTGTGGACTCTGCCCCCGCCCCAGACTGTCCATGAAGATGGGGGCTGGGGGGGGGGAAGGAGATGGTCAGAACTTAGATCCCACTTCATTTAAGACTGGTTTTGTTGGGGGGGGGGAAGTGAAGTAGTTAACATTTGCTGCTTCACTTCAAGTTGGGGAACAATAACTTTCTGAGTTAGGACCAAGGTCACAATCAGTAGACCTTAGCCTACAAGAAAGCTCTGCTATTATTTCTGCACAACACCAGGACGGAATAGATTGATTGTCTCTGTGTTTGAAAAGATCCCTTGCAGCTTTTTCCAAGCATCCGAATCTCTTGAGAGAGGGGGAGGTTTTATCTGAGATGCAAAAGACAGCACATGAATGTTTGTAACGTGTGTCTCATGCAGAGACAGAGTATCCAGATGGATTTTTTGGTTACATATTAGGTATGGCACGTTTCTTAGGAGAAATGAAAAGGAAAATGGCTTGGGGTGATCATTTCCCCTGATATCCCATTCATGTTTTGCTAGTTTAGACCCTCTGCCCCCAAATCTTGGCACCACTAAATTGTTTAAATCAGCAAAAAGAGCAAACCCGCTCTGGAAGCTCCTGTCTAGTTTTGTAGAAGATCCCAGTTAACCGTGAAACTCTTAAGCATGAACTCAGAGATTCTCACAGCCAGACTGTGATGTACTTTGCAGACAAGCAGCAAAGGGTAGAAAATGGAAGAGCTTGGGTGGGAGGGGGGTGTACTGGCAATGCCTGGGAAGGAGGAATATTCAAGGCAAAGATCCTTCGAGGTTGCTGAGCAGTGATGTCTGGGACAAGCCACTGTTGGGGGTCTAGAATAGGCAAAAGAGGAAATGTAGTCCGGCCTCAATCAAAAATGTTTGAGATCCTCTAGTTTAGTAGTAAATTTGTGTTATGCGGTTTGACTATGCTTCTAGAACATGGAGGCTTTAAAACACATTCTGGAATATTACGATTTCTAGAGGTATATACTACATGTGGAATAACTTGTCTGGATTTCCTCTTATTATCAGAATCCACTGCCTTGGGTTTTCTAGACAATTCCAGGCAGAATTATTTTCTGGCGGCTTTTTGCAGAAAGAGGTCCCCATGGTGGTCAGTGGAGAGAGAGGAGATAGAAGTTCGGGGTACTTATTTTTTACATTATTTGCTTGTTGACTTTTCTTCCTGTGGTCCAAGGATGCTTACATTAAGTCATGTTCATATAAAAACTACTTTTGATGATGTTTTAAATACATGACTATAAAAACAATGTTCACTGGGATTTGATAAATAATGTGCATAACATTACAGGGATACCATTTAACTTAGTTTTAGATCATTAGTGCCATTATTAGGTGAAACTCCTTCCCTCAAGTTTTAGGAAAGGCAGATTTTACTAATTTTTTATCTTTTTTTTGTGGTAAACTAGTTTTCTTTTACGAGATTTTAGCAAAGAATATAGTTTTTGCGACGCTGGATGTGTGGACATTGGTTATTTATATGCTGTTCCATAAATAGAGTTGTCTTTTGTAAGTTTTTAAACTAAAGATAAACTCCAGTCACTAGGTGTTAACAGCCATTGCTGTCATTATCATAAAACTAAACATAATCTGCACATTAAAAGATTTACTGGTGGAAAACTAAAGTGCAGTTGTATGTATAAAACTTGCTAATGAAGGTGAGCCTGTTTCATCTTCTATTCTGCACACAAGCTCCTAATGAAATAAATCAGTGTTGAAAAGGGAGTTCTCATCCAAAGACTTTTAGTCTGTTCTTTTTCCCTTTGATCTCTATCTGTTTCTCCAATAAATGTATAAACTTTACTCTGGATTTTGCTCTGGTGTTTGTTTTAAAGAAGAAACAACATCAAACAACCCCAACTATGGGTTACTGCCTTGGAAATGTACGTGTTAATGAATATTGATATTAGAGAAATCACCTCTATCCTGGACTATCTCTGAGTTAGAGAGGACTTTTCGTAATTTATATCCAAGATAATAACTTTAGCTTTTATTTTAACTCTGTAGTTTCCCTCTTTTAAGCAGCGTATCTTATGCAATAGTAATTTTTGGAGCTGACACTTATAAATTTGTTCCTTGTAATGTTTGTAAGAAATATTGGGCTGAATAAATCGCTATGTTTAAATAGTACATAAGACTCTGGTGACTATTTTACTCAGCTTTTGAAATACGAGTTTCAAGAAATTATGTTTTCAGATGCTAAGCATATATTTGTGGGTAATTGTAATTTGCTTTGAGATGAAAACCATAAAACACATCAACAGTACAGTATAATTTTTGCAGTTGTATTTGATCCCAGCTTTAATTTATTTATCAGGACTGTTCCTTTAATGGAATGCCTGGCTAGAAGTTAAAGTGAAATTTTCCCATTGCTTGTAGAACATAAACAATATGCTTCTAGAATATTTTCTTAATTATCATTTTATAAGGTACAAAAATTATAAACTGCATAGTTAATTCTGAGATGCATAAAACAACTCTTCAATAAATGTAATTGTACTTGTTTGAGTTAATTAAATGTGGTCCAGTCACTGTTACTGAATTTTATCTCTTTAATTTAAAGAAAATTTCATTTACTAAGAACTTGAAACTTGCCCTAGATAGGCCGGGAGAAAGCCTCCCTGAATAATACAATTAGGTCATTAAGAAAGTATTGCATGGGTGAGAAATGATAATCTAGCAAAAAAAGAAAAATGCAGAGGTATTTAAACAAGTGGTTGATTTAAAAATGCTGAGGTTTTTAAACCAAGTCTTACAGTACATTAGTCTACAATTTCAATCAAATAAGAGAGTTGGCACCTAGAAGAATTCTAAAAAAATTTTTTTTTCGTTGCTGTTGTTTCATCAATAAGACACTCGGTTCAGGAAAGTCAGGGTTGCTGCAGTGTAGGAGGCTTTGAGATGAGTAGAAGTAGGTGGGGTTTTTTTTTTTTTTATGTTAGTCATTCCATAGTGAAAAATAGTACTCTCTAACAAATGTCATATTTTTAGCAACCTGCTTTATATATTCATTTCTTGGCTTAGAATTAGGAAGCATTTATGAATACTGAATTATTTGACCTCATTCACATCTGAAGAAATTACCGTTTTCTCCATCCAGGCCTAGTTCCTTTTCGTTTTTGGTAACGGAAACCAGTCATGAAGACTTAGAAACAGTTCATCTTGATTTCCTTGTATTCATAATATGGACTCGTTTTACTGAAGTCAAAATACACTTCAAGTAACAGTCGTGAAACTTTCTATTTTCTTATACGGTTAGCAGGGATGAGGGGGCATTTTTGATGTGAGTGGGAAGTGAATGAAGAAAAATAAAGGGTTTTGTTTAAAATTTGAGGGGAGTTGTGTAAGTGACTCTTTCAGAAATCTTCAGGGACCCGCTGTCATCACTCAGCAGACGTTCCAGATCTCTGTCCTGGCTATTACAGCTTTGCTGATCTTCAGACTTTACCAATTGAGAATACATCAAATTTTGAAGGTCCAGTAAAAAAGAATATTTTTGGATTTATGGACTCAAAATCACAGCTACACAAAATGGCTTAATGCTGTAAGGCAATAAATCAGCTTGTGTCTTTGGGGGCATTCCTTTTATATAATGTTTAGTGAGGTGTTTCTCATCCTGTATTGGAATCTCAGCTAAAATGCAATTTGGCAGAGATTTCAACTTTAAGTTCGTAAGGGAAATGACCATGGGTTTTTGTTCAGATGTCTGTGAAATGTTTGAGGATATGCATTTTAACAGGTAAACGAATAAATATTAATGTGTCACAATAAAAGTTTATAAGTTGAAGATTTTGCTTGATTTATTGAGAATTTGTGATGAAATTCTTAGCTTCTCAATCTCTATATGACTAAAAGTAAGCAATCTCATTTTATATAAATGTAGATTGTAATATGCTAACATCTAACTTTTCATTTGACTCTAAGTGTCTTTTTTTTTCTTTGCAACTATAGAAATGTGTGGTAATCTTATATCCTTAATGAGACTTACCTGAGACTTCTAGGCTAACCCCAGAATGAGCAAATTAAAGGATTACCCTCTCTCCAAGGGAACCATAGATTCGTCCTAACAATTAAAAATGCTGCCAAATGCCTCGAGAGTTTTCTTGCCACTTGTAAACAGTATTTTTATAGATTCACCCTGAAAAATATTGTAAACCCTGATCAGGTTTTAGAACATTTATACTGCTTGGTTGGTATGAAATAGGTTTTCTAGAGTGTTCTACATCAACTCAACATCAGAGACCTTTAAGAATAAAGGATTTCATTCTCCAGCCGGAAAGGCTGTAATTGCCATGGCAGGGTCCATCTGTGAGACAAGAGCGAGAGCTTCAGCCTTAGCTATTAATCAGAGCAATCAGCCTACATGAGAATGGAGTTTACCAGCAGTTAGCAGTCAGAGGCACCCCCAAATGGGTAGAACCCTCACTCCAAATCTGCCAGCTTGGAGCCTTTTAAGTTATTGATTTGTGTGGTGGAAAGGGCTCTCTTCCTGGTGAAGAAATACTTAGAAGTCCTTGTTCAGACCCTGGTGCGGCTGTCCACCAGAGGTGGCAATTTGAGTGTGTGTTCCCGTCCTTCCTCCCCTCAGGCATCGCAGGTGGCCGTGGTGTTGCGGGGTGGAAACTGGATCTCATTAGTAGTTTGGGCTGTGATCATTTTTAGCCACAGCTGAAGGATTTTTTCCACCATCTTCACAATGTCTGATACCAATGAAAAGGGGAACAGCTCTGGTTCAAGAGAGGTTGGGGACTTCTTTCAGTCTACTTCTCCTTGGCCCCTGCAGTTGACCCTGGGATCCTGCCCTGAACTATTAAGACCGAAGAACACGGGTTAAGAAGCCGCTGGTCTGAGTCTAGGGCTCTGAGTACTCCAAGTACTTTTGTGTCCTCCGAGAAGAAAGTTATTTTCAAATTGATATATAAAGTTAATATAGCTCTTTTTATTCCCCAGATATGTCCTTGTTTGAATGTCATTATAAATTTGCTCAATATTGTAGTCTTATTTTATAGATGTCAAAATGGAGATGGAAAATCAAATGAAATGCCTAGGATCACAAGATTAATAAATAATGGAATAAGAACTTAAATCTGTGCCCTTCACATCTAAATCCTATGCTCTTTTATATAGGCCAAATTTGCAGGAAGTTCATAGAATTTCTGATAGAAACTTCTCACTGGATTTCTTTAATATTCTTGTTTCAAATAAAAGTGATAGTATTTTACCTATAAGCATATTTACTCCTGTTACAGAATAATTATTCATAGTCCATATATATTATTATGAATATGCTTTGCTTTGGGCCAAAATACTGATGTTTTGATATTTGCAAATAAAACCTCTAAGAAAATAATAGATGAATCACAGATCGAGACCACTAGGTAAGAGAGTTTCATGACTTTATACCAATCTTTAAAATAATCTCTGTATATTTTGTCCAAGTCCACTCATCTTCTTCATTATTCTACCTGTCAGGTCACTGCATATAATGTTCATTTTTTTAGGGCTATAAATTAGATTTAACCTCTCGTGTTACTTTGGCATTGCAGCTTGATACACATTTAGTATTAATCCTAAATTTTTAAAAATCAGTCTGAGTGATTATACTGACATTAAAATTAAGTCCTTAGATTTTATGACATTCTAGAAATCTAGAAATAAATATCAGATTGTTTAACCCGTATTAAAACTAAAGTTTTTAATGGTAATCTTTGTGACTTAACAGTATTAAATGTTAACTGCAATGTAAAATGGGCTTTGCATCTTGATACATTTTTTTCATATAATCTTTTTCCAAATCATGGTTCTCCCAGGAATCACAAATAAAGATATACTGATAACTCAATATTATTTTGGAAGGACATTTCTCTTATATTCATAGGACTGTCAATATTGAAGAATACCTTTTTCGAGGAATGCTTTACAAAACCTTTGCAAGTCAACATTCAAGGGGATGATTTATCTGAAAACATATTTCCTACCTAACAGCCATCATTTCCTTAGATCTCTTCTCTCTCACTGTCCAAAGTAGAATTTTTCATTCTTCTGGAGACCCATTTTCTTAGAAGAAACATCGTTTCTTTATTCACCAGAATGACTGTTGAAGTGACATGGAGAACGGGGCACAACCAAGCTGGTTTGAGTTTTGGCTTTAGCATGGGGTATCAGGCTGACTTTTGGGGCTGGTGCCTCACACAGTCACACCTGCTTTGTCAGTGTCTCTGCTGAATGATTAATGGCAGTCAGCCACAAACGTTCTGGGTTACTCCTAAATAGTTAAAAAAAAAAAAAAATGCAAGTCTTAAATCCGTGAGAGCCAAGAGTTTACTATTTTCCTCTTTGCCGGAGGCATGTAATGCTTCAGTTACTAACCCACACATTATCACTATCTGACTTCTTTTCATCTTGGTTTTTAAACTTCCATCTTTCTTTAGAATGGCTGGAAAAGTAAATATTATCTACCTGAGATAAAAGAGACTTTGATTCTTTCTTGGGTAGAAATAACCAATTCAGCTGCCATGAGCAAGAGCATTTTTGTGAAACATGATATAATAAATCAATGTCATGAATGGGAAAATAGTGTTATCATTGCGATTCCACTAGTCTGTATCTACTCAGAGTGTTAGAGGGATTTTAAAATCCGAATAAGAAGGAGAAGCTGACCAACTCGAGGCGAGAAATTGCTTTCCTAAAGTCTTCTTGAATTATATTGTAGGTTTCCACCTTCTTCTCAACATGAGACTCATGAGAGAGAAATTCTATCTAGCCTGAGTACCAGAATTAGTTCTACAACTAAACACCTGCTTAGTATTTAATCTTAGGAATCCTTTCCATGATAAAACTGATTGCATTTCCCCTTTTGCCTTAGTTGCTAAAAAGCTTAGAGGCAGATGTGTGGCCTATCTCTTAACAAGTATACTTGTGTCTTAAGTTAATTCCTGGCCTGATAATACTTTTTGTTTCTTCACTCTTCTTAAGTACTTTCATAAGGAATTAGTGGTTATAAATACAGATATACTTACAGGTTATTAAGACCTTTTGCAGACACTCAGTTATTTTCATAATGTTTCAGTAGTCATGCTGCTATATTTGGTCTCTTCTGAACAGCTTATACCTCCTGGTGTATTTACTTCAATTTGTCAACAGATATAAAGTTTAGAAAGTGTGAATTATGCTGTGTGTCCACTTATACCCTATGCATGACTTCCATTGCATGTAATAGCTGCATAGTTTAGGAACTTTCTTGCTGCAAAATGAAATTCACCGACTCCTGCAATGAGAGATGGTGATGTAGCACTCATGTTACCAGAACTGGTACATGTTCTAAGCCAACCTGTGTTAAAATATTATTTTGTTATTGTTTTCAAATGTGGCATTTGTGGAGAATGCATGCTTGCATTCCTAAATCTCTGCATTTCTAATGCCGGTTACCTTTACCTGGTATGGAGACATTATTTAAGAAATGTTAAAGTAAATGAGCTCATCTTCACAGTATTTTGTTTAATTTTTTTCAGCTCCACTTTTTAAAATCGATGTTGTGATAGTGGATTGCTCTAGGCAGCTGAGGCGGTTTAGACGTTTGGATATTTTATTTCATCTCATCAACTTTCTTAAAGTTTATGTCTGAGTCATGGTCCAAAGACTAAACGCTTCTATGACAGGTTGTGTCTTAAAAATAAAGGCCCTTGTTATTAACTATTCTTGGGAGAAATTATAAGTATTTAATAATTATGGATGTGAAATATATAGCCAGATTAGGTTAAACATATTTTTTTGGCATGTGGCAAGCGTGTCTGAATATCTTTCATTTGCTTGTGAGCCCAATTACTATACAAACGTTCTTTCATTTTGTAAATATGTGTGTGTTCTTACGTATACATTTAGTTTACTTATTTTCTAAACCATGAATAACTTACTAAATAAAAACATAGCAGACTTTAGAGTGCTTAACATTTGCAGTTAGTTATGTTTTTGTGTGTTTCTTTTATTATGTTTTGTATTTACATACCTGAAGTGGATTTCAGAAACCTTTAGAAAGATATGATTCAAGCATTCTAAAAATTTAATGTTATATGTGATCTTATGCTCTCTCAAATGATTAAATGGTTAATGCTATACTTTAACTTGATTTCGTAGACTAGCATAATTGTTAAAATTATCTGCAAACGTGCTAAGTGTAATTTTTTTTGTCTTATCTGCCTTAATTTCTGGGATGTAGTGAGATGAACTACCCATTTGAAGTTCTGTGCTCAAAGTTGTAAAACTGTACTTAAATGTTTTCCAGCATGGACACCATAATTAAAATACCAAAGATTGAAATCTTATTTTTCCCCATGTCTTGTTTTATGCCATATAGTATGGAGTACAAATTCATAAAGATAACAAGAAGGAAAACCAACTAAAGTTTGGGAAAGTTAACAGTTTAAAGTTATATTGAAAAAGAAAAAATGAATCCAAGTAAACACAAGAATAAACACTATGCTCCTCTCCCAAAATAATGTTTGACTTAAATGATATTCTCTCCTTCTTTTAAAATGATCCAATATCTAAATTTTACTTTATAAGACATGCGACTCTTTATGATATCAGTAGATAGAAACATTATGGCTCTTTGGTATATACATTATTGAATCCTTAGCAAGAATTATACTTTTTAATATTTTCAGTGTAAACGCAATGTAAGAACTCTCACCTATTTGATTTTTCACTCCCAGAATTTTTTAATAGCTGTTTTGTGAATGCCTTCTCCAAAGTTTCTGTTGTCTGACATTTTCCCTTGTGGTATATTTGCGTTCTCTCTTTCTCCATACTTCCAAGATAGTCTTATCTGCTCATAGCTTCTATTTGTGCTTACAAGATGATGGTGTGCAACAATGCACATACACCTTGCCCCTCTCACCTAAGCTATATCTTAAATTTTTCACAGTCTTTCAGAAATCTTTACCCAGATGTTTCATAGTCCCTTAAATCCCATTGAACTTATTTTATGTTTGTTTAGTGTCTCCTTTCACTTAGGCATGCCAACTGGTGATCTTGGGTTCCTTTCCTACTTATCCCATTGACCCATCCCCATTATCTAATTGATTATCATGTCCCTCATACCACACAGTCAGAGTCCTCCCCTCTACACCTTTTGTTAAAGCCCTAGGTCAAGGTCTCATCTCTGATCTGAATTTGTGTCAGATGTTCTCTGTCTTATTCCAAGAGGTATATATGTGTTTCTTGCAGTGATGGCGGACATACTTGGTGAATTCGAATGTGATGTTGCAGTTGTGGCCACAGGGTTGGGGGTGGGGTTGGAATCACTCTGAAGAGATTTATATATTCTCTTACCTATTCTTAGTCATCTCAGAGTAAGTTGGGAAAGGCTGGAAACTGGGGCACCGGGCCTGCGCCTGATGCTGGGTGGAGAGTGATTTAGAGATTTCTCGAAATGCCTGAGGTTAAAGAAATAAAAATAAAGAAAAAGAAAAGAATAAAGAAATAAAGAAAAGATGGTTTCTTGAAGCTGGGCCTAATAGTATCCACTGATTAACTATGAGTAAAATGTTCAGGTTGAGGGGAGAGGAAACCACAGATTATTTGGAGAGAATAATGATACATTTTGGTTTTCACCATGATGAAACCTTTGCATACACTGCCCCAGAACCATGAACTATGTTTCGCAATTTCCTTAGCTGATTTTCTGTGTTTTTGACAATTTGATTAGATTTCTTATTGTCAGATATATTATCTGCCTCTGGGAATTTGACAGCTCTGTCTCCATGGGGTGGCCTAAGAAGTGAGCCACCTACCTAGACAGAGAGACAAGACCTGAAGGAATCTGAACAGAGGTGGACCAATGTATATTCTGAAATGGACTTTATAGCTAATGAATTTGGTTTGTTAGTGACCTGTAAATTTCAAGCTGTTGGATAGATGGGTTTGTAATTATTTTATTTGTGGTTTTCTTTTCTTTTTTTTTACTTATTTTTATTTTTATCAGTAAAAGTTACTTAATCACAAAAGATGGGTTTTAGCTGTTGTATGGGTCGTATAATGTGGGCTAATAATAGTAAGGTAATGTAGAAATGAATAGATTAAGGGAGGAATGGGGGATCAAAGTCTAACTGAAGCTGATTGATGATAACAATGGCTAGTGAGGTATCTCCTAAGAAATGGGATTTGCAAGAATGGGAGTTCTGGGAACCAAGGTATGTTCATGCTCCTTCAAAGGGAGATTCTTCTTTCTTAAGGAACCAGCCAGCTTCGTGACACTTTCTAACTGGCCTACCTCTATGCAGCGTATTCAACAAGCAATCCACATTCTTCACTTTCAGATTTCCCATTCAGAATAAAATGGTGGTTGGTTCCTCAACTGCTAAGAAGTCTTTGTTGATTCCCTGCTGCTTATTGTATAATCTGTGCTTCTCAGTAAGATAAAACATGATATAGGGCTTGCTCATTTTCAGGCTATGTATGACCATTCTCTTACCTATCCTCCAACACACACACACACACACACACACGCACATGCACATTCTACCATAACTTCATTGAATAACTCACTTCTTGATCATGCCAGTTTCTTTTGCTCTTTTGTAATATTTCACAGACACTTGTCTAGAATATGTCTCTGCATCTTTGATGAGAGAACCCCCACTTGTTGACAAGTACCTAGTCCCAGGAAAAGAGGGTTGTTTCTTCCTTTGGGTTCTTACACACTTTGTACATTTAACTCCACTTAACTCCAGTATATGCTCTTAATTAAATTTATATGGTAAAGAAAATAGTCTGTGTGTTACTAGTCTTTGAGATTTGACCAAAAATTGTTTAAGTGCCAGTGTAAAGTCGACATTTATGTTCTGAGTTTCCTTGGAAAGAATGTATATTTTTTCACTTTTCAGAGACCAAGTCCTATTAGATAAAGTTTATTATTCAGATGGTTTTTATATGTTATAATTTTTCTATTTTTAAGCTATAAATGATGACAGAGATATGCTAAAATTTTCTGCTATAATGGTGTTCTAACTGATCTCTCAAAATTTGCCTTATATATTTGAGACTATGTTATTAGACACATTTAAGTTTAAATTGTTATATTTTTCTGGTGAGTTGAGACCTTTAGTATTATGTAATGACTTCTCTTTTGCTGGTAATGATTTCTGTCTTAAATTTATTTTTTTCTGATTTTAATACAGTTACATTAGCTTTAACTAGTGCCGCTGTACTATTACTCTACTTTATTATGGTTAGTATTTCTGATATCCTTTTGTTTTCAACCTCTTTGTATACTAAAGTTTTATATTTATCTCATGCAAACAGCACATATCTAAAATTTAGAAATCCATTTGGATAATATTTTGCCTCTTATTTACCACATTTAACTTATATTTAATTTAATAGTTTCATACCGGAAATCACTTTCCTAGTGTCTGAAGTACACCTGGTGGTGGCAAATTCCATTTTCTTGTAGGCTGAAGAGATGCTTTTTTTTCACCCTCGTGTTTGAAATATTTTTTTCTGGGTTACAACTCTATTTAAATAGGGATTTCCTCCTAGGATATTTGAAGGTGTTTATTTGCTTTCACTGTTGTCAATGAGAACTCAAATCTTCTTCGATAAAATTATTTTCCCAATGTTTATTTATTAATTTTGAGAGAGAAAGAGTGTCGGTGGGGGAGGGGCACAGAGAGAGGGAAACAGAATCTGAAGCAGGCTCCACGCTCTGAGCCGTTAGCACAGGACCCGACACGCGGCTCAAACTTGAATCATGAGGTTATGACCTAGCCAAAGTCAGACATTTAACTGACTGAGCCACCCAGGCACCCTGAGAAATCAAATCTTAGTCCAAATGCCACTTAATAGAAATACTATTTCCTTTCTCTTTAGCTACTTTGAAGACTTTCTTTTTATGTATTGTGTTCTTTAATTTTGTCTATTTGTGATTTTCTTTTTATTTATCCAGCTTAGTATTTTATAAGTTTCCTGACTCCTTGTAAAAGAAGAGAAATGGACTCAGTTATTAATGGAGTTAATCAAAACTACTATATTATCTCTTTTAAGATGCTTTTGCCTGGTGACTATAACCCGTGTTGATCATGATATACTTTTTTAGATCTTATTTTTATATATGTATATATTCGGCACTGACTCTATGCTATCTGGATAAACACATAAGTATAAACATTGAGGATTATAGATTGTGTTTTATATTTTACATCCTAATGTTGTCTACTGTATCTCTGATACATGTTAGATACTTATTATATCCTTGTTGATGTATATTTGACAATATTTGGTGGTTGACCAGAATTTTAATTTTATTATTATTTTTATTTGAGAGAGAGAGGGAGAGAGAAAGAGAACAAGTAGATGAGTGGGGGAAAGGGGCAGAAGGAGAGCGAGAGAGCCAAGAGACAGAGACAGAAACAAAGACTCTTAAGCAGGCTCCGTGCTCAGCAGAGTCCAATCCCTCGGCTCTGGGATCATGACCTGAGCTGAAATTGAGAGTTGGATACTCAGCTGACTGAGCCACCTACGCACCATCCAGAATTTTATATTGGAGGAAATATAAATTTTCAGTCTACTAATTGTTGTTGTTGTGTCTTTGGTTTTTGGTTTTGTTTTTGTTTGGCTCTCTGGTCCAACAGTGAATAAAAACATGAGTTAGGTGATCTAGTACTACTGGATAGTTAGTACTATCCAGTTTCTGTGACTAATGATCAACCACATATTTCTGGGCTTTTTTTTTTTTTTTAGTATTCGGGTATAATTGGCATGTAGCATTATATTGGTTTTAGGTGTATAACATATTAGTTTGATTTTTGTATATATTTCAAAATGATCGCTATAATAAATCTAGTTAACATCTGCCTCCATACATAGTTACAGAATTTTGGTGTGTGCGATGAGAACTCTTAAAGCCTTTTCCCTCAGTATGCCTTATAGTATTGTTCATTATAGCTGCCATGCTGTGCATTACACCTCCAGAACTCATTTATTTTATAAATGAAAGTTTGTTTCTTTGACTCCTTTAATCCATTTTTCCTGCCTCTGGCAACCCCACACCTCTGGCAACCACTAATCTGTTCTCTGTGACTATGAGATTATGCTATTTTGTTTTCTTTTGTGGGGGGGGGGTATTTTATAGGTTTATCATTACCCTGTGGCGGTGACACAAAATGTCATCTTGGGAGCAGGTGGGGAAATTTTCCCATTGGATTTTTGGGGACAACTTTTAACATGATACACATCAAAACCTTGTAGGAATGCTGCTTTTGTAGTTGAGATCTTACTGTAGATTTCTCACCATGCAGTTGATTCTGAGTTTTCTATTCTCTATAATGTTTGGCCTGGAGAGAAATTCCTTTCCAGTTGCTATCCCTTTGCTGTCTGTTTCCAGGTTCTAGTGGTGGCGGTAATCCTAGTTCAGTTCAATTTTAGATCAGCAACACACTAAGAGATTCTTAGGCATCATAAAGTATGCTCTAAGTTTCGGTGAGATAGAAAGGAACCCATGTGGTGTAATTTAAGATTCTTTAATTTCCCTACCTCCAAGAAAAAGTGTGGTTCCCAAATTGTTTGAAATTTTTATCATTTAAATCATTAGAAAAAAAATTAATGCTTATTTATTTTTGAGAGAAAGAGACAGAGACAGAGCATGAGTAGGGGAGGAGCAAATGGAGGCACAGAATCTGAAGCAGGCTCCAGGCTCTGAGCTGTCAGCACAGAGCCCAACGTGGGGCTTGATCTCCTGAATAGTGAGGCAAAGCCAGGCAGTCAACTGACTAAACCACCCAAGTGCCCCCAGGAGCAGATACGTTAAAGGATATGGATGCAGCTTTATGAATACACACACACACACACAGACACAGACACACACACACACACACAGAGTGTACTTGCAGATATATTTACCTCAGACATAAAATGAAGGTGCTAAAATGAATACAAAAAAATTCCTTTTAAATCTGTGATAGATGACTTCTGGTGAAACCTAATGCCTTAAATCGCATGGGAACATTAATCTCTCAGCACAACCTTGTTTATCAGATCTGCTAGCCAAACAGGTCCCAGAGGGTATTTTTTCATAGGACGAGATATAGTCCCTTACAGGAAAGGAAGCAGTTCCTCTCAATTATTTCTGACCATATTATTATGTTTCATTTTCTTGTGACAGTTTCACATTTCAAAATAAGTTTTAAAACAGATTTTTGTTTGGAGCATCTGAGTGGCTCATTTGGTTGGCCATCTGACTCTTGGTTTCAGCTCAGGTCATGATCTCATAGTTTTGTGGGTTCGAGCCCCTCATTGGGCTCTGTGTTGGCAGCATGAAGCCTGTTTGGGATCCTCTCTCTCCTGCTCTCTGCCCCTCCCCAACTCAAACTGTCTCTGTCTCTCTCAAAAAAAAAAACTAAAAAAAAAAAGAATTTTTGTTTATTATGTTTCTCCCTGTCAAGTATTAAGCTCCATGAAGGCAGCCATCTTGTTTGATCACTGTATTTCCAACATCTAGATTGATGCCTGACTTTTTACTTTGAAATTGTAGTAAATGGATGACTGAATGAATGTCAGTGTGTAGAACAATCTGGTGTGAGGTTCCCCATAAGGAGAAAAACAGGAAAGGACAACCTAACTATAATGTAGAGGAAGGAATGGGGAAAGTAAGAGGCAGGCTTGAAGGGGGCAAAGTGACCTAATTTATATCATCTTCTGGTTATCACTGTGCCAGACCTACATAATTATAGGAAAAAACTATACTAAGCTACCTATTCTGCATTTCTTGGGATGGTGGTACGGCCATTAAAGATAAACTTCTGGCAACCTGGTTTTCACTTCTCGAGTCTGGCTACTTAACCATCACAAGCAGGGGCGTGGTGAGAAATCTGACCCAAGCTGGGGCAGGTAGATTCTTTTGCGTTGACACATGGATGGAACAACCTGATTTCAGCCCTGTTGGATCCAGTATCCACTTTTTATATAAAATAATTTGTATAAAGCCACCTTTAAATATCTTAGAAAATGCTTTGATAATATAACTTACTTGCAAATAATTTCTATAAAGCCCCCTTTAGAAATCACTGTTAAATGCTTTGATGATATAACCTAATTGCACATGATCTGGAAAATATCACGACCTAATTACAATACAAAGGACAAATCAAAGGTAATAAGGGGAAAACGTTTTATGATGAGATGGTATTTATTTCAAAATGTAAGTGCTAGGTTACAGTGAATGCACACGTGCAATTGAAGATTAACGGGGATGTGTTCTATGTCTCATTCAAATTCCAGAAGTGGTTGTCCTGGTGGTGATATGATACTTTTTGCAGTGGCGAGTGTCTCTTAGTAGATTCTAAACAAAATAAAATAGGGCACTTCTTTCCATTTACATGGATGTTGTATTCCTGGACAATTTATTAATTGTGCAAAATTTTATGATCTTCTGAAAATAAAGTGTAAAGTAAACTTGGGTTCCAGACTCAGTGATGCACACGTGTCTCACCTATTTCTCCGTTCTTACGTCCCCCCAAATCATGATGACAACCAAGAAACTCCTAACAAATTTCAAATATTCATTCTAGGGGGCAGCATTGCGCTTGTTGGAATTTTGAATTCATTGATGATAAAGTGGAGCTATTTTTTAGAGTTGCTAGATTTTACAAGGTTGGAAAGTAAGCTTTTAGTGTACCAAGTGCAGTGTGCAGTGGTAGGCTCCTGCTGCTGAGGAAAGATGAAGCCTAACACAGTTCCGTTCTTTCCAGAATCCTATGAGATTCCCCTGAAAATCAATTTTGCTTTTTATTCCTCTTCAACCTTTCCCGTCCTCACACATATGGACTTAGCCTGATTTCCCTCATTTGCAATTAAAATAATCTGTTTTCATACCACCCTTCTCTTTTCAAATCCAGAGAGACTTTGGGATTTTTCATACTGACTTCTCCTTGGAACGAGTAAACTGATTTCGATGTACTATAGTTCATGCAGTTTTCTAAAAGCTTACACTCTTGTTGAGACTAACTACTTCAGAAGCTGGAGGCCTAGGATCTGATTTGTCTCTGACTATAACTGTTTCTAATATTTCTTTTTTCAAGTATCATCAAATTACTTTTTCATTAAAAAGATCTGGTTTTATTCCCAATGTCTAGAAAAGTACATAGAACATTGTAGGCACTCTATGAATATTTGTTAAATTAGTTAATCCTCAAATAAAAGTTGTATTCTAAGTGCTGATCTTACCACTCCCTCCTCCCTCCAAATTCATTATGAGACATAGGTGGATATATGATTAGAAATGATCTATGTGCTTAGGACAGATTTCGCCTCTGTTAAAGCACCTGTTTTGTTCAGTATTCATTTAGATGAGGTGGATAATCGTTAGCATTCAGTTAAATATGTCTTCTACTCAGGCTTTTGAGACACTCACACTATTGTGTCATAAAATTACTGAGATAGGAAGAGTCACATTGCATCCAGGGGTAAAATTCCCATCACTGCCTGGCAGTCATAGAAAGCAAAGCACATCCTTCTCAAATGACCATTCTATTGAGTTTGGTTTTCTATCTTGACCCATGAGTAATAGGAAATAAATGATAGTATATGAGAGTAGAAGCTGCAGTTGAAGTTTTGTGGCAGATACACTAGTGTTAATGGATTACATTGGCTCAAGCAATGTATTTTACCTCCACACAGACAAGTCAAGATTGTTAATTTGTATTTTGCCCAAATCACACACTTCCACGTGCCATTGTCAAAACAAATCTGATTTGGAGGAACACAAGAGATAGTGAAGAAAAATAGTGTTACGACAGTAACCCATACATATAATCTCTGACAGAGTTAAATCCATAGAGTATTAAACTCCGTAAAGAAAGCCACTCAGTTAAGCATCTTGTACAAAAGTACTCAATACATATTTATTGAACACAGTTTAAGTTGTGTATAAAAGATCTTATTTTTCCTAGGTGCCTGGTGGCTGAGTTGGTGAAGCGTCTGACTCTTGATTTGGGCTCAGGTCGTGATCTCATGGTTCATGAGTTCTAGCCCTATGTAGGCTCTGTGCTGACAGCCTAGAGCCTGCTTGGGATTTTCTTTTTCCCTCTCTCTCTACCCTTCCCCTGCTCACGCATGCACTCTCTTTCTGTCTCTCTCTCTGTCAAAAATAAACATAAAAAAAGATCTTACTTTCCTAATCATGGAAAAGTTGAAGTAGCATCGCACCTGCTCATTGAAGGAGAACACGAATGTAATCTGTCTCCGAGAAGCGCATGCCCCCTGTTTGCTCCGCTCTGGAACCACAGACACATGGATTCACTTCCAGCTCTGCTTGTGAGCTGAGTGAACTTGGCCAAGTTAATTAGCTTTACTAAATGTCAGTTTCCTCGAGTGGTAAAATTGGGTTAAGAATTGTTCCCATCCCATACTGGTTGTGAGATTAGAATGAGACAGTTACCAATGCCCGATACAGATATATCTATGTACCAGTTGTTATTTCATTATTATTGTTAATATGGTGTTTGTGACAGCTGGTGAGAATGAGTGAAACATGATTGGGATGTTAAAAAAAATGAGTGTAGTCCCCTGAGTAGGGTGACGGGGTCACCCTGGAGAGAGAAACTGATGAGCGGGCTGTGTGGCAAAGTATTGACAGATGGTCACGTAAAAATCTATCCTCAGATGAGACTTAAGTGTTGGTTTTTGCATGGCTCTATGGTAGAACTAAATGTAAGTGCTTGAGTTTAATAATATCAAAAGCTCTCCAAAGGTTCTTAACCGCCTAAAGGCAGCTTTTAATTTTAAACACTGAGAAAAGTCAATCAGCCTACACCTAAAAATATGCATTGGGATGTGTTTTGCATGCATTAAAACCTAATTTCACATCTCACCAAGTTTAACTACTTTTTTGCTCAACTAGTCTCAGATTCTGGGTATTTTATTTATTTATAATAGATCACATAAGTTGTTTAAACTTATGCAGGCCGGCATTAAATAACTGTTCTCCTTATTTGTACACATGCCTTCAGCAATGTTGTTTCCTTGAGATATTTTAAAATATAAAGGCTTTCATCAAAAACTTAAGGGAAGTTATATGCTATAAATAAATTATCTCTAAACCCATTGGGGAAAGCAAAATCTAACAGAACGGAAAAGCAAAATACAAGCAAAATATTATTAAAATACATTCGTATTGCAGAATAAATGGTCTATATTTTACATAGAATTTATTGCATGTATGTTTTCCAAAGTACAATTAAAATGACACTTTCATTTGTTCTGATATACAGACCATTTCCATATGTGGAGCTCTTGTTTTGTGAGCCTGATTGCTGTTGCTTAGTTTTGCTCGAAGACTTTATACAGGATGATTTCATCCTTTAATTTGTATGAGTAGACAGGCTAGCTTATTTGTGTGCGCTGATATTTCTTTTTTTTTTTAATTTTTAATGTTTTATTTATTTCTAGGAGAGAGAGAGAGACAGCGCGAGCAGGGGAGGGTCAGAGAGAGAGGGAGTCACAGACTGAAACAGGCTCCAGGCTCCGAGCTGGCAGTCAGCACAGAGCCCGACGCGGGGCTCGAACCCACGAACCGCGAGATCATGACCTAAGCGAAAGTCGGACGCTTAACCGACTAAGCCACCCAGGCGCCCGTGTGTGCGCTGATATTTCAAAAATGCTAAGTGGAAAAAGAATGCCCGCAAGTGAGAAAAAAGGGAAGGCATTGCTGGCGATTTTCTTCTGTGTGCTCTCCAGTGCCTCCAGTGGAGGCAGGAAGCTGGGGTATAGCCCTGCCTGGATTGGTGTAATTTGTCACAACGGAGAATCTCTCTTCCTGGGGATGGGACTCAAGCTGAAGCTGCCACTGACATTTGCAAGAAGTTAGTTCAGTGAGTTCAATTCTTACTCCTACTCTGTAGGGTTCACATTAGCTGTTGAAATAGTTACTTTTCTGATCCAACCGAGTTTGGAGAAAAAACCATAAGCAGGACATAATGCCTGAAAGACAGACTCATCAGTCCTCCCAAAAGCTGGCCTTCAGTGTGGTGGTAAGATTCCTCCCCTCTGATCTTCCCTCCTGGCCACAAATCTCTCCACAACGTCTGTGTAGTTTTCATGGCATAAAAGGAAATAGTTCCAGCGAAGGTGCATCTTATTCTCTCCCAATTCTAGTATTCTGTCGCTAACTCTATTTCTACTACAGCTGCAACTCTTAGAACTCTATTTGATCCCTTTATTTCTTTAAAATCCTTGAAAATTCCAGGAATCTAAAGTAACAAGAAGTTTTCGATTATTTTCTTTAATAACAACTTGATAATAGGGATATTCCTGCAGCCCTTTGGCTGCTTTCTGGCAATTCTGTGTATTTCTGCAGAACGTGCACAGGGTCCTATGGTAGAACATTTTTGGAATAAAATAGTCCATAGAAACTTCCTTAGTCTTCAGCTTGGAAATGCCTTTGTTTTCAACCTTATCCCCCAGGAATGAAATGACTGGCTCTTGGCAGATGTTGGTAGTAATGGCTGTCCGAGTAGATGGGGCTGTACATGAGCCGTTCTGGATGATTCTGTGCTACATTAGCTCTATCTTTTCTAAGCTACGAGAGGACTTTAAAGGTGGGCTGTTGATGAGGGCAGGCTCAGGCCATGGGCAAGCATGCACTGCCGGTAGTTACACATAAGGAAGGAAAAACGGCATTCTTGAGAACACAAACTGATGTTTCTATCTTTGGCTTCACGTTTGCACGGCCTCGTCACTCTCTTTGTTGGCACATAGACACTCCCAGAATATTTTTTTTGAAAACATGTGTTTAATCAGTTTTCTATCAATTAAAAACGCATATGGTCCTTCCAGGGGTGACTGCTACTGGCTTAGTACTGTTGCAGAGCTCCCGGAAACGACGCAGCGCTTGGTGGGGTCAGACTGCAGCAGCAAATGCTTTGGTTTCAGCTTGTCATGCTGATGCAGCTTTGTCATTTGGACCAAGAAAGCTTAGTTTACTGCTCCTCTGTGCTCAAAAAGGCCCAGGGCAGCCTTCATGACAGTCTCACATCCAGATGTGGGTGGCCCTACACATCTCCATGGCTGTTGAGTGGCCCGATGCAATGGTAAACACCGAGAGGCATTGCCAGATAGACGGACGTGGGTGTAGGAGCGCCCTGGGCAGAAATCTGAAACCTACACTTCCCCTGAAACAGGTAGAACAGTACCCGTAATAGTAATGAGTTTGGCAAGATTTTGATCGTTAATGTTACATTCAGATAATGGAAGTTTCCCGAACGTTTTAAGTTTCTTTTTGTTGATAGCAACTACAATGAACTTCAGGAGGAGTATGTTATCGCAGTCTACATAGAAACTACTTTTGTAAGTTAGACAGCTTTATGCAAATGCACAGCATTCACATATTAATGTCTTGAAGAGCAAGGATTATCTCAATTGTAATTCTGGTGTTTCTAGTTTAATGCCACAAGATGCTACAGTCTACTTCAGTTAACTAAGAGACTTATAAACTAATTTCTTACAGTGTTTTACATATTCAGCAATCTACATTGTCATTATTTAAAGATGAAAAGAGGGAGTTGTTTCAAGATTAAATGTTAAAAGATGCAAACCAACACGCTCCTTTAATTAAGAAAGCATGCAGATGAGCGTGTGGGAAGAATATCAACCTTAACATTGTGTTTTATATATTGTATCTTCTTTCCACCAGTTTTCATCACCGTCTCATTATCTGAAACTTCTCTGTTTCTTTCTAATTGAAAGAACACCTGCTCTTCATTTCTTACTGCGTTTGCTGTTTTCACTTGCTCTTAGTAAGGTCTCGAAGGACCGATTGCCAGATTACGTGGTTAAAACTGCTCCTTCAGCAGCCTGGGTAGGCAATTATCTTGGAAAGGGGAAGTTAAGTCAAAGTGTTCAAAATGTGTGCCTGAGGTTTTAAAAATATGACCTCTGTAAGGAGGATGCCTCATTTTAGGAAGATCTATCCGAACGTGAGTTCCCCACTATTCATGGAACTGGCCCAAGATTGTACAGAAAGATGTGCATGTCTAGCATGACAAAACGTTCTGACAAAACCCAAGAAACAACTAGAAACTGTACAGAGCTTTTGGATTTCAAACCTAATTTTGATTAGCTAGTATATTCGATATTATATAAGCAACTGTGCTCACAGACACATCAAAGTTGGGTGAGTCAAAATTAAAACAATCAATAAACCTCAAAGAATGTTAACTTTCAAAACATTAAATAAAGGAAGCAGTGTTGGGTTTTTCAGATTATCCTGCAAAGTAAAGTAAATGTTTTAAATAATAAACCTCTTTGCTAACATGTGTGTTTTTAGACCGTTATTTTGTTTATTATTTTATGATAAAAGCAAATATCAAATTTTCTTTTTGGTTAATATTGACAATATTTTACATGTTCAAAAAAGAAAACTAAGTAAAATTAAATAATTTTATATTATGGATCATTCAGATAATAATGAATGATTTTTAATATCACTTTTGGTGCCTAAATTTTATTATCGATAAAAATAGACTTTCTTTTAAGTGGCTGAGCATCAGCTAGCATTTTTTTTTAACTAAAATAAAAGTTATCAAAGGGTAACTTGAATATGCAAAACTTCTTTTAGTCAGTGGAATTTAACAGGGATGCATTTTATTTTATTTTTTTAACATTTTAATGTTTTTATTTTATGTTTAGGAGAGAGAGAGAGAGACAGCGTGAGCAGGGGAGGGTCAGAGAGAGAGGGAGTCACAGACCGAAACAGGCTCCAGGCTCTGAGCTGGCAGTCAGCACAGAGCCCGACGCGGGGCTCGAACCCACGAACCGCAAGATCATGACCTAAGCGAAAGTCGGACGCTTAACCGACTAAGCCACCCAGGCGCCCCAGCAGGGATGCATTTTAAAACAAAATTGTGGGAACTTTGCAAATGAAAAGCTGTCTGTATTCTTTTTTTAAATATTTATTTATTTTTGAGACAGACAGTGTCTCAGAGTGGGGGAGGGCCAGAGAGGGAGGAAGACACAGAATCTGAAGCAGGCTCCAGGTTCCAAGCTGTCAGTGCAGAGCCTGACCCTGGGCTTGAACTTACAGACCACTAGATCATGACCTGAGCCAAAGTTGGATGCTTAACTGACCGAGCCACCTAGGTGCCCCCAAAACTATCTGTATTCTTAAAGGCCGTGGAGTACAGCTGAACTACAAAGGCAAATATATAATTTCATATTGCTACTATCCATTCATACCTGCAGTGCTTAGATTTCTTTTTTCCAGGGAAATTTCTTCCCCAAGAAAAAGTAGGATATATCTCCTCCTTGTGTTAAAAAATATCCCAATAATTACAAATTTTGAGTTTACAATTTTTTCAAGATGTATAACATCATTAGTTTTGTAGAACAGAAAGCTGATGGGGTTCATGTCAAGCATCTTGATTTTTCTGCTACAAGAATCCTCTAAAAATTATCAAAGATACAGAGATTTTTATATATCAATGAGGTTTATACATCTCTGCAGAAATAGAGCATTTAGGATTTGTATTATTTTTATATGTAGACTGATACTGCATAACCAAATGCTAGTAAAGTACCAGAGAGCATGTTAGCTAATATTTAAAATTGTTATTATTACTACTACTAAGCCTATATTAGAAAACCACTTTTTTCATAAATAAAAATCTTTGGGTCTTAAAATGTTTTGTATGTGAAAACACTGAACATTTTCTACAGTAAATTTCTGCCAATTTTCTATATGATTTCCAAAGGAAAAAAGCTTATATTTTACTTTTGTGTTTATTTTACTTCCAGGTGATGCAACATTTTTAAAAAATCACAACTTCTAGAGGATACTTTAAATATGCTTTTACAGACAGAGTCATATTGCCAGCATGGAAATATGACCTTGTTGCATTTATATGGTTAAAACTTCAAGAAGTAATAAATATAAATTTCCCTGAAACTTTATATGAGCTTGTTGCCAATTAAAAAGGAATTATTTTCAAATGCATTTAGCATAAAAATTTGCTTGCCTGACAGAATCTATTTTCCAACTTCTCTTTTTACATGTTACCCCTCAATGGTGGAGAAAGAGGTATTGAATGTTTTTGTGCACTTAAATTGTTAAGTTTTGTGAATTCCGTTCATTAGAATTTTAATTTTTATTATGTGGATCATCAATATCAAGAGGTATAGAGCCAAACCAAATTTCCATGTCTTTTTATTCCAGTAGATCTATGGACAGTTATAATCTGCCCCAAAGAGGGGAACTAAATACCATCTATTTTTTAGGTAAATATGTTGACAACATTTTAGCTTATTATAATATTTTCCCTGTTATAGCCATAGGTGGTTGCTTAGTGTCCCGGATAAATCTAAAACCACCATTTTTAACATGTTAGTAGATTCACCATCAAAAACTCAGCATCACCTCTAAGAAATTTATGTCTCTTGCCTAAGATTCTGAGATACCTTTGTTTTCTTATTGAGGTCCATTGGTTCTTCTTAGGGGAAATCCATGTAATTTTAAACACACAAATTACATTTTTTGAGCTGTGACCAAGGCTCTCATCTCAGTCAGTCTAGTTGGTGTATTAAAATGGTGAGAAGCTGGGAAGTCATACCCAAGAAGAGAACATCAGTGAAATTTTTCCTCAAGTTTAATAAAAACAAAAAACCTCCCCAAATGATCCTAAGAGTATTCTATGATTCTTTGGAAGAAATAGCATAAACATACTGAGCTGAAGTATTAGGATGCTTTTTATGTTGGACTAATTACAAAATAAAAATGATTAAATATTTTTAGCCCATTAAAATGTGGCTTCAAAAGGATTTTTCTTGAGTGTAGTTCTATACAACATACCTCTCTTGAAATAAGTTAGCTAGTGTTGATGTCAGTATAGAGTAGCTAAATCATTATGAGAACAACTCTAATTAAGAATGATAGATTTTAAGAGATTTAAGAAACCCATTGAGAACAGGAAATCTCAAACTAATCTTGAACATATTATTTAGCTGCCCATAAAGTCATTTATTAAGGTCCAATGATCAGCATAGGAGAAGTTTACAACTTAAAAAAAAATCTTTTCAGAAGATTCAGCATGGAAATATAACCATTATGGGCAACGTGACTAATACACATTTTCAAGACCCCATTTAACATTTCCATTTGTTTGTTTTCCTAAGTCTGCCTTTTGCTTATTATCCAGGTTAAAGTAGAATACTCACATTACTGGAAACTTTATCCCCAAAACAGAATCTAATCAAAGATAGTTCCATTAACTATCTTTAGTTACTTATTAACTAGAGACCTAGTTACTTATAGAAATGGAATCTGGTTGCTTATATATTTCACCATTCTAAGTAATCAGTCTGTTCTATGATAACTTGATCTAGCCTCGAGTGGTGGTAGCAGTATTAAATTGGAAACAAAAACAAAAATAAACACATAACTCAAATTAACATACAACTCAAATTCCCTAGTGGCTTACCTGACAATTCTATATCCCTAGTGTCCTAATACATATTTTTCAATCACTAACATTTTTAACTGGAATGTGATGTGATGTGGAAGAAAATGCAAATATTTAGGTCTTCTAATCTTCTTTAATACATGTCAATTACTATTATTATGTTTATAAGATATGTGTTTTTGAGGTAATGGTCACCTTTTCACAAGTAGACCTACATACATAGGCAGACATGTGGAGTTGAAGGATGGTATATTAGTTTGCAAATAATCAGAGACTTAGTGGCTTAAAGTATCACAGGTTTATTCATACAGTTCTGGAGGCCAGAAGTGTGACATGGGTCTTAATGGAGTTAAGAGGAAGGTGTTAGCTACGCTGATTTCTTCTGGTGGTTCTAGGAGAGAATTCATTTTCTTGCCTTTTCTACCTTTGGAAAACCACCTGCATTCCTTAACTTGTGACCCCTCCCTCATTTTTCACCCCCTGCTTCTCTCACACGTTGCCTTATTTCTCCTCTGTCAACAAATCTACCCCTGTCTCCCTCTTTTGATTAGATTTGGGCCCATCCAGATAATCAGTGTTCATTTCCCCATCCCAAGGTCCTTAACTTAATCACATATGCAGTTTCTTTTGTCATATAAACATGATATTCCTAGGATCCAGAGATTAGGATCAGATTATCTTTGTGGGCCATTATTCAGTGTACCACAGAAGGGTTCACTTTTACGTTACAAAGAGAGCACTTGAATATGTTTTTGTGTGGATGACGAGGAGCTGATACAGAGAAAATGTTGCAGATAATGAGAAAATCAGGAAATAATAACTAGAGCTGGTCCTTTCAGTAGGCAGATGGGGTGGGATCTAAAGAACAAGCAGAGAGATTATCATTACAGGAGAGGCTAGGGCATTGTTGTACAATGAGGAGGAAGGAGGGATGGGGAGAGGTGTGGCTGAATCGGTGGCAGGAACACAGAGGGGATTCCTACCTGAGAGCTTCTCCTTAAGCTGTTACACTGGAGGCAGGTCTTTACCTGGCAATGGAGGGCTGGTAGTGAGCCTTAGTGAAGGATGAAGATGGTGAGAAATAATTGTAAAGATAGTGGGAAGGAGAATTAGCTTAGGAAACACAGAAGGCCTATTGGTCAGAGTAGAGGGCCTGGTTTCTGTTGAAGATGGTGACTATTCATGAGTTTTGAAGTTTTTTGTTTTTTTTTTTTCATAAAAATAGAAACTTGGATGTTGTTGCAGAATATTTGGACAGTTGAACTGATCCAAGGTATCTAGGTAGAGGCAATGGAAGACTGGAGGAATAAGGAAGTCGAAGTTTTTGAAGGGATAGGGATTTGATTTTAAGCTGGTGGGGAAAATATTAAGAAATCTATTGGGAGTGACTGAGGGAGAGATGGAGAGATAGGAGATTGTTGGCAAATGGCAGAAGGCTTAGGTTTAGATTTTTGGAACTACAGGACTTCCAACTGTGTATGGTATGGAGTACATGTCTGCGGGGCATTGGTGATAAAGTGTACTAGAGATGAGGAGTAGAAGAAGATAAGACAGTATTAGATTGTTTATTTTTTGCGTAGGTATTTAAATCATCTAGGAAGATGGAAGGACTTGGGGTCTAGAAGACAGGGAAAGTGAGTGATTACAAAGTTCCCTGTTGAGGGAGTCATTCTTTGGTTAAGAGCCAAGAGCCATGCTGCAACTAAGGCAAAGAGGCAAAGGGTAAATTTGATGGACAATTTGTGACTATGGGGAAGTTTGTTATGAAGCAGAGTTATAAAGGACATAGTAGAAGAGTTAGGAGAGGAGAATACAGGGGAAAATTGGATTACAGAAGAGGAATCATAGAGAATTTTTATGGGATAATATAGTGGGAGAAGAGAGACCCGCAAATGACTTCATGTAGCGAGTGTCAACTATGGCTGAAAATAACAGCAAATCCCCCCTAAAAGCGGCTATAACAATGTGAGTATTTACTATCCCATAAAATAGACATCCAGAGTTTGTTCAGTTTCAGCAGCTCAGTAACGGTAGGGTTCACGTTCTTTCCATCTTCCTGTACAGGAATCCTTTTCATCTTAGATCTGTTTTTACCCCAGTCTTGTCCCTTAGGATCGTAAGATTAAGGGGGACAAGCATTACATTTTCAAAACACAAAAGGCAATGGAAAGTAAAAGAAATGACTTTTATTTTAAAAGATGAATATATCCCTCCCAGAAGCTCCATTCTGGCATCACCTAAGATACGATTGGCCAAAATTACATCATAAGCTCAGGACTAAACTCATAAGAATCTGGCTGGGTTAGAGAGACCACCATGATTAGCTGGGAACATGCAAGACATCCAGAGGTTTCTGGACATCCAGACATCCAGCCTGCTTTAAATAAGGAAGGAGAGCAATGGCTTTTTTTAGGCAATGAATATAATGTCTGCTTCCGGTGGTGGCGAAGGATGAGAAAACCGGAAGCCTGTAAATGTACATCATATTCTTCTCTGTTGAAAATACCTCAACGTATTTTTCAACATATATCTCTCTGTTGCATCATATTTTCTCTCTTGCCTTGAGCAATTATAATCTCCTCACCTGCAGAATTGTGACTTCTGGAGAATGCCTAGCCCACAAAAAGCACTAAATATCAGCTGCTGCTGCTGCTGCTTTTTATTTATTTTTTTGATGCTTGAAATGGGTATTTTAAGATAAGCTAAAAATTCACCACTTTTACTTTTATGCTGACTTTTAACTTTTCTGTCCCTGTGTCTGACGATAAAAGTAAATGAAAGAAGAGATTATAGGAATACAAAGTGAAGATTGGGTCTGGGTCTGTCTAGTTCCCATGACATTAATCTTTAACAGTCTTTTCAAATACTCTCAATATTCTGTGTGAAAGTCAAAGAACTTTAGAGGTTGACAACCCAAGGATATGATTTTCCTTACAAATCTAGGTAAGTACGTAAAATAATAGAACACAAACTGATACCAGAAACATGTTTTTGGTTCTAAAATGTTCCCTAGAAGTCACTTAATCTAAGCCATTGATTTTTAGATGGAGAAACTATAGGTGATGGTCATACACTCAAAGTTGTGGGTGAGGATGAAGGTTGGAACTTCTAGTCAAGGATTCCTTTTCACTCTACCGTACCTTTCTGAAAAACTCACATTTTGCCATTAAAAATGTAGTATTTTATTGAAAAAAGTTGCATCCCTTTGGTACTTAAAAAACTCTGTGTGTATATGTAGTAAATTACATTATATTATATCATATCATATTATATCGTATCATAAATACAGTTGACCCTTGAACAATGGGAGAGTTGGGGTACTGACTTCCTGCACAGTCAAAAATCCACATATAACTTTTGATTTGCCCCAAACTTGACTACTAGTAGCCGACCATTGGCTGGAAGCATTACTAATAACATAAGTCAATTAATACAGATTTTGTATCTTAGATGTATTATTTATTATATTTTTACAATAAAATAAGTTAGAGAAAAAATTGATTAAGAAAATCATGGAAGAGAAAATATGTTTAGAGTACTGTACTGTTTTTATATATAAAGCAATCTGCATATAACCGACCCACATGGGTTTGAACCTGTGTTGTTCAAGGGTCAACTGTACTGCATATATATCCATGTGTATATATTATATATGCATTTCTATACTGTTATGTGAACCCTTGAGCAAGCTACTTGACCTCTACTGCATCAGTTGATTCACTGCAGATGTAAGGTACTAATAATCCCTACCTCACAGAATTCTCGAGAGCTTTCAATGAGGTAATTGCCATTAAAAATGCATCTTCTTTTAGATATACTCTGGAATAAGTTGGTTTTTGTAGGTTCCTGTGTTAATAGAATCACCATCTTCTCTATCATCTTTGAAGAAATCATCTGTGAAAAACATATTCTGAGTTTCTCACAACTGATTGGTAATCTAATTCTAGAAAACACTATTTATGAGAAGGAAATTGCTAGTAATTAAATATAAAACAAACTTCAGAATGGATTACAAGCAAATTATTTGACTGGGTTAGTTGCAAATTATGTGTTAAACTATACCTGTCACTGGTGATAATTGATTTTTTTGCTACAATGTGTCATACCTTACGTTAGACATAATTGATGGTATCAGTGGTCTGGCTCTGAACTTCTCCCCCCATCCCTTTCCCAGCACATGGTGGAGATCACGTCCTTTGACCTACAACATATTCTTCTAAGAGACTCCTTTTGGCCCTGAAAGGAATTATTTTTTGCTGTATCTATCTTCCAATGTGGCTTTGCTGCTTTATAACTCTTCTGTAAACAACAGAGGGAAACTATTTAGCAGACATATACAACTATTTAATAGAGATTGAGACATTTAAGTTAAAGTTTCCCAAGATTTTGGAGAAATCTGAAAGCACATGAGGCCAGCAGAAGAAGGGCAAGGCACTCATCAGTTTGTATTCCTTAAAGCTTGTAGAGTTTAGAAAAAGCTACATTAAATTGTCAAACTACTGAATATAAGTTT
Source organism: Crocuta crocuta (assembly GCF_008692635.1). Lineage (NCBI taxonomy): Eukaryota > Metazoa > Chordata > Mammalia > Carnivora > Hyaenidae > Crocuta > Crocuta crocuta. Next base: position 4,676,686 of record NW_027527775.1, read on the forward strand.
TCTCTTAGAACAAGTGTGTTTTCCATATTAAACTCTCTTTTAAACTTATCCAGAATTTTGTGGGGTCTCTTTCCCTGTCTACTTTCCCTGTGTGTATAAAAACGCTCTGGTTTCTCCCATCTTCAGCCCTTCCTCTAAGTCTTACTTATTGTTCCTTCTAGCAACTTCCCCTTCACTTTCGATCTTTCTCATTGACCAATGGGGAGGCTTTGCTTCTACTTCTTCATCAGCCCGTCTTTCCCCAACTCCTCATGATCGCTGCTGGACGCTTTTTCTAGGCTTCCTAACATCCTGGCTGTTAAGTACAATGGCTCCTTCTGGATCTCATATCTCCATGTCCTCTGGGCACCACTGAACCTTCCGCTCCCCCACTGTCTGCCTGGCCCCTTGTTAGTCCTTGACCTCTGCCATCCAACTCTCCAGGTCTTTCTGCTGTCTCTCTGGTATTCTGTCTCCCTTTTTCTCTAATTCCCTTCCTCCCTCCCGTCTCTTAAACATGGATGCTTTACCCCTTTCAGGTCTAACCTAATGTTTCCAGATGCACTCTTTTTTGGCATACCTCATTTTTCTCAGGACTTAAACCTTCCTCCTGGAAAATGATTCCCTCTAAATGATGATCCCTCTCCTATCTCAGAGGTCCACTTTTCCAGCCACCTGCCTAGCATTTCTGCTTGATTAGCCTGTCATCCACTCAACCTTTGCATGGCTGGAATGAAACAGCTTTTCCCCTTAGCCTCTTGACTTCCCTCTATCTTTTAGTGACTCTAAGATTCTCGCTTTACAAAGGCTCGAAATTAACAACCATCCTTTCACTTCTTCTGCCTTCTCAAGCCTCCTATTCCTTCAGTCTTGGGGTTTCTGTGAATTACTTCTTGACCGTATTATTGCATATAATCCTTTTTTTTCTGCAAGCTATTTTACTCTAGGTCTGTAAGATAATATTTGTCTTATTGCAACAGCCTCTCAGTCACATCCTCCTCCCATCATTCACCCCAGTTCTTATCCCTTCCATCCTCTAAAGGCAAATCCATCTTTCTAAAGTACCCTTCTGATGATGCCATCATAAACAAAATCTTAGATGACTCCTGTACTGGAAAACAAAATCTCTTCAGTCACTCATTAAAGACTCTTCCCTCTATAAAAGCAGCTTATCTTCCTGTTCTTATCTTTCTTCTCAAAAGGACCTTTGGCTCCAGCTAATTGGATCAGTCACCACTCTCATGAAATGCTGATGCTCTTGTTGGCACCCTTCCCAGAAGGCCCTTCACACTGTGCACAACCAACTCAGCCTGTAACATGGAGCTCAGGGCTCCCTTCCCTTGCAAAGCCTTCCCGACCACCTGGCATGAAGTAATCTTTGCTTCTGTAAACTTTGAAGGCATTTATTAACTGATCAATTCATTTTGTAGCGACGACAAACTGCTTCTTGAACTGTTTCTAGAAATGTATTATCAAGAACTAAGTCTGTTTTAAATTTTACTATAGATGCACTTGTTTTTAATCACTTAATTAGAATAAGAGATCTTAAAGAGAAGAGCCGTGTTCATTCATTAGACTTCTACTGTTTTAGATGAAGTCTGGGCGAATAGAGCTGAGGCAAGCATGATCCTGTCTGTAAGTCATGTGACCAGTCTGTGGGACAGACTGGTAGATAAACACACAGTTGCTTGTGGTTGTCTGCAGTGTTGTCATTGAAGTATGTGTGGGATACAGCTAGGACAAAAAAGAGAGATGACCAGTACTCTTGGGAGTGTTTAGGACAGGTCGCTATGCTAGTTGAGTCTGGAAAGAGTTGTATGTAAAATGGGCCTTTCTTTTGTATCATGTTCTAGTCTCATAAAGTGCTGTGAGTCCTCCAAAGAAAGAGAAGACCCCAGGTATGTGAAGAAATACATTACAAGAAAGTGAACCCTTGATATGTACATTTCCCAGTAAGATATTTCCAGTAATTCGACTACTGAGTATTTACTTAAAGAAAATGAAAACACTAATTCAAAAAGGCATATATATATACATACATACACACAGGGGCGCCTGGGTATCTCAGTCAGTTAAGTGTCAGACTTCAGTTCAGGTCATGATCTCATGGTCCATGAGTTTAAGCCCCGCATAGGGCTCAGTGTTGACACTGAGGGCTATGAGCCTGCTTTGGATTCTGTGTCTCCCTCTCTCTCTCCCCCTCCCCCTCTCACCCTCTGTCTCTATGAAAAGTAGATAAACATTGGAAAAAATTTAAAACAAAACACCAAAAAGGTGTGTGTGTGTGTGTGTGTGTGTGTGTGTGTGTTTATCTCTATGTTTATTGCAGCATTATTTATGATAGCCAAATTATGGAAGCAACCCAAGTGTTTACCCATAGAGGAATGGATAAAGAAGATGTGGTAGATGTGTACAATGGAATATTAGTTAGTCAGAAACAAAACACAATCTTGCCACTTACAACAACAGGGGTAGACTTAGAGGGTATAATGCTGAGTGAAATAAGTCAGACAGAAAAAAGACAAATTCCATATTATTTCATTCATATGTGAAATTTAAGAAACAAAACAATTGAACAAATGAAGAAATGAGACAAAGAAACCGGACTCTTAAATACAGAGAATAGGTGGTTGCCAGTAGGGATTGGGGGAGTGGGTGAAATAGATAAAGGGAATTAAGAGTATAGTGATCATGATGAGCGCTGAGTGATGTATAGACTTGTTGGGTCATAGTGTACTCCTTAAACTAATATAACATTGTATGTTAATTGTATTTTAATAAGAAATATGAAATAAGACAGAATACATAAAAGTTCAAGTAATTTATTTAATGTTTTATTTATTCATTTTTGAGAGAGAGAAAGAGAGAGAATTCTAAGCAGACTCCACACTGTCAGTGCCGAGCCTAACATGGGCTTGAGCTCAAGAACTGTGAGATTATGACCTGAGCCATAGACGCTTAACTGACTGAGCCATTCAGGTGCCCCTTGGGTCATTTTTAAGAACAAAGTGAATTGTCCAGTTTGACTGAAATATCAATGCTTTATTGGTGGTAATAAAAATTAAAGTAACAAATAATATAATTACAGACAATGTAGATTTAATTCATGTTACTTTCCTATTCCTATTTAAAGTTCCTTTCATTCATGCTTTTCCTTCTATAACCAGCTGTTTAGATAAAACTCTTATGTATATTGTTTGAATTTTATGTTGGGGAAAACATTACTTGACTTTGGATTTCTAGAATTCATAAATTTTACAAACCCTATCTGATGGCTTTATCTTCATGTAATTTTGTGAAACAATCTTAAGGTGACCCATTGTTTCTTTAATGCCTTTGGATATAGAAAGTTCTCTTCAACAGTTTTCAAGAAACTGAAGGGATGTAGAATATGAAACAGTGCTGTTTAAAGGTAGGAGATAATAGGCTTCGAGTTATGGAATGAATAAGCTACAGAGATGAAAGGTGCAGCATAATCAATAGTGTAAAACCTTGGTTTGTGAGCATAATTCATTCCAGAAACATGATTGTAATCCAAAGCAGTTGTATATCAGAATGAATTTCAAGAACCATTGGCTCAGTTGTGGTCATGGGACATTGGGCGTAATGTACTACTCATATTACAAGACATTACTTTTTTATCAAATTAAAATTTATTAGAAATATTTGCTTGTTTTGCAGAACACTTACAGACCAAGTTACTCGAAATTCAAAGTTTTACTATATAGTCGATTGTATTGTGATAGTGTTATATGGGGATGTATGGTAGCCATACTTGAGGTGTGCAAAGCATAATTGATATAGTTGTTGAGTCATTATGTTGTACACTTGAAACTAATGCAACATTGTGTGCCAGCTATGCTTCAGTGAAAAACAAAAAATTAAAACAAACAGACGTAGGAGTAAGTAGCTGCTATAATTAGTCATGGTTTGAAAAATTAATAATTCTGGCCATACACATTTCTGTTTTCTTATATATGATAAATCTAAAGACAAAGCAACAAAACATGATAAATATTTTTATTGTGAGTCACCCAAATAGGGTCCCAAAAAGATTTTATTCAATAAGAACAACTTTAGTTTCTGGGGTGCCTGGGTGGCTCAGTCAGTTGAGCGTCTGACTTCAGCTCAGGTCATGATCTCACATTCCATGAGTTCAAGCCCCTCGCCAGGCTCTGTGCTGACAGCTCCGAGCCTGGAGCCTTCTTCAGATTCTGTGTCTCCTTTTCTCTCTGTCCCTCCTCTGCTCATACTCTGTCTCTCTCTCTCTCTCTCTCAAACATAAATAAACATACAAAAATTTAAAAAATAAAAACCTTAGTTTAATAGCAGAATCTATGTAACACATAAAGTAGACTAAACAAATCAGTTTTGAATTGTATGGTATGTAAATGAACTGCAAAATTCATTGTTTTTCCTATTTTAAAATCATTTGTCATTTCTTGGATAAAAAATGGAAAAGGAACTATTAAAATTCTTTTTAAGTTTATTTATTTATTTTGAGAGAAAGAGAGAGAGCAGGGGAGGGGCAGAGAGGGAGAGAGAGAATCCCAAGCTGGCTTTGTGCTGTCAGCACAGAACCTGATGCGGGGCTTAAAGTCACGAACCGTGAATCATGACCTGAGCCGAAACCAAGAGTTGGGCACTTAACCGACTGAGCCGCCTAGGTGCCCCAGGTAGTATTGATCCTTAGATGGAAAAAGAAATAATTTATTCTGAAGCACTATTTATCTTGCATGTGATATTTTAGCTACATCATATGTATGTTGCAAATGACCCTCTTTCAAGATCTTGGTAAGTAATTTAATCTCCTTTTATTGGCTATCTTCTTTCATCATTTGCTGCTGTAACTACATATGTACTAATACCACATTTCTCTCTTTAAAAAAATCCAAAACCCAAACCCATTTATGTTTTAAGTAGCCTGTGGCATTCTCATGAAGAATCAGCGTGCCTCTTGCTGTATCGTTATATCCACAGTCTCAAGATAATATTACATAAGTCCTGTGTATTCTGTGTGAGCTGAGCCTGATAAAAATGTATATAATAAAATTGCACTCCTGTCAAAGGGTCTGGACACTCAAGCTTGACATTGGTACAGTTGAGAAGCCAAATAAGAGACCCGTCACGATAGATTTTGTTACCTCAGTGACCATAGAGATAGAAGGCAAAAAGACTGTTTCGGAACTTTTCAAATATGTATTTATGTTTGATTTTTGATTAAAATACTTACAGGAAGCAAATATTAGTTCTGGGAGAAGAATGGAGTACAAATTTCTGAAAGGGGAACTGAGGCAAAGTGTAACAGAAGCAAGAGAGGCTTCAGGGTCACCCAGACATGAGTTTTGGGATTCAGTGTAGCTTTTTACTAGCTCAGTGACCCTACCCAGGCTCTTCTTAATTTCTCTCATCTGTAAGTGATGTTAACAGTTAGCTCCTGCAATTTAGGAATATATGGAAATGTCTGGCCATAGAAAATACCTAAATATTTCTCTCGGGGATGCTGTTATTTTGGCAATTATTAACAGTGATGAAATACTGTATTTGGAATCCTCCTTTGCATTGAGATTTTGGTCCAGAATCTTCCATTGTGAGGTTGTTATCCCGTTGATTATCTGACATTTTACTAGGAGAGTGTTGTCATTCTGATCTGTACACGGACCCCATTAGTCTCAGAAGTGGTTGCTTCTGTAGAACAAGAGGAGGGTGCACCCCTCATTATTTTAATCATGTATGAAAAATGAAAAATGGAACTTCATGAATGGATAAACCTTTTAGAAACAGTAAAGGAATATAGAAAGGGCATTTTTGAATATTCTTGGCCCAACTGGCTAGATATTTTGTGTATACAGTTAATATTGTCATTTGTACTGATAAAGCAAGATCAGTATCAGGGGAGAGAGAGAAATGGTTTTGCTGTGAACAATGTGCCTACATACTGCTTTTGCAAAGGTGTTACCAAAAGGAAGAACAAAGAAGCAAATGTTATTTTATAGATTGGTGTGTGTGTTTCTTTTCCGTTGAGTAACTGTAATGGTTGAGCATCATTCTTCCCATGAGCTGAGGGCAGCAGCATGGGAATTTCACAACCCTCCGAATGGTCCCCATCAGAGAGCCTAGATGTAGAATTGAAGCCCATGAACTCAGGCGGCTCGGGCTCATCGAGTTCTAACACTGACAGAAACTCAGGCTTGGCCTTGAGCCACCATTAATTGTGTGTCCTTTGGCAGGCTACATTTCTCCAGGAGTATCTCTTCACCTGTGAAGTGAACTGATGAGAATACTTGCCCTACCTTGCTGGATTGTTGTCAAGCTTAAATATAATTATAGGTGATTAAATATGAAGAAAAGTCTTGAGGTGTGGGCAGGTGTTTGAGGTCTTCTCCACTCCAGCCTTTTATTTTTAAAAATTTTTTTTAATGTTTTATTTATTTCTAGGAGAGAGAGAGACAGCGTGAGCAGGGGAGGGTCAGAGAGAGAGGGAGTGACAGACTCTGAAACAGGCTCCAGGCTCTGAGCTGGCAGTTAGCACAGAGCCCGACGCGGGGCTTGAACCCACGAACCGCGAGATCATGACCCAAGCGAAAGTCGGACGCTTAACCGACTAAGCCACCCAGGCGCCCCTCCATTCCAGCCTTTTAAAGATGGATCTGATACTGGAGGTGGGGAAGAGTAGAGAGTTCACTGCTCCTACTGACAGCGGAGGTACAGAAGGAAAAGTATGTTTGGGAACTTTCTGAATGTCCATTTATATTTGAATTTTGCTTACAACTTTTACAATAAGCAAGTATTATTTCTGGGAATGGAACAAGATATGGAATTCCAAAAGGGGGGCCTAAGGTGGAATGGAGTGTAAGAGAGGCTAGAGGGGCTTGGGGGTCAGAGAGACATGGGTCTGTGCCCCAACCTCATTCTTTACAAGCTCCATGAACCTGCGTAGGTTCTTTTTATTTCTGTCATATCTAATGCCATTGATAGTTGTTGAACTCAGGAATACTGTTGAGAGAAGTTACATTCCTGGCTTACTATCTTTTGCTCTCTTACCACATTGGCTCATTCCTAGTCACGTGACTGTGATATGACTTCTGTGATGTTGGTGATGAGGCTGCACGTCGCTGTAATATGAGAGCTGAGTATCATAGTTATTTCTCACACATCCCACCATCCGTGTTCTGTGTGCCCCTGTGACGCCCCCTCTCCAGTGTCTGTAGACACTGCCATTAGAATTCATAGGACTCAAACCTTTTCTATCTCGTGATGCTCACAGCAGAGCTGTGAGATCACGTTCTGATGCCTCATAGGAGGTAAAAGTGATTGCCAGGGGCAGCATAGAAAACCCAAGGGCTAAGGAAGTCCAGGTGGAATACTAGTGAGATTCTTCCTGAATTTTTCTCATTTTTAGATCCCACAACAAAAGATGATTTATTTAAATTCTGGAAACTTTAGCCAAACTCAAACTACAGATGTAAATTAGCATTTATGCCTTCAGAATTGACTTAGGATTTGAAGATTTGGTACAATCTTCAAATTGTGAAAACCCACCAAGTGTGTGTGCGTGTACACAGACACACAGACACAGACACACACACACACACACACACACACACACACGAGTGGCTTCCTTGGGTAAATAGAAACAGATAGCTATAGAGGTGGCCTTTTCGGTTAAGTAATTTTCCCAAATGAGATTTGAAAACTTGACTTGGGTCCTTTAGAACCCAGAAAGTTGCTGCCGTTTTTCTTTCCAAATCCTCCTCTCTGTTTTTCTAACTGGCATTTAGATGATCATCATGTTGTGACTGGTTGAGTAGAGAAAAAGAAAGTACTGTGTGTTTAAAAATGCTGGCCTGTTCCACCCAACTGAAAAGAAAAAGAAAAAAAATTCCCCCAGAGATTTGATACTTTTCAGCAAAGGTTTCCTAACCATCATTTATTTCTTAATTGAGTGTGATTTGTTCTGAAGCTAATAAAGCATATCTTTTGTTTTCCTGGGAGATAGTTTTTATGGTAATTACTAATTTCTACATTGATATTATTGGCAGGTATCAGCAAACTTGGGTTTATAGGTTATTGCATGTGGAGGGGGAATCAGCTGTTTTATTTTTATTTATGAAGATGATGTGTTAATGTGCTTTCTAATCCTGAATGGAAGCCATAATTTCCTTCCGGCTTTCCTTCCTGGCTGAAAATCATAATTAGTTATAACTCAAAGAATTGCAGAGTGACGATGATTTTGAGAATGCATGGATCATTCCACTTGCATGAAGGATGGCACTGCTCAATTTTATTACACAGATTTCAAAGTTAAAAACAATGGAACATTAGACAGAAATAAATTGTGTTGAATAGGGATTAAATCACTTTAGTGGTTGAGAGAGCTGCATCTATGTTCTAGACCAAAAGTGAGCTTCAGATTTTTGCTTTTATCTCTAGCGCTCCCTAACAAAATGCAGATTAAAGGGGCGCCTGGGTGGCTTAGTCGGTTAGGCGTCCAACTTTCGCTTAGGTCATGATCTCGCGGTTCGTGGGTTCGAGCCCCGCGTCGGGCTCTGTGCTGGCTGCCAGCTCAGAGCCTGGAGCCTGTTTCAGTCTGTGACTCCCTCTCTCTCTGACCCTCCCCTGCTCATGCTGTCTCTCTCTCTCTCTCCTAGAAATAAATAAAACGTTAAAAAAATTAAAAAAAAACCAAAAAACAAAATGCAGATTAAAAAAACAAAACCTAACATTGTGTTTGGTTACACATGGCGGCCATTCAAGAAGCATTTGCTAAACGAATGGATGAATGAATGAATATGAAATACCGTCCCAGGTTCTGTGAAAATCCCAAAATTTGGGGCATTCTTTCTGTCTACAGGTTCGTCTCTAAAGATTTACAAAATCTTTCTATGTGAGCTAGTATGAGCAGAGGAAAGTGATAAGCTATCTTTTAAACAAATCATTATATTATAAAAGTTATTTTTATAACATATAAAAAGTCCTTTTTTGTGTTTAAGGTTATATTAAAGGTGAATTGCACATTGGGTAGAGATTCCATTAGCCTGCTCACCTGTGCTTTTCCCTAATACCCAAATCTGGCTCTGTATCTAGTCCTCTGGCAAGAAGGTGCAGTGGAGGATAAAGAACAGGAGTCATAAGGTCATACTAGTTTTGAGACTGTAATTTAGCTGTGCACTGTTGAGCTAGATGCTTCTTTCATGCTCAGTATTCTGTGCTTAATTATGACTAACTGCCAAGACATGGACACTTAGTAGCCATTCTTGCAGTGGCTATTGTTGCTGTTACTGTGAAGACGTGCATTTAAATAACTCTCTTTAGGGAACAAATTTAATAATATTTAAGGGGGAGTTAGAAATATCTGCTATTGTTATGCATGTATTTGAATTATTTTCTTCTATAGTGTAATAATTCTTTTCATAAGATTTTTACATATATATACTGCTCCAAATTAATATCATATTTTTAAAAGCTTTCATTTCTTGGAAAATTTTCAGTAGCTTCCCAGCAGACTGAGTAGAATATGATAGACTAGACCAAAGATGCCTTGAAGGACTGGTAAAGTTTAATATCTATATTTCTTATAGAAGAATTATGAGAAACTCCTAATGTCTAGTTTTACCTTGTTGAGATATAAAATATGAGTTCAGTGAAAAATATATAACCATTTCTTCTTTCACAGTTTAACCTTGTTATGGATTGAATATTTGAGCTCCCCCCCTCCCCCCACCCAACCTCAGATTCATATATTGAAACTCTAACCCCCGGTGCAATGGTTTTTGGAGATGGGGGCAATTAGGGGGGCGATTAGGCTTAGATGAGGTCACAAGGTTGCATCTCACAGATGGGATCAGTGTCCTTATCTGAAGAGGAGGAGAGACGAGGGCTGTGTCCCTCTCCATCATGTGAGGACGCAGGGAGAAGGCAGTTGTTTGCAAGCCAGGAAGAAGGATCTCATCAGGAATCAAACCTGCATGCACCTCGATCTTGGACTTTTCAGCTTTCAGAACGATGAAAACTACCTATCTCTTGTTTAAGCCATTTAATCTATGGCATTTTGTTATATTAGTTTGAGGAGACTGATATAAACAAAATATTTTGGTGTAAAAAATGCAAATAGGTTAAGATTTCGAACCAAATTTACTTAGTTTTACATTTTTATTTAGCCTAGTCAACAATGTTAAAACATTTATAGTTTAAATAATATATATAGTCTCTTTCTCTGGTTTTCTTTCTGTACACATATATCATTATTTGTATGCCATTATATATATCAGAATGTATATGTATCATTACATACACATACATCTGTGGATCAGTATATATATGTATATATGTATGTGTATGTATATGTGTATTTTTGTATATGTGTATGTGTATGTATGTATAATCTCCTCTGTAAAGAACTAGATGAAAGAACTGAGACTTGACAAGTTTACCCAAGGTGTAATATTTATATTAAAGCATACTGTAATAGTCACGTGTTATTTATAGGCTACCTTTTCTCTTGGAGGCAGGGCTCTCTGAGTCCCCATGGTGATGAAAAACCACTAGGTCCTAAATGGACAGCTCTCGTGTGACCTTGGCTGCCTGGATCTTAGATCCAGACCGGCTTTCAGCTTTGGTTCACCAGAATTTTCTGTGAGCTGACTACTTCCCTCCCATAAATGATCCATTTCTGCATCAGTTTCTATTATTCACAACTAAGATTTCAATTTGAGAAGATAACAATGCCCTGTTCTCTCTCCATGAAATTATACTTTCAATTTTTGTTTTAAACAAATGTTAACTTCTAAAATTATTTTCTGCAACATCATGAAGTACAATTTCTTTTTATGTGAAGGTAGTATGACTGCTGTCTTTTCCCTCCCGTGTTTATTTCTTTGTATCTACTCCAAAGAACAGAAAATAGAAGAGGAGACACAAACTCAACTGCTAAACTTGAAGGTTGTCTTATACTCTATGCTAAAAGTAGTAAACAGCCTGTTATAAAATAGTCACAGCTCACAAGGGTGGGAGTCCCCCGTGTGTGGTAGATGGAACGACATAGCCATAATATGTGGCAGCTTTTCCTGCCGAGAAGTGGGGTCTCGTTCCCCAACCTGTGAGTCTGGGCTGACTTTGTGATCGCTTTGACCAACATGATAGGGTAAAAATGACATTGTCATTGCTGAGTCTTGGCCTCAAGAATCCTTGCCGTTTCTTCCTATGCTCTCTTGGAACAGGATCCTGAGGCCACTATGTCAGGAATCCCATGTGTCCTCCTAGAGACCCTACTAGAAATGGAGAGGCCGCAGAGGGAAAGGCAAAGGTAGTGGGCATGGACCTTCCAGCCCATCTGACCTCACAGCTGAGTGTAACACGAGGGAGCCCAGCTACCAGCGGCATAGTAACCACCCCGCGCCCACAGAATTCTGAGAAATAAGAAACTGTAGTTGTTTGTAGTTACTAAATTTGAGGCTGGTTTGTTATGTAGCAGGAGTAAACTGAGAAACTTGGACAAGCTGTGACACTCCAAATCTGATAAAATCTTGGTCCTAAAATAATGGGGCAGTCATTTCACAGTATATATCAAATCACACCATTCCCCTTAAAATTATGTTATACAATCTAAATACATACTTTTATTTGTCAACCATACTTCAATAAAGCTATAAAAAAAATAAAACAGTGGGAAAATGAATGACCCTAAATGATGCCATTGATTCATCATTCATTTGCAAGATGGCAACATCTCATGTATTATCGCCGTTATAAAATGATTTCTAAACTTATTGGACTTTTAATACCTGCACATTTCCATTGGGGCATTTAATACAGGTCTACTTTCTTCATCCACTCATTCTTCATAATGCTGTATCATATGTATTTAAGTCTAAAATAGTTAAAATGCAAATTAACATTCAAAATAATTTGTAACTGTTTTTTGTTAAATTTTCGGGAATATCTCTGAAGCTAAATGGAGACCATGAGATATTTTCAAACCTAATCTTGAGCCAAACAAATTTTGCATTGAAAGAACTAGACCAAAAAAAAAAAAAAAAAGCAAAAGAAAAGAACTAGACCTTTGTATTTTGACAGAGGCATCTAACTTATAATGTAGAATTTGGAGAGAATTCTTGCATTAAAAAAATCTAAGCCTAAGACAGTATAAATGTATAAAACCCATTATAAGTATATAAAGGAATAGCTATTAGTTTCTAGTGTTCAGTCTCATTTAACACAAGCATACAGCTTAAATTATTTATTATAAATTTACAGAGAAATGTGGGAGGTAAAAGTTTCAAGATGAAAACTAGGTGGCAGCCCCAGGGTTACAGTGCTGTCTTCAAGCATACTAACTAGTAACATTCAAAGATAATTTTACAGAGCTGTTTGGTTGCCTTACAGCAGAATCTCACTGGCTTGGCAACTGATGGAATTCGATCCCCAGTCAGGCCTGGGCGCTTGTCTCCAAAGGGATAAAGTGAAAACCTTTGCCATTATTTTAGCATTGACAGAGAGGAGGCTGATGACGGCAAGAAACCAATATGAGAGAGAGAGAGAGAGAGAGAGAGAGAGAGAGATGCACAGGTTATAGAGAGAGCTGAGGACTGGGTGGGATGGTGAGTGTGCCAAGGGCCAAGACCACAAACAAAAGGCAGCCTGTGTGAACAGCCAGAGCCACAGGCAAGCACTTGCAAGGAGAAGGTAAACCTGCAGAGAAATCAGTTGTCACACATCCTGAATGAGGAATCATGTAATCTTCAAAGGTTAATATTAAAGGACCCTGGCAAGATGGCCCAGCTTCCCCCAGTACTGGATCCCTGGGTCAGGAAAACCGCAGGCACTCAGAGAATGATTAGCAGTAGACAGTGTGAGGAGGGGGAAGAGGCTGAATGTTCACCCCCGGATTTCACTATATAGTATTCACGATTTATTGGGCAGACACGAAATACTTAAGATAAAAAGGTGAGACTTGCATTCTAAAGGAAATGGTCAGTCATTTTTAACACTCCCTTTTGCATTTTCTTTTGTTCCCTCTTTGAAACTCTGTTCCAGGTTATAGATGCTTTTCTTATTTTGCTACTCTTACCAATTCTCACAAACTTATTGCTTATGACAATGCAAATTTGTTTCCTCCCAGTTAGAGAGGTCAGAATTCTAAAATGGGTTTCAGTTGGCTGCCATGAAGTCGTCAGGAGAGCTGTCTGCTTCTGAGGGCTCCAGAAAAGAATTGCTTTCCTTACCTTTTCCAGCTTCGAAATATTGCCCATATTCCTTGGCCCCCTTCCGTCTTCAAAAGCCAGAACTGTAGCGTTTTCAAATCCCTCCCCTTCTGTTCTTCCGTCCTCACAGCTTCTTGCCCAGCTCTGATTCTCCTGTATCCATCTCATAAGGACCCTTGTGATTACATGGCGGCCACTCTGATAACCTAGAATACGCTCCCTATATCAATACCATTAATTTAGTGACATTGGCAGAGTTCTTTTTGCCAAGTAAAGTGACACATTTACGGGTTCTGGGATTAGGATGTTGATATCTTTTTGGGGGCAATGGGTGAATTATTGTGCCTATCACTGTAAGTTAGATACCCATATCTGTTTGAAGTTAGAACCTATTTGACCTTTAAGATGCTCCGAGGCCCATCATGAGTAAACGTGGGTAGACACCACCTCTCAGAGAATGCTTTACTAATAATACTCACTTCATTCTGAGTGAGTTATACCCAAGGGAACGAGGGAGGGCAAGATGTGTGGGTGGGTGGGAGGCCAGGGGGAGGGTGCACGGGGAATATTTCAGGTCAAAAGCTTACTGGATTAGGAGAAATGCTAAAATAATGTGGTAACTATGTTTATTTAAGCAAGGAGAAAAATGTTTTTGCATACAAGTCAACTCAGAAAACATTACATGTTAACAGGCCCAAGTTTATCTGAGGCAAAGTGAAAAATAGCTTGATCGAGTTTCTAAGTAGAAAAATGTATATTCTAACAACTTATATTGCCTGGGTATAGAGTAGAAGGCTGCCAGTGAGAATTTTGGTCCAATTTTTTAGCTGCTAGAGTATTAAGATAGAAACATGTTTGAGAAGTAGCCATTTTAAGACAGCTGCTTATATTTCGTGTTAAAATAAGGTCTGTGGTTATAAATGTCAAAGATAACGAGGCCTCAGTTTGTTCTCTGTGTTAGGGAAATTGTTGATTTTACATGGCCAAGTGGTGCCACCAGCAGAAAATATAACTTTTATAGAGAACTATTCTACTATGCATTCACCACAATTCTGCACTAGCTACTCATATTTTGTCTTAGGTGAGATTATGGAAAATCCTAAGAGAGAGCAATTATAAGAAGATGATGTTTGTAAATATGGGGATCTACATAGACTACCTGAGTTTAAAATCTTTAGGGGTGCCTGGGTGGCTCAGTCGGTTAAGCGTCCGACTTTGGCTCAGGTCATGATCTCATGGTTCATGAATTTGAGCCCCATGTCAGGCTCTGTGCTGACAGCTCGGAGCCTGGAGCCTGCTTCAGATTCTGTGTCTCTCTCTCTCTCTGACCCTCTACTGCTCACACACACACACACACACACTCTCTCTCTCTCAAAAATAAATAAACATTAAAAAAATTTTTAAGAAGACTTTATGCTGGCATTTCCTAGTTGTGAGTGTTGGGCAAGCTATTTGACTACACTGTGTGTCAGGTTTTTTTTGGTTTGTTTGTTTTGTTTTGTTTTTGTTTGTATTGTTTTATTATTTGCCAAGTACTGTTTGAGAGTCCTGGCTACATAGGATTGTTATACGGTTTGAAATGAGTTAATGGAAGTGTTTAAAACAGTGCTTAACACATTGAAAATACTCTAATAGATGGTAAAATAAGTAGTAAGTCAGTCCCTGTTTGTCAAAAATCCAAAGTGTGACAGCTGTGAAAGTGTCATCACTAGTGTTTTGGACCTGAATGCTTTAGGGTGCTTGGCTATGCCTAAAATTATATTCAAACACTAGTCCATATTTCTAATAATTGTCTTCCTTCTGAATGTCTTCTGTGAATGCTATGATGGTTTCTATTCCCAGTCCCATTGGAAACTTCAGAGAACAGATACACTGTAATATTGGAATCAGGGAGACTTACCTGGAAGATATTAGGCTTTGCTGTCAAATGCTTCATTTGGGCCTCCTTGTCCAATTTAGGCTCCAATCAGCCACACCCCCCAACTTTCATCTCCGCTTCCAGTATTTATTGTCTTACGTGGCGAACTTTAGTGGCAGGCATTAAATAATCTCCCCTAAAAGGGCAAAGTGTGCCAGTTGTAATGTGACTTTAAAGCACGTTTTGGTGTGAATCTATTTCTTTATCTGGGAATTCTCATTTCAACACGTATTTTTGAGTCATCTTTCCTCTATATATCTAGCTTAAAAAAAAAACCCAGTTCAGGCTGTTTTTGCTTTTTTGGAATGAGAAACCACAAAGATATAGAACCCAGTAGAATTTCCTCAAAGCAGCTCAAAATTCTCTCTGAAGTTAACTGCTAGGGAGCAAGAGACTTGAACGGAAATGATAATTTTAGGAGCTGTGCAGCTCTGAAATAAGAAAAGAAAAATCATAGAACTTCATGGTTATGAAGCTGGTTTGTTTTACTGATGGTATGTGGGATCTCTTGATGTGTTTGACATTGGTGCCAGTCAACCATTAAACATTGATTTGAGACTTTGGCTTAGTTGTTAACAACTCTCCCTCTGAAAAGTAAAGATTTAGAAATCCAGATTTCAAAGTTGTGGAAGAGGGTAAAAAAAAATCTCTCCTATTGGTGTTTAGTCACAGTAACTAGAAGACATTTAAATGGAGTGATGTGATTCTTCTTTAAAAATATTTTTAGCATATTTATTGTAAATTAATTCAACTGTTATGCTCCAGCCTTTTTAGAATAGATTTTACAATTCAGGTATATTCTAAAATGTATTAATATTCACGCTTCAAGTTTCTACCCACATTGCTCATTGAAACGATGCTCTGAAGTAGCTAAAGCCATGTGAACATCTTCTCCAGAAAATTTGGCCATTGAAAATAATAAAAGGATGTCACCAGTGTCATTATCTAAACAGGCAGGGGGGTACAGGGATAAAGTGTCATACTAATGAACAAAAAGTACCCAAACCAACAGCATTTCGGTGTAGGACATTGCTCTTGTTGGTAGAGGTGTTTTCATGGCAGAGTTAAGAACACTGATCTATGATAATAGTTCCTGTTCCAGAACTTCTGGATTGTATGTGATTCCAAGTGCCTTAGGCACATCTTTTAATCTGCACAGTCCTTTAATATAGGTACTACGTTTATGCCATTTTTCAGATGAGAACACTGAGACACAGTTTTGCCTAGGGTTATACGACTCAAGCTGAATCCCAGTCAGCAGTCGGGCCCCTTCAGAATCATGCCATGGAGGTGGGAGATAAAAGTGTAACATTCTTTTCCTCCTGGACGATTTCAGCTTGCATATTGCAGAATCATTTTGTATGATTAAATGAGTTGAACCCACTGCTGCTGAGATCTTTAAACCAAGGCTTTACTCCTCTTCCAAATACAATAGTACTTTTTCATCTCCTTTTATTCTTATGGTATAATTTGTGCATGCGCCTTATTACTAAACATTAAGCTCGTGGGAAGCATTTACCAAATATTAGTTATTTTCATATCCTTGCACTGTTTATCCTAAGTCATGCACTACCTGCTTACATATATGGTAGAGAATTAAATAAATATTTTTGAAAACAATATGAGTAAATAATATGAAGAAACAGGAACAATATGTAGGAGAGTTTGAGGTCCTTATATCTGGTTTAAAAATATGAATGGTTCAAAAAAAAACTTTAAAAGCTTAACTCAAGTTGTTTTCAAGGTTAAATATGATTCATATTCTCAAATTTATAGTTTAGTTTAAATCCCTTAAGCAGTGACATTCAACTTGGTCAAACATATTTTCCACACCATTTGTTATGATAAGTTTACCTGCCTAGGCTAGGTATGTTTGCAAATATGAAATGAATACAAAATATTTTCTTTTGGAGAATGAATAAAATGAATACAGACTAGATCACAAGAAAATTTAGAATTTTTCATTTTTGTACAATGTACATATTTAAGTGTAGACCCTTTTTAATTCATAGAATGAATTATATGCCAACAACCATCCTGAAAAAAATAAACCCAAAGGCTTTTAGTTAGATTGCTTATATGTATTATGTAATTATTAAGCTCTTAAATTGATGTTAATTATAGTTATCATTGTAATTAAAGTATATTTGAGAGTTTTGATTTTTGTGACACTGTATTCTTGATATTTATAAGAAAGTTATAGTAGGAAAAAATATGAGGATCAAATTAGGTAATTGGACACCTACTTCCATACTGGGAAAATAAAATTAATTATTTTCCAACCAACTGAAAATTTGAAACAAGTAATTATACACCTTTTCCAACTGTGATTGAATTAAAAAATAGTAGTCATTTATCTGCTACAAACCTATCTTAGAAACACTATTTCTTATGCTATTTTTAGGAAGACCTTTTATAAAATTGCCAATCCTCATGGATAGTTTTGTTTGCTAAAAACCAACACACACACACACACACACACACACACACACACACACACACACACACATTTTTAAATAAGAGTTTAGGTGAGTACTTAGTTTAGGCAAGTACTTGGATGGTTTTGAAGCAATCTGAAAAGTATCTGAATAGTATCCACCTATATATTTGAATCCTGCTTCATGCCAAGAGGATTCTGACTTCTGAGGAAAGCAGCCCCACTCTTTGAAGAGAGCCTGACTATAACTAGAAAGTGTCTGGCTTTTCATTTTGGGATTCCTTATCTGTTTCTTTGATTAGATTGTCAGTTCCAGGCAGGGTTCCATATGGTTTACCGCTGTCTTCTCCCAGCCTGCTCATGCCTAGGGCATGGTAGCTGCCTAATATATACTGGATGGATAAATGAGTGAATTGGTGAATGAATTGTCCCATCTTCTCTCCTTTTTTTTGATTTGCTCACAAATACTATACATGGGCCATTCTGTGAAGGTGAGGATATGCTGCTATTGGGGTTGCTTAAAACCTAACAAGCGCTACAAAAATAAATGAGCCAAGGATCTTGCCCTTGGTGATGTGATGGGTGCACGTAGAGAAGAGAATTTCAGGTGGAGCAGGCATCCAGTCATGGGTTTCTGAAAGGGCCTGGCATGTGCAGAGTTGGGCAACAAGGCCAGCCGGGGTGTAAATAACACAGGCAGTTTTGTGGAGAGTGGCAGGAAATGAAGGTAGTAGGTTGTGATGAGGTTGTTACAGGCCTGGAATGCCAAGGTGAAGTTCGGGACTATAGAATCAAAGAAGTAAGTGGAAAGCCAAAGAGGAGATGAAATGCAGAGTATTCTAATTTTTTGTTAAAATATTCTTAATGTTTATTCATTTTTGAGAGAGAGACAGAGAGACAGAGACAGAGACAGAGCATGAGTGGGGGAGGGGCAGAGAGAGAAGGAGAAACAGAATATGAAGCAGGCTTCGGCCTCTGAGCTGTCAGCACAGAGCCCAACGCAGGGCTCCAACTCACAAACCATGAGATCATGACCTGAGCCGAGACGACGCTTAGCCAACTGAGCCACCCAAGTGCCCCTGAAATACAAGGCATCCTAAAGATAGCAGGAGGTTTTACTTAGGAAATTGCATCACCATTCTCATAAAGTATTTTGAAATGGCAATTGTACATGAAGAGTTCTTTAGACTCAACAGGAGATGTATGCCAAGACTTGTGCCAAGTCAACTTGTGGACAGAAAGCTCTCCTTACAAAAATGGTGAACAATTGTTTCATGCAGGTGTTTCAAGAAAACGTTCCCTCAGGAGGTCATGAATCCACTGGTGAAACATGTGTTTGCTTTTGCATAAAGGAGCTTGTTAAAGCAATGAATAAATAAAAGTCACTGTGTAGGCCTGGGTCGAGTCCCTTGCTTTTAATTTTCTTTACTCCCTGTCAAAATTGACTTTCCAAGTTTATCTCTCTTAAAAATGTAACCTAGGGGCACCTGGGTGGCTCAGTTGGTTGAGTTGTCCGACTTTGGCTCAGGTCATGATCTCATGGTTCGTGAGTTTGAGCCCCACATCAGGCTGTCTGCTGTCAGTGCAGAGCCCGCTTAGGATCCTCTGTTCCCCAGTCTCTTTCTGCCCTTCCTGTGCTCATGCTGTCTCTCTCAAAAATAAATAAAACATTAAAACATTGTAACCTAGAACATTTTCCTTACAGAATTCTTACTTCTCAACTGAAGGAAATGCACATTGATCTATATGAAAGTGAAAACAAATTCTGTTTTAGTGAAAGTAGGGTCAACTTCCTGAGCTGCTTTTATTTTATGCCATTTTCTGGATGTTTAATGAGCATTTCAACAAATGGCGGATAAGTGTTAAAGTGGTACTATTGCAAAAGGGAAGGGAGGGCATTACCATGTCCTTTTCTGGCTTCTTCTTCCCCCTCCTCCCTCTTTCGTCCCTTCTTTCCCCTCTTTCTTTCCTTTTCAAATACCTCCTGATACAATATGACAAAGAATGCCTTAACAGAAACAAAAATAGTACCGACAATAAAATTACAGAATGTATACTTATCATTCCCCAAGTGAAAATGGCAGATTGAACAACTTTAACACATTAATTGTTTATATGCAAATAAATTCTGCTAAGTACAAATGATCCTTATCTGTTTATTAAAACAAGCACAACAGGACTTTTACTTGGAAACCGTTTTTTAGTATTTAGAGCTATTCTTTGTAGGAAATGCTAAATGAGTCATGCCAAGGAGTGAAAACAAAACAAAATAATCCCAACACATTTCAGGACTACCAAGCAGAAAGACAAAGACAAAAATTTTCCCTAGTGAATTAATTTCTTACACTGGCATATGCCAATTCTATGTTTACATCTTCAGCTATTTTAGATCTGTAGATATGCTAAGAAGGACATTTTAAAATATACTAGAGAATAAGTCTGTGCAGGACAATTTCTCTAGTAACATATGCTCTAAGAGCTAATTCAATTTAAAAGCTCATAGGGATAGAAAGCAGACATGTAATCTGATCACACTAATTTTCTTTGGGTCTGTTCTTAATTTATTTTATTTGACTTGTAGAAGTCCTACTTCATTTAAACCTCACATTAATGAATTATGTTGGAGAGGTATGCTGTGGTCAAATTCTCTGAAGAATACCCAAATCCATGGGAAATGGACATTCTTATGATGCAGATATGGTTAGAATTACATATGTGAACAGTACTATTTAGGCTCAAAGGTATAATAAGATGTTATATAAAGTTTTAAACAATTTGTAAGTATAATATATGACACACAAATGCATGGTGTGTGATATACACATACACACACCCAAACAGATACATGTCTTCTCCTAATTCCTCATCATTTTCATTAATAATACTTGGTGAATGTATTTTTGTTTCATATACTAAATGAACTCACATAGTTTTTTAGAATTAAAGTTCCATATCTGGAGAGATCATTTGCATTTTAAAATATCTTTTAATTTTCCCTCTAATAAAATGTGATGACTGCTTAAACTCGCCAAGAGCTTATATACAGTTTTAAAATCTTCTGGTTATAGTAGACTGGTGTTAACAGTTTTGGTGTTTTTTTTTTTTTGCTTTTAGTCAATAAATTACTGGTTTTTAACTTGAGGAGTGGGGGCTGGGGAGAAGAAAGAGCATGCCTAAAAGTTACTATGATATTAAAAAGTTCTCTAGGTGATTTTGATTCTATTTCCTTCCTGTGTTAGCAGTGCAATAAATATTTTTTGTAAGAAATTAACTCACAGAGTGAAAAATAAACACTTCACTGAAAGTGGATATCCTAAAATCACACCAAATTTAATTTTCTCTTATACCTATATATTCTGAAATTATTCTCTACTCTTCTTATAACTCTGCTGCCCCCAAAATATCTCCCCTTTTCTAAACTGTGCATTGCCTTATATGTCTATTCATATCTGGGGGAAATACATGAAAATCAGCAATTCTTAAAAAATATGGCATTTTTAAATTGAGATCATATAATGATTTTATATTAGTGGCATTATATTAAACATGAATATGGACTGATGTGGAATATGATGTAAAAATAGAAAAAGGCACTAAGGAAAGTGCCTTTCTTTCTTGTTTCTGTTTAACAGGGTGGAAACTTTATCCCATAAGCCCCAAACCTTCCTTCATGCCTTATTTTTCAGTAACGAGTCACACCTACTTTTCTTCCTATATCAGACCTTTGGGATGCACTTCTAACTATGTAGAAACAAACAAAAGTGGGATTCTACATGCAAGGTAAAGGGGGGAACGGAAATGGCTCTTGGGCAGGCAATGAGGAGTACCTGCTAGCTTCTTCTTTAAAAAAAAAAAAAAAATGAAGAGAGAAAAGAAATAAAGAAGCATGTCTTTCACAGAATAGGAAATATTTGATTTTTCATTTCTTTATTGATTCTAAAAATTAAGAAAGGCAGTAACTGAATTCCAAGGGATTTCAAAAATGTTTACTGAGTAATACCTGTGCACAGATATTTGCACAGAATAGGAAATGCAATTACTTTAGGTAAATTTTATGGTTATTACAAAGGAAAATTAAAGAAATAAAGTTATTAGAGAAAATATGATAAATAAAATAAAAATGTATTTTAAGTTGATTTTTATCTAGTTCTTTTATATTTAATCAGGGATTCTTTTTCACTTGAGAAGAATGCTAAACTTCAGGTATCACATCTCATTGACCTTTCATACCTATAATCCTGAAATAAAATAGACCCTATTCTTTTTTAAAAAAATTTTATAATCTTTATTTTTGAGAGAGAGAAAGAGAGCGTGAGCAGGGGAGCAGGGGAAGGGCAGAGCGAGAGAGAGAGGAACACAGACTCTGAAGCAGGCTTCAGGCTCTGAACTGTCAGCACAGAGCCCAACGCAGGGCTTGTGCTCATGGACTATGAGATCGTGTGTCAAGCCGAATTTGAGAGCTTAATTGCCTGAGCCACCCAGGCACCTCATAAAATGGGCCCCTTTCTTAAAGCATTGTAGTGGAAATGCAATCATAGCTTCCCTTAAACTGTCTCCAAAACTTCCACAGTATAATATCTATCTCTTTAAATTTGAAGTCATTGGAAGTTGAAACTAGGCAACAGAGCCAATCCGATCTGCTTAAATGCTTATAAACCCCTTTAGCTAAAAAGTGAGTTTTCAAAGTTAATATTTTGGGCTAATTATAGACAGAAGCCTTATATAGTTTAAGTGCTGATTGAATTCAAGTAGTATTCAAATTAAGTAAAATACCTTTTATTCACTCAATAAATATTTATTGATTGCTATCATGTTAACTTGAAGAAGTATAGGTTGTATTATATTTGGAGTGGAATTTTGTGGTCCATCTTTTTTTTTTTAGTTTTAAAGTTTTTTAAAGTTTATTTATTTTGAGAGAGAGCATGAATAAGGGAAGGGCAGAGAGAGAGGGGAAGAGAGAGAGAGAGAATTCCAAGCAGGATTTGCACTGACAGGGCAGGGCTCGAGCTCACGTCCTGCAAGATCATGACCTGAGCCGAAGTCAGAACGCTTAAGTGACTGAGCCACCCAGGTGCCCCCCCCACCTTGTCTTTCTTTTAAAGATAAATTGTACTATAACTATGAATTAATAACTGATATTATTTCAAAACTTTATATATAAAGTTTTACTCTTGGGGTTTTGAAATTATATCTATTATCCATCCATCAATCAAGATGATTCATATTGAGGAAGAGATGTGTTCCCCTAAAAATGAAAATTTTCACCTTTTAATTTGGAAAAAAATATTGAGTAAAGTTTTTACTTCCAATAAGAAGAAGAACCTGTTGTTTTCTATTAGCCTGGGCAGGGAACCTAACATTTGTAATTAGCAACAGTTTTGTTACTCTTTTACTGTTACCTCTCATGCTTAACATAAATTACTTAATTTTTTCCCTTTTTCTTTAGCCTCATTGCTATGCTGTTGGTGCAAAACTAACTCTCAGTAAATACAAAGATTCGAGGTATATTGTAAATACTCCAACTTTGCTTTTTGACTGCTTGGTAAGAAATGCTAGGAGCCTGTGTATAAAGAAAAGCCAAAAGCTGCGTGCAGAGTCCTTATTTCTCTCAATATGATGTCTAGGACAAGCTATTAACTAAGCAAATATTCCTTGAGTCTAAAAACTAGGTGAATGAATTATCTAACCCCAAACCTGAGAGGAAAGGCATTCCGTGCAAAATTTGTCTTTCAAATAGTTTAAACATTATCTCCCTTTACTAGTAACCTCATAAAATAATTAATATTTTCACCATGAGATGTTTAATATCATTTAAAGAAAAGATGACTTCTATGTAGAAAATGGAGATGAGAAAGAGAAGTAAGAACATTAAAAAAATGAGGGGAACTGAATGTGGCCTCAGTAAGGAATAATTTCCATTAGGAAAAATGTAATAGAAGAATAACAAAGTAACATTATTTTACAGTATATTATGTTTCTATCCAATTCTTAAGTAGATCACTGCCCCTTTTCAAATTTCCCCACCCAAACACATATCTATCAACATATTATTTTCTTAGCAGGTATTTTGATTTTCAAATGTAGAAAGTCAGCATCCCCCGATCAGTGGTCAAATCCTTACTCACTAGAGCTGATTAGACCCTGGCTGCTCTTTAGACTTTAGTAATTATCAATTGCAACTGTTTCAGAAGCTGTATGCTTAAGAAAATGTGTTATACCACTGACATGGGAAGCTTTTCTACTTACTTTTTCCCCTTGTAAACAAAACAAATGATTAAGTCTGTTATTGTAACTGGTTTCTCTTACTCTGAGTCATTATATTTCCTTAAGTAGCTCTATAAAGTTTAGGAGCCAGTTAGCACTACCTATAGAAGTAATACCCACTCATTGAAAGGTGCCCACTGTAGTTCTGTGAATTCTATATGTTTAGTGAAATACCAGCATGAAGTCACTGGTCTTATATTCTAATTAACAGGTAAGGGAATGTAATTAGTGGAAAGAAAAGTTGGGGTGGAAAACAAAGATGGACAGAACAATGAGGCAATATTTGTAATTGTCCCCCAGTGTCCCTTCCCTTCTTGTCTCGGAAGCAAAGTGTTGGTTGCATCTGTGTCCAGCCAACTAAAGAATAAGTTCCTCAGTCTTCCTGGTGCCCAAAGGGAAATGCTATTTGGCTCTGAACAGTAGGATGTTAACCGAAGTGGTAGCTGTGACTGTTAGAGTATGCATGCGCCATTTTCTTTCTCTTCTTCCTTCTGACAGTCCTACTTAGGTCATGAGTAGAAGCCTGATTTGAGAATGGAAGGTACTTAATCCTATACTGGAGTCGCCATATCAGACCTTGGAGACTGTTTCTCCTTGGGTTATTTTGTGTGAGACTAATTAACTTCTCTGTTGCTTATTTTGGCCTTTGTCTTATTTTAACTAAAGGAAAAGCTTAAAAACTGGTGGGTTAAATTTATTTATAAAGCATGTATGTTTGCATATGAAGTTGTTGTAGTCAGAAACTACCATTAACCTGATTATCTTGAGGATTTAGATTATTTCATTTTATCATTTAACTCTGAATATCATATATATATACATATATATATATGCATGAAATTATACTTTTATTTTAGACATTCATTCATCAGAATGTCCCAAGTGGTGCAGTACAAGAGTGTTGGTTATGGGATCTAAAGGGATATAGTCTGTATTGTCCAATATGATAACCCACGAGCCCTTGAAATGG
The DNA here is from genome assembly GCF_008692635.1 of Crocuta crocuta. Lineage (NCBI taxonomy): Eukaryota > Metazoa > Chordata > Mammalia > Carnivora > Hyaenidae > Crocuta > Crocuta crocuta. The sequence goes on from NW_027527775.1 coordinate 4,701,456, forward strand.
GGTCATGGGACCGAGGAAATGAATTTTAGATTTTATTTAGTTTTCACTAGTTTGCATTTTAATGGCCACATACAGCTAGTGGCTACAGTAAGGAAGGTGTCTTGAGAGTATCTGTAAGCAACATTAGCAGAAATTTTGACCCCTTCTCTGCCTTCTTCTACAACACCTACCCTCTCTTGTCTCTGTTCTTTCTCATTTGCCATTTTTCTGAGAAGGTATAGATGATTAGAAAGATGGCCATATCTATCGTTGTAGCTATGACAGCTAGCTAGATTTCTTGCATTTCATGTGAATAATATGTAAAAGAGTACTTTAAACAAGTAGGAACATGTATGTGTATCAAACCAGATATGTGGTGGTACCCCAATGAACATCTAAAGCTTTATGCTAAACATGGTACATTTTTCTGAAGCAGCGATTTACATATTTTGATGAAACTAGTTATTTTGTCTTAAAAACAAACATGTTATATAATTCTCATACATTGATAGTGAAACTCAGGAGTTCTGTTGGGCTCTTAATATATGAAATCCATTCCCATTACTAATCCTTCAGTGAAGGCCTCTAGGAGCATCCAGCAGGCAGCTGATCTCAAGTCCTGTCCTTCCCCTGATTCATTCTCCTAATTCTGATATCAGACAGATAATGTTGTTTCAGAGAGTGTATTGAGACATTTATCGAGTCCATCCTTAAGATTGCCACTGTGCTTATATTGCTCCCGGATTCTGAGTTCACTTTTCTATTTTATGTGCAGCAGGGTGACCTGTGAATCTGGACCTAAATTAAGGTACCCTGGGAGATATAGGGGACATGGCCAGGGCAAGGTCACGTTAGACCTAACTGCCCTTCGATTCTCCAAGTTTTAGTTTCTACCTGCTAGTCAGGGGGCAGGCAGGAAGGAGATAACACGCATATCAGAGCTTTTGATGAGAACTTAATAAAGAGACTACTTAAAAGAGACCAATAGGGATGTTTGGCCCAGAGGAAGAACTAACATTACCAAAGTCTGCTGCTTCGAGAACACCAGAGCGGGAGGATGGGTGAAGGCATGGTCTGCCCTCTCCCTTCTCTCCCCAATCTAATGGCTCTCATTGCCTGAACCTAATGAAGAGGGTTAGGGTGATGGAATCCTGGGAGCCAGCCTCCTTAGACATGCAGCAGGATTAAATCAATCAATCAATCAATCAATCAATCAATCAACGCGAAAAGGCAGGGGCGCCTGGGTGGTTTAGTCGGTTAAGCATCCGACTTTCGCTTAGGTCATGATCTCGCGGTTCGTGGGTTCGAGCCCCGCGTGGGGCTCTGTGCTGACTGCCAGCTCAGAGCCTGGAGCCTGTTTCAGAGTCTGTGTCTCCCTCTCTCTCTGACCCTCCCCTGCTCACGCTGTCTCTCTCTCTCCTAGAAATAAAAACATTCAAAAAAAAAAAGAAAAGGCAAAAAAGTGGAGGGAGGGTGGCAGCGAAGAATAACCAGCCAATCAATTCCCAGCACAACTCCCCAACTTTAATCCCACCACTAAGAATGAATGGCTTTTCTTGTTTTTAAATTAGATGTCCTTGTCTTTCTTACTTTGAAGAGATATCGATGCACATGTTTTAGCTTTCAAACCTGTGAATTTGATTCTGATACTTACACTTTTGTGACATAAATAGACATGGCATATATTTTTCTCATGCTTGAGTTTTAAATATGAATAACATTTACAAATCTTTTTCTATGTTTTTTTACTTTTGAGATAGAGAGACAGAGTGAGAGTGAGGGAGGGGCAGAGAGAGAGGGAGACACAGAGTCTGAAGTAGAGTCCAGCCTCTGAACTGTCAGCATAGAGTCCCACATGGGACTCGAACTCACAGACCATGAGATCATGACCTGAGCTGAAATCAGACACTTATCTGACTGAGCCACCCAGGCACCCCTATGGATAACATTTTTTAAAGGGTGAGCTGATCTGTTATAAAATGGGTTTGGGTTCTGACCAAAAGTCATCCAGTCAAGGGCATATAGAACAGCTCAGTGTATAATTTTACTTGAAATGATGAATTACCATTCTTTTAATGAACAAGTATGCTCAAACGAATGAAACAGTTTGAGGATGATTGTCTCTTAGAAAATATATAAAATGTGTAATTGGAATGTGCAACTGAAATGGAGGATGAAAATAAGTAAAATACATATGTTTTCAGCACTATAAAAGCTCAGTGTGTATTCACTCAAATTTTAAGCATCTAAATAGATTTTGTTCATTTTTCTTTCTCGGAGCAATTTGTTCTGTTTACTTTACATGGACCTTTATTACTCTTTGCAGTATATAGTAATTATACTTGATCCCAGGAAATATTTTCAAATAATAAAGGCTAGCCAGTAAAGTTAATTTTCATGACATAGGTAGATTTGGGGAGAAAGACTGTATTTTGTAACTAATTATCATCATAATGTCCATTAAAGCAAGCTCTCCTTTATTTAGAATCAAAATGACTGGTAAATGTAAGTAGGACCACATCTTGGCATGTTTTTCTCTGTATTTTCATAAGAAACATAGATAAGAAGTAAACAAGTAAATATTAGTGATTTTTCTTCCCCAAGTGGCAATTTAAGTAATGTGCCATAGGATCATTTTGGATTAAAATCAATCCTCTGAAACTTTTTCATAAAATTAGAGCCCATTTGTCACTAACATATAAAATGATCCAAAGACAATGTAGATCATGTGGTATCTCTGCATTTTCAAGAATATAGTATATTGTATTAACTTATTATCATTTCTATTACAGTGTGTTCTTTTATGGTTCGATGATATAGTTTGGTATAATTCTATGTCAACTAACCTAAAAATTAAATTAAGGATATTATTCACATTTGGATAAACATTTATGAAATATGAGATACACATACCTAGTTTCATTTGATAATGAAAAACTACTATTTTGTAGATAGAGGGATCTACTTTGAGATTTTGCTGTTCTATCATCTTAGAATGAATAAATTGGTTTCCTCACTATCTCTTTAAGAAATATACTCAGAAATTTTCTATATGTCACCTCAGGCAACAGGGAAAACAAGCAAAGATAACCTATTGGGACTATACCAAAATGACAAACTTTTGCCCAGCAAAGGATACCACCAACAAAATGAAAAGGCAACCTATTGAGTGTTAGAAGATATTTGCAAGTGATATATCCAATAAAGAGTTAATATCCAGAACATATAAAGACATATAAACTTCTACAATTCAACATCCAGTAGTAATAATAATCATTATAATAATCTGACTATAATGGGGAGAGGAACTGAATAAGTGTTCCAAGGAAGAGGTACAGCTGGTCAACATGAAAAGATGTTCAACATTCATAATCATCAGGAAATCACAAATCAAAACCACTTACATCTTTCAGAATGGCTTTTATCAAAAAGACAAAAAATAACAGGTGTTGGCAAGGATGTGGAGAAAAAGAGACCTTTGTGCACTATTGATAGGGATGTAAGTTGGTGCAGCCACAGTGAGAAATAGTATGCACGTTCCTCAGAAATTTAAAAATACCATATGATCTAGTCATTCCACTTCTGAGTGTTACCTAAAGAATATGAAAGCATTAATTTAAAAAGAAATACGCACTTCTATGTTTATTGCAGCATTATTTACAGTGGCTAATTTATGGAAGCAACCTCTGTATCCATTGTTAGATGAGTGGAAAAAAGATGTGATATATATGCCCATTGGGTTATTATTTGGCTATGAAAAGAATGAAATCTTGCCCTTTGTGACAACGTGGATGGACATAGAGGGTAATATAATGCTAAGTGAAATAAGACAGAGAAATACAAATACCACAAGATCTCCCTTCTACGTGCAATCTAAAACACAAATCAATAAACAAATTAAAAATGCAGGAATAGATTCATAAACACCAAGAACGAACTGATGGTTGCCAGAGGAGAAGTGCTGGGGGATGGACTAAGTGGGAGAAGGAGAGTGGGAGGTACAAGCGTCCAATTATGGAATGACTAAGTGGGAGGGATGAAAGGTACAGCATAGGGGGTGTGGTAATGGTATGTAATAGCATTGTCTGGTGACAGGTGGCAGCTACATGTATGGTACACGTAGCATAACATAGAGTTGAATCACTCAAAAAAAAAGTATTACCACCCCCCCACCCCCCCCAAATTGTTCTCAGAGTAGAGAATCAATAAGTTGTGTACCATGCTATGACTTACCTACCATCCCCTGAGGACATTTTACCACTGCGTGGGATATACTGGAGGTTCAGAACTTGGAAGTGGAAAAATTGGGAGCATTAGAGATAGTTATCAGGAGAGTGAAGAAACAAGTACAGCTTTTCAAATAATCCTGGTTTATTTTTTCTTTGAGATCCAAATATAACTTATTATCTTATAGACTTTTGTCCCTCCTTTATTTAATGCAGTTGTGAATTATACACACAGAAACATATGGACATATATGTATCTATGTAGGTATTTACCTCATGTATAGCTGTTTACTGAATGACTTTCTGTCCTAACAGTTCTTGAACAGTTATCTGCTTTTTGAATGGCATTTTCTTTTCAGCTTATCAAAAATTTCACTACAATATACATTAAATGAGTATATTTTAGACAAGTCTGTTTTAAGAAGTAATAATTCAACATCATGGTTGTAGGCAAAGATGCCAGTTTACTCAACACTACAGTTCTTTAAAAAAAAATTTTATTTTGAAAGAGAGAATGAAAGCACAGGTACATGAGTGAAAGAGGGAGAGAGAGAATCCCAAGCAGGCTCCATGCTGTTAGCTCAGAGCCCAATTACCTGAGATTGTGACCCAAGGTAAAGTCAAGAGTTGGACACTTAACCCACTGAGCCACCCAGATACCCCTCAACACTACAGTTTTTAAGCAGAAGTTTTCATATGAAACAAACCTGAATTCCACACTATTTGCATGAACCAAAGCATTTTGTTTTGTTGAGTATATGCTGAAAAGCCTTCTCACTCTGATGGGCACAGGTAATATTTTCTTTGGCTATATCAGCTTTCTCATATTTAATCATAATTTGGCCTTTTGGTCTTTTTCTATGCTCTATATTTATTCTTAAGTACAGTTTGAATACGAGATAATATAAAACTGGTGAAGAAAAAAAAAAAAACCAAACCAGGAGGCCAAAAGAATAAATATAATAAAGCTTCATTCTATTTTATATAAAAACCATTTACTTCAAATTATTATTTATCACTTAACTTGTTTTCATTACTCAATGGACATGTTTTTTTCTCTGTGAAAACTGTTTTTTTCTTCGGACTGAAATGAAACACATTATAATTTTTCCCCATTAAAATTAATGGAAACATTTATTTTTAACTTAATGACTTTTTATTAAGTGGTGTTATTTTCAGAAATGAATCAGTATTGCTAATTGAGAGATAGAGGTCTATGTATGAGAATGTAAATTTCTCTTCATTCGAGTGTACATACTGCTTAATCTTTTATTGTTTTCATCTGCTATGAACCAAGGTTCATATGCTGGCCTTCTGTTTAGCTCTGTTTGTCAACATGCCCTTTGGCATTTATGCTAAATTTCTTACCACTTTCAGACCTAGATCAGAATGAGTATTGGTTTTGGTCAAAGACAACAAACAGAGCAGAATAAAAGAGCAGATGCTGGGTGATTTTTGGACTAAGTCTTACTTTCAGGACATGTTTTTGAGCTCCAAAGCATGTATTACTGCAAATAGAATTTCACAAAGTAGCTTATGAAATGCATTTGTTAGTTTAACTGAAACATCTCCAATAGCTTTACATCATGGCTTTGCAATAGCCAGTGAGAAAGAGAAACCAAAAGTGATTTATATACCTATGTAAGACAATAGCTTTCTGCTGCTTTGAAACACTAAAATAAACCGGGAAGAATCAAGTGTGGATTATTTCCCTGTTTTTAGCGACATAATAATTTTGTTCTGCTGCCTAGAGGCCAACGGTTTTTGATCATGACCAGGGTTATTTTTCTTGAAATGACTTGCATAAAGACCAGCTCGGACTTAGAAATGATAAGAGAGATTTGGAAAAGTGATCTCCTGTAATCACTTTTAATTTTTTTGTACCATGTAGGAAAAAAATGTGTATGTGATGTAGCCAGCGTATTAAGCAGAGTATTTTGATCTAAATTTCAGTACTGGGTGGGAGTTGGCGTGCCTGATGGCCTGTATGGTCTGGTATGAAATAGTCCGGTTGTTTTACAACTTTTCAGAGCTGCTGTAGTATAGGGTGCAACTTAATCCATACCCTCCTCTTCCTTTGTCTCATTTTATTTGAAGAAAGTACCTTTACTTCATCCTGCTAATGATCCGATGATGCGCTTTTCAAAACTGTTTTTATTTTGGCACTTATCCTTGATTTCTTGCCATACTTCTTGGATTAATTATATAGAACTGTGTTGTGCAGGATGTTCTTTCTTTTTTTTTTTTCCCTTTAGGGCTATACCCAAATAATACACACTGTCTTTTTCCGTCTTAAGTTACTTCTAAAAGCAATGCCTGTATACACTTTGCACCATTTAAAATGTGCAATAATGTATTTCTCAGCATAGTTTGTGAACTGTTCACATTACTGCAATAATTACTTGTCATTTTTGGTTTCCTGGTTCACAGTTACTCAAACATCTTGAGCTATTGAGAAGTTTTTAATGCTTGCTTTGGGGTGATTGCTTATCATACATTATATATAATATTATGTCAAAACTGTGAAATTCTATGGAATAATACCAGAAGATACAAAATTTGCCATCTTGGTTTTTTTTTTTTTCTTTTCCTTTACAATTCTGTTTCCAGTTGAAGTAAGTGCGTTAGGGCAAAGAGTTTTAATGAAAAGATAGTTCTCTATTCACACACATTCCTCATTCCCTCTAAGTAAAAGAAATAAACTCAGATTGCCTTTCATTATTTTATCAAATATTATTAAATAAATATTTTCTCGAATAAATAATCTTCAGATTTATAGATTAAAATTATCTTTCCTGGGTTACCTGAGCGGCTTAGTCAGTTAAGCATCTGACTGTTGATTTTCCCTCAGGTTAGGATCTCGTGGTTTGTGAGTTCAAGCCCTGTGCTGGGCTCTGTGCTGACAGCATGGAACCTGCCTGGGATTCTTTCTTTCCCTCTCTCTCTGTGCCCCCCTCTCTCTCAAAGCAAATAAATAAACTTAAAAAAATTTTTTTGAAGTATCTTTCCTTAAGCAGGTCCCACAAGTGTGTGGCATGAAAGCCAGAGAGCCTACCCCAAAGTGTCCACATTGTCTGGCTCAAGGATGTCCTGAATAACTGTGACAGGCCAATGATGTAAGTGGCTGATATGGTCAACATTTATGAATAAAACAAAACAAGGCTTCACCGTCTGGAATGGTACTGGTCTTGAAAATCTCTGGATTACTTATTGTATCTCAGCCTTACCAGGTGAGGTCAGGCTTCAGCAACTCCTTCTGGAACGTGCCGTAGCCCACTTGCTACATTGACTCCTCTTCCCTTATCCATCAGCTGCTTTGAGAAGCACAATCCCCCTACCTGCTCCCTCACGGTGTAACTATAACCATCAGGACACTTTGACACGCCCTTTATTTGTCATGTTGGGTTTCCTTTCTTCTAGAGGTATGCTTATGATTCTGTGCTGCTATTTGATTTCAACAATAGCTTATATTTGAAAAACCAAAGGTTTTCAAGAACTTTGAATTTGTTATCTGTGGAAAGGAAAATAATTACCTCTAAATTATTCCCTAGATTAAGCCTCACACACCTTTTTAAAATATAGGTGTATTTTTTAATGTTTATTTCTGTTAAAGAGAGACAGACAGCGTGTGAGCAAGGGAGGGGCAGAGAGAGAGAGGGAGACACAGAATCTGAAGGCTCCAGGCTTTGAGCTGTCAGCACAGAGCCTGATAGGGTGGGGTTGGAACTCACAAATTATAAGATCATGACCTGAGTCTAAGTCAAGGCATTTAATTGACTGAGCCGCCCAGGCACCCCAAGCCTCACACATCTTTTTTTCTTTTTTTAATGTTTTATTTATTTCTAGGAGAGAGAGAGACAGCGTGAGCAGGGGAGGGTCAGAGAGAGAGGGAGTCACAGACTCTGAAACAGGCTCCAGGCTCTGAGCTGGCAGTCAGTACAGAGCCCGATGCGGGGCTTGAACCCACGAACTGCGAGATCATGACCTAAGCGAAAGTCGGACGCTTAACCGACTATGCCACCCAGGCATCTCCCCTCCCCCTGCCAAGCCTCACACATCTTAAACAGCTTTTAATACATAGTTTCTTTTGATAATGTTTGTTTACCTGCGGAAGATATTTTCCTGTCTTGAAAAGAGAAAAATGTTTTATATTTGTAGATCTTTCAAAGCATAATCTTCAACCATTTGTCTTAAATTGTTGACTAATAGTTTAGTTCGATTGCATAATTCTTCTATGAAATATGACTTTGGAATTTCTGTGACACCTTTAGCATAAATCTAGTATGCTTCAAAGTTAATCTTTAGAAATTTGGTATATTCCTATGTTTTTTAAAAACCACAGCTTTTTTTGGATGTATTTCAATTATACTGGTTTGGTACCAAATGCCAAATATCCATAGATGTGAGGTACATAAAAAATCAATGTCTTTGAAGTTGAAAATAGAACATACTGTACACAAACTAAGAATAAAGGAAAGATGATAAAATTTGATGGCTAAGGAAGAGATAACTCATGGCTGTGGGTTCCATGAACACTTCCCTAGAGAGGACTTTGCATGCTACCGAGCTGAAGGGGGGCCAACGTAAAGCGTCTCTCTTTTCAATTAGGAGAGCTTATAAATTAAGCTTTGCATTTGATGTGTGAGTACTTTCACTTAACTGAAAATTTGATGGTATATTCATTACAGTGTGGCTAGTAAGAAAATGTTTAATGTGTAATTATAGAAGTTCTTCCTTTTAATTATTCATTGAAAATAATGTTCAGAATTCATATGGACAGTAACTTTAGTAAGTTAAAACTCTTCATCTTGGTGTTTGAGGCTGTCCACAAAAGAAGCCTCAAATGATCTTTCTATTCTTACTTACGGTTAGCTCATCTTCTTACAGACTTCCCTACTTTCTGTTCCAGACATGGCTCTCTTCCTTTCTAACTTTGTTCCTTGGTTTTGCAGTCTTGTGACCCAGAAGTCCTTTCCTTTCTCTTTTTATCTCAATTCTGCCTGTGCATCAACCTTATTTAATAGGCTATAGATAACCTTGAAGCCCGATCTAGATAGAACGTTAACTTGGTATTCTTTCACCAGGCCTACCCTACCTGACCTGGCAGGGTAGTTATTGATGAGTTTTGCTAATGCTGCTGCTGGAGACTTCAGGACTAGGACAATATCTGGCTCCACTGTGACGACCGCGGCACTCACATAGTGTTCTGCACATTTATGCATTGCATTGGATCTGTTTGTAAAATATGCAGCGTGACTAATGGTGCCGGTACTTAAAGTGCAGACTAAAGTGTCTATTCATGAGGAAATTACGTCTGAGGAAAAAATAACAGTGCCACCTAATAATTGTCTAGTCATCCTTCTAAATTTATAAGATGTGAAAATTAGGGAATGCTTCTTTGTACTTCCAAGGGTTATTTTCAAATGAAATCTCCAAGAATACAAAAAAAAAAAAAGAGTTTAAAAAAATGTATCTTGAAATTTTATTTCCTTCCAGCTCTATGGAGCTATGCTTGACCAACAAATATTGTATATATTGTATGTGTTTGGTGTGTATAATGTGATATATAATATATCACAGAGATTGTCTCATTTAATCATATACATATATATAGTGAAAAAATCATCACCATCAGGCCAATTAACGTATCTATCACTTACTTGCTATCAGTTTTTTTTTTAATGTTTTTATTTATTTCTAGGAGAGAGAGAAGACAGCGTGAACAGGGGAGGGTCAGAGAGAGAGGGAGTCACAGACTGAAACAGGCTCCAGGCTCTGAGCTGGCAGTCAGCACTGAGCCCGACGCGGGGCTTGAACCCATGAACCGCGAGACCATGACCCAAGCGAAAGTCGGATGCTCAACCGACTAAGCCACCCAGGCGCCCCACTTGCTATCAGTTTTTGTAGGTGTTTGTAAGGGTATGTGTTGAGAACACTTGATACATATTCTCAGTAGATTTCAAGTATACACTCCATTGTTATTAACTAGAGTTCCCATGCTGTACATTGAGTCTCCAGAATTTATTCACCTTATAACTGAAGTATATATACCCTTCGACTAATATCTCCCCTTTTCCTCCATTCCCCAGTCCTTGGTAACCACCATTCTATTCTCCTTTACTCTCCGTTTTACTTTTTAAGATTCCACATAGGAGTGATACATACAGCATCCGTCTTTCTGTGTCTGACTTCTTTCACGTAGCATGATGCCCTCTGGATTCATCCGTGTTGTTGCAAATGGTAGGACTTCCTTCCTTTTAAAGGCTGCATGCTATTTCATTCTCTCTCTCTCCCCCTCTCTTTCTTTATTACCTTCTCTTTATCCATGCACCTGTTGAGAGGCACTTAGATTGTTTCCATATCTTGGCCACTGTGAATAACGCTGCAATGAGCATCAGAGTGCAAGTATGTTTTTGAGATAGTGATTTCATTTCCTTGGGATATATACACAGAAGTGAGATTACTGGATAATCTGGTGGTTCTGCCTTTCAATTTTTGAGGAAGCTCCATACTGTTTCCCATACAATTGTCTGTACCACTTTACATTGCCACCTACAGTATATAAGAGTTCCCTCTTCTCTACAGCCTTGCCAACATTTGTTATTTCTTCAGTTTTTGGTAATAGCTATCCTAACATGTGTAAAGTGATATCTCATTGTGCTTTTGATTTGCATTTTCCCTGATTAGTGATGCTGAGTTTCATTTTACATATCTGTTGGATATTTGTATGTCTTCTTTGGAAACATGTCTATTTAGGTATTTTGCTTATTTTTTCATTAGGTTATTTTTATTTTTTGCTGTTGAGTTATAGAAGTTCCTTATTATTTTGGATATTAACCCATTATCAGATAGATGATTTGCAAATATTTCTCCCATTCTGTAGTTTGCTTTTTCATTTTGTTACTTGTCTCCTTTTCAGTTTATTATAGGCCCTCTGGTTTCCGTTTACTTTTGTGGCCTGTGTTTTTTTTAGTGTCAAACCCAAAAAATTGCTGCCAAGACCAATGTCAAGGAGTTTCCTCCTGAGTTTTCTTTTAGGAATTTTCAGGTTTCAGATCTTATGCTTAAGTTTTAAATTCAATTTGAGTTGTAATAGAAGGGTCCAATTTTATGATTTTGCATGTGGAAACCTAGTTTTTGCAACACAATTCTTTGAAGACTGCCTTTTCCTATTGCGTATTCTCGGCTCCCTTGTTGAAAACTAGTTGGCTGTATAGGTATATGCATGGCTTTTTTTCTGGGCTTTCTATTCTATTCCATTGCAGTTTAAGAGCTTTGCTTTATATGTCATTTTGTGAAGATATACTACATATGACAATGCATAAGACACTTCTGTATTTATCACACAATGAAAAAGATTCATGTAATATTTCCTGACACGGAGACAGCCCTACTTATGTGCCGGGCAGTGTGTTATGTACTTCATAGAGATTGTCTCATTTAATCCCCATAGAAAATTAACTGATACTATCATCTTCTGTTTCATAGGTAAAAACCCTGAGACATAGATATGTTAAAATATTTGCTCAAGGTCACACAAATAGGAAGTGAAGCTTAGGGCAGCAAACCCAGGCTGTTAAGTCCTAGATTTACTGCCTTCTTCTTGAGGCTGCATGCAATCTCTTCCACTCCACTGAGAAGCAATTAGTTGGCCATTTCTATTTTTGAATGCTGTAATGAGTAAATCATTACAATAGTTTTATCTCCATCAAAATAATGACTTCTTTGACTTCAAGTGCTAATAATCATTTTTCAGTAATATCTAATTCCTTTACTTTTTCTGTACACACCTTAGCCATAAAACCATTCATCTATTTACTGGTCTGAAAAATTCAAGTAAAATCTGTGTCTGTGAATACTGTAAGATTTAAAAAAGTATTCACTTTCACCAAATGTTATGAAGAGATAAAGCACACACTTAAAGTGCTTCAGCACATTCCAGGAAAGGTAAAATTCTATTCTAGGGAGATTTAAAAAAATCTTCAAGATTGAGTGTATTCATCAGGGATGGACACTCCTTTTGAGATTTGGTGGAGTTCTTTGATGTTTCATTAGCCACACATACAAATGGGTTGTGCAGATAAGTTGGGGGAAATCTTTAGATTTTATTTCAATATTTTATAAACTACCCTGAGACTTAGAGAAATTTAATGGTTTGCTCAATCTCCTGACTCCCAACCTAGTGTGCTTGCTACTAGTCTTAGATATAAAAACATTTAGTTTCTGTTTTATGAAAAAAAAAGCACTGTTAAGAAAGGGTTTCTCCCTTTACCCTAAGCAAAAGTTAATCTTGAATAATTCTATTTTGATTAACTGGCTTTTGCAATTTGTTTCCTATATAGCAAGTGGCTTTTCTAACACAGACGTGTACATTTTGAAGACAGGAGTTCCTTACCCTGCAGCAAAGAATATGCGAAGAGTCAAGAGATCTCCTCTTCTTTTTCCCTGAAGTCGAAAAACCCAGTGTTCAATTGATTTGGCTATCGGGGACCTCTCTGAACACAGATGGAATGGAATAAAGGTTTTACTAGGAGTCTCTACAGCTGAGATCAAAATATGGTGTTTGACAGGTACGCCATAGCAGATTGCAGATACATCCCCTACAGCAGCCTTGGTATTTATTTGCCTTGGTATTTACCTACCTTTAGTCATAAGGAAAGATGATTGAGGGCTCAAACACAAGATTGAAAAGGAAAAATTCCTCAAACGGAAATCAGAAGAACTTCTAATTGGTAGGAATGAAGGGGATTGAAGTGATGGAGGTCCTGAGCCAATGGCCAAGAAGGAATTCTTGAAGTCTTTGGTGCAAAAAGGTGATTTTATTAAAGCACGGGGATAGGACCTGTGGGCAGAACGAGCTGCACTGGGGTTGTGAAGAGTGGCTGGTTATACGCTGTGGAGTTGGGGGAGATAAAGTCAGGAGGAAGTTTCTTAAAGGGATTTCCACTTGGAAAAGAAGACCCACAGATTACTGGAACCTTCTCCTTTGTCAAGCTAAGGTTGTTTTACCTTCTAGCAAATCATTTTCATTAAGACCGCAGGGAGTTCCTGGAGATAAGGCTATTGGTAAGATTGCCTCTTTGTAATTTACTAGGCTATTTGTAAACTGATGGACACTCCTAGCTTGCATGACTGTGACCTGTATCAGCTAACCATTGTTTTCTTTCCCTTTCCTTTGTCCCTTTCCCTTTCCTTTGTCCATCCAGTAGTACCTGAGGAATATCACAGTATCCCAACTGGTTGGGGTGTGTGTGTGTGTGTGTGTGTGTGTGTGTGTGTTGGCCTGTGCTTGGCCCTCAGCTTGCCTTATGGTCCCTTATCAGGAATATTTTTTTGTCACAGAAAAATTTGAACTCAATAGAATTTTTATGTGATACCCAGTTGGATCCCCAACTAAAAAGAGAAATCGTTTTCACATGTTGACTAATTATCCGAGTACAAAGACCCTGAAGGCTAGTGTCCTTTCAGTTGGTTCTTCTCCATTATAATGAGACCAATCTGTTTCCTCATATGCCTGATAAAATTAAATGAAATGCCATAAAAACACTTTAGATGTAAAGGGTTTTTATGTTTCTGGATCTGTTTTCAGCTACTCAAGCATGAGGCACTCCTTCCTAAGGCTGAGCACCTCTGCTGGAAATTGATAGTAGGTTCTCTTACCTGCAAAATCTCTCTTTTTACTTTCATCCTTTACAATATACGTCTTTGATTATTATAATTCAGGAAAGTTAATTACCTCAAAGATTACTTTATCTTTTCCAATTAAGAGTAAGCAGCTGATAATGCCTGTATCCTGAGAGCCATTCTCCTTATCTTTTGTCTAGTTAAAATTGGTTCTGTTGTTGTTGCTGTTGTTTAAAATTATTATTCTTTCCTTTTTTTGTATTTCAAAGATCCTTATAATATTATATTTGATGGTCTAAACATCAGCTGTATAATCCGTTCAACACTTTGAATATAGACTGCTCCAAAATAATTGAAATTTTGTCATTTCTACTTGCCCAAAACATTTCAGAGGTACATGATACGTACATCCCTTTTTGTTGGATTGAATGCATCATAGATGTGGTGCACCTGGGTGGCTCAGTCTGTTGAGCATACGAGTCTTGATTTTGGCTCTGGTCATGATTCCAGGGTTGTGGGATTGCACCTCACTTGGGTTCTGTGCTGAGTATGGAGCCTGCTTGGGATTCTCTCCCTCCCCCCACCCTCTCTTTCTCTCTCTATCTCTCTCCCGCCCTCCTTCCAACTTGTGCTCTCTTCTCTCAAAAAAAAAAGCATCGTAGATGTATTACAGTTTTTTATCCTTTTCTCCATATTGTAAAGATCTATCAAAACTATAGTTGATATTTTTTTCTTGTGGAGAGCTTAGAAATGTTATATAGATACGCTGTAAACCTATGTACTGAGATATTTAAAAGTTACAGGTTATCCAATTAAAAGTTATCAAATTAAAGAACTGTTGAAAATATATTCTGTAAAAAGCAGTTTTCCAGTGGCTTTTGGAAAGGAGCTGATAGGAAGGTTGAAAAGGGTGCCTGATGAAAAGAGTTATTCCATGGAAATGTAAATCAAAAAGAAAACTTGAGTAGCCATATTTAGACAAAATCGACTTTAGAACAAAGATAAAAAGAGGCAAAAGAAGACATTACATAATAAAGAAGGATTCAATCCAGTAAGAGGATACAACAATTAAGAAATACCTATGCACTCAACGTAAGAGTGCCTAAATATATAAACAAATATTAAGATATAAAGTGAGAAACAGACAATAATAGAGGACATTAAAACCCAACGTAAGTTAATAGATAGATTATCTAGACAGACAAACAATAAGGAAAGAGTCGCTTTGAATGACACATTAGACAAGATGGACTTAGATATAGACAATACATTCCATCCCTAAAAGCAGAATACACATTTATTTTAAATGCACATGCAGCATTTTCCAGGCCAGATCACATTAATAGGCCACAAAACAATTCTCAGTGAGTTTAAGAATAATGAAATCATACCAACCATTTTTTCCCTAACCACAACAGTGTGAAACTAGAAATCCGTTACAAGAAAAAAAAAAAAAAAAACTTGAGAAAAAACCCACAAACAGCAGTTGGCTAAACAACACGCTACTAAACAACCAGTGGGTCAATGAAGAAATCAAAGACATCAAAAATACATGAAGTGAGCGCGAAGGGATTTTGGGGTAGTGCTTTAAAGGATTAGATTTCTCATGCAAATGTATCTCTACCTCTTCTCCCCAGTTTTCTTGCTCCTCAGCCGGCTTTCCTCATTTCTTCCTCTCCCTTATTTAGACTTTTTCTGTGGTTTCGTGGTTGCTTTACCATGGCAGCATTAAGCATGTGCTTAATAAATATTCTTAACATTTTGCTGCTAAAATCTCTCCATATAAGATCTGAACTCTTTAGAGGTAAGATGCTGTAAGCACCCAATAAATAATTAAAAGATGAAAGAGACAATAAGACGAGAAATACATAGAAGTGGTATGCTTCCAAGATGACAATAAGGAGTCCTGGCTGTAATCCATTCCAGAGCGACGGGATTTTCCTCACTCTCATAAAAAATGCAATGCAATTCTAGACTGAGCGTGATTTCAGAGGCTGGTGCTTTTAAGATCTGGCTTGTGAAAAGTTGGAGAGCGGAAGCTGTCTTCTTGCATTAATGTTGTCTGAGTATCAAAATACTTTAGAAACACAGAGCTGAGTCATAAAAGAATCTCTGTCCATGTGCTTTGAAGCTGAAGGAGATATGGCTATCACTGAAAGTAATTTACATATAGTCTATGATAAAGAAAAGGATCCACTTAGTAAAACTTGAATACCATTTCCTCAAGTGACCCCATTTAAAATGTTCCTTCTGCTGAGATTTGGGACAGATACTGCCTAAAAGACTTCTGGCTAGTTAGAAAAATTCTTAGTTACTCCTTCATTTGTCTTTGTTAAGTAATGGAAAGTTCTGATCACATCGGGGTACTTTGTCCACCATCCTACCAGGTGTAAGAAAACATTTGCTTTTGGGAGTTGATGAAATGAGACTTTTACAATGTCATGGGTGTCTTCATTCTACACAAGTTTTGTTCAGAGTGTAAGATTAAAGCACTTAATGATAAATTGGTTGTGCTGTAGTGAATCTCTACGATCATAAAGTCAAAGTGGTTTGCCTCTCTTCTCTCTTCACGTTTTCTTAATTGCCGTCTATTTGGAATGTCACCTTTATATTTTGTCAACTAAATAAAATGCATAAATCATAGTTGACATTTGTTGGTTTCCACTTTTTACATTTCTGATGATCTCATTTTTCCAGAGACGTCACTCTTCGCTTTCATTCATGTAATTCATTCATGTATTCTTATATATTTAACAAACTTCTGTTAACAACTGACTTGTGTATTTGACTCATGTATCTGCAGTATTTGAGAATACTGCAATAAGCAAATCCTGCCTCTCATGAAGCATGCATTCTGATGGTGGAATACACATAATAGATGAGAAAAATAAATAAAATACATAGCATATTGAGAGGTGGCAAGTACTATAGAAAAAAAATGAAACAGGGAAGAGGGATGGGGAGCGTTTCAGGGAAGGAGGAAGTTGAAATTTTAAATACAGTTGCCTGGACAAGACCTAACAAGGAAAGTGACATTAAGGGAGGTGAAAACGAGGGCTAAGGATGGTCAGGGATAGAGCAATTAAGGTGAATGTTGTAAGGCCAGGGAAGGCTGGCACGTTTGAGGGGTAGCAGAGAGATCAGTGTGTTGGTAACCCTGTGAAGAGAGTGGAGAGTAACAGAGGTGAGGTCATAGAGGGAACAGGAGACCGGATCCTGTAACTTTTGAGAGGTTATTGCCAGGTCGTAGGATCTTACACAGACAGGGAGGCTGCTGAAGGATCGAGCAGGAGAGCATCATGATTTGACTTCAATCTTCAAAGGATCCCTCTGTCTATTATGTAAAGAACGGACAGAATGTGAGCATCGACAGAAAGACAGGGAAGAGGCCATGGCAGTGATCCCAGTAAGAGATGGGCTAGACGTGGTGGGGAATGGCTTGGATGAGGATGTAATTTGAAGGTGCAGTATGTCACATTGGCCAAGACAGAAATGAAGAGAGGAGTAAAGGGTGACATGTTGCCTTTGGCCTAAGCTAATAGAAGGATCCTGTTGCCATTAACAGAAAAGAGACTAGCGGCTGGATTTGAGAGGAAGATCAGATGGTTAGTTTTGACAGTTAAGTTTGGGATGCCTGTTGGAAAAGTAAGTGGAGATATTAGCTTTACTATATAGTTTTCATAGGGAAATGGTTTTTGCAAAGCTTAGACAAGTCTGTGGATGAATGTGCGAAACAGAAAAGTATCTGCATGTATAACTCGCATGTCTGCTCTTCCCCCTTTCGAAGCTGACCTTTTTGGAACACACGGTTATCTTGCTGGTCAGTCTGAGCTGATAGACCGACACCTATTCAAACCTCTCATCTTCCACCCATGTTCTTGGAGGCAGCATTCACAGTAGCCAAAATGTGGAAGCAACCCCAGCGTCCAACAGATGAAAGGACAAACAGAGTGTGGTGCATGCAAGCTATGGAATATTACCCAGTTTTTAAAAAGAAGGAAATTCTGACCTCTGCTCTAACATGCATGAGCCTGGAGAATAGTATGCTTAGTGAGACAAGCCAGTCATGAACAGGCAAATGCTGTTTGATTCCACATATATGAGGTATCTAGAACAATCAGATGCATACAGACAGAGTGTTGAATGGGTGTAGAGTTTGAGTTTTGCAAAATGAAGAGAGTTCTGGAGATTGGTTGCACCACCGTGTGAACATACTTAAGACTACACTGCATGGTATGCTTTAAACAGGTTAAGATGATGTATTTTATAGTATGTTAAAGATTTTAAAACATCAGATATCTTTGCTGCTGCTGTTCCCTCTGACTGGTCCATGCTGGGCCCCTTCTTTCTTCCTTCATTAGCCTGCATCCCCACCGACACAAGATTGTAGCAGACTTCCTTTCTATAGACTGTGAGGATTGTGGGTAGAGAAAGGCAGACATCAAAGGGCAGGAGCCAAACTCAAAGTCAATGTCAGATATCACTGGTCCTCCCAGATTATCTGCCAGTACCTAACATAGACTGATACAATCTTCCTCGGACTTCACATCATATTCTAAGGTCTTTCTCCTTCCCTAGATCTTTGTTCATCATTCTTCGTCACCTTTCATCTCCAAAGCAAACCTGCCCTTGGGATATTCTAAACTCCCCTACCTTTACTTTGTAGACCATATCCTGGAGTCTTCACCATTTATATTCAAAGAGTCTATCAAGGCATTTTCCACATGAATTATGAATTCCAAATGAATTATAAGTTCCAAATGAATTTCTAAATGAGAAGAATTATTACCCTTCCTTAGTATTCTGAATATGCTTCAGTGGGTTTTAGCATAAAGTAGTAATATTTTTTCTTCATACTACTTCTGGAAAATATTAAATCACACTCTGCACCTTGTAGATTAAATATTGAGAAAGTCTTTGTAACCCAAGTATATATCAAATGCTACAGCTATTTATTGCTGTATGTATATAAGAAAGTGCATGAATATATCAGCTATGTGGAGAACAACCTTGTTGGGACCTCAGATTCCACAAACAGCTAGCAAAAAGCGAAAGATTTGTGGCAGGATCAGGGAGAAAGGCATGTGGTGATGTGGGTGAAGAAAGGGATGCCCGGATGAGTGAGGATTATCAAGTGTCACAGTTTATTTATTTATGTTTTTGCAGAAAAGTCGGGAAGTTGTGAGAAGAGATGGGAAAGAGAAGAAATAAGTATAGAGCGAAGAGAAAAAAGCAAGCGCCAGGGGTTGGAGATGACGTCTGTGAACAGGGGGCAAGTAGTAGGCTCACAGGCAAAGAAAGGAAAAGAAAACCAGCAGCAGAGATACAAACGTAGGAAAGCTTTGTGAGTTGTTGGGCAGGTGTGTGCCTGGATGGAAGGCAGAGGGCCCTGGGGAGGAGAAACCACAAGGTTGCATGGCCTCAGTGTAATTTAAAGGTTTCATTCAGAATGCGCGTGTGGGTACGTGCGCGTGTGCGCGCATGTGTGTGTATATGTGTGTGTGTATGTGTGCATGCGCGCGCGTGTTGTTTTGGAGTAAGAGACAAGAAATGGTCATGTGTTTCAGGACTGTAAGCCTAGGAGACCTGGGGCATCAGTCTGCGGTGGCAGCACTGGAAGCCAAGAAGGTGTAAGGGATGAATTCCACAAAGGTAGAATGCACCCCTTTGTATCTACCCCAAAGGCCTTTTCTGTTTGCTTTTAATTTTCATTTCTTTGTGAAAAGCAGAGGGGAAAAATGTGCTACTTTTATAAGAGGAAAATCACATCGTGAGCAGAAAAAATATTCTTGGAGAAGTATAAAATGAAATAAATCGGCTGGCTCTATAGTGTGAGGTTGTAGCTGAAGGAGCTCTTTAACTATTTTTTCTGCTTCTGTATTATCTAAAGGGATAAATCAGCAGCAAATGTATATGCTCACCCAAATTTGAGGTCCTCTGCTCATGTTCTTTATGATTTTCAGAGAAGAGAAAGTGTTTGAGAGCACTTTTCTTTAAATTAGTACTTACTGCAGCGTCAAAGAGTTTTGAGCAAATGCCTTTAGCTATGATATGAACATTTTTTTAAATACGGTTTTGTCATTTTGGCTGGGAAGGTGATAAAAAGTTAGTGAAAAATAGCAAACCATGACAATCAAGAATTGTGTGGCTTTTTAGGTATGCTCTTTCTGAGGACATTCTGTATCGAGCATAATTTCACAATGCAAATACAATGGGTCTTTCCTTGCTGCACATGCTGAATTCTCTTACCACTGATGACCGCAATCGAATCTCTCAAGGTTAGGGTGATCATTTTTCATTGAGTATCAATGTAAACCCTCAGCCAGAAATAAGGCCTCTGTCTTTTAGGGCTCCTATAGTCTGCATTGTGGGACATCAGCCATTTTAAAGTGATTCATGTATTTTTCCTGAAAGATAGGATAAAACATCTAGAAGAAAATCATAGTTACCTCTAAACATGCCATTTCGAAATAGTTGCTATTAGATTTTGGCATTTATCTTCACAGTATTTTCTTTATGCTTAATAATATACACATTTCCCCCCAAACTAAATTTATAGTGTATATTCAATTCTGTATCATGGTCAATTATGTCCTTTACCGTCAGTACCTTTAAAAGGCGTATGTATTCCTGTGTATTACTTTTATGTCTGTGGAACATTCTATTATTATGAATGCAACGTAATTTTTTAAACTGATCTTATGGCTCAATTATGACATTGTTTCCAGTTAGTTGATTTTATGTATACTGCTGTGTTGAACATACTTGTGAATATATCTTTTATGCTACTTTAGGACTGGCTAATTAGGGCAAATTATAAAAATTGGAATTTCTGGGCCAAGATAAGAATATCTTTATGGTTTTTCACAACCTTTATCAAGTTTTCCTTAAAAGATGTATTTATCCAAATGCTGGCAGGCTGTGAATGGGCACCAGAGAATTGACTAAAGGGGTCAATTGAATTATAAAATATCCCCCCCATTTTTGTTTGCAATTTTTTAAAGTTCAACTTTAAATGCAAAACCTTATTCAGTAGTTTCTGAAGGATTTTTTTTCCTCCCAATTTTGTTTACCAATTGTTGGCAACCTTTAGCTTATAATTCAGACATGGGCAGANATAGTTCCTGAAGGATTTTTTTTCCTTCCAATTTTGTTTACCAATTGTTGGCAACCTTTAGCTTATAATTCAGACATGGGCAGATGCTATGCTATTCTGCTCTTCTCGATTCAGGGATGATGGATTACGTTATTTGCTCACCATGTTTGCTGTTCTTAGTACTGGGACCTGTCCCTGTATGTCCACATGCTGGTGGCCCTCTCTAAGGAGGTGTTTCCCACACCTCCACGGGAGCCTTGTGCATGTGACATTGTGGCCCAGTGCATGCCAAGATTGTAAAAAAATTGTGTAGTCTTATTTTTGCTCCTTCTCATCAGAGAATAGCATATGCCAGATGGGGGTAATGAGGGGTCATTCTTTAACATGACTCTCTCAGTGAAGGGACACACAGATCCAAGAAGCAGCTGATCTACAGCCAACGGGTGGTGTGAATAAGAAATACACCTTTGTTGTTTTTAGCCATTTGGATTTTATTAGCAAAACTAATGAGAGCTAACTAACAGACTCTGAGCTGTGTCTCTGTATCTGGCAAGGCACTTTGGTCTTCTCCCATTATGGGGGCGATAGAGTTCGTTTCATAATGCACTGGTTTTAAACATGAGTTGCAAATTTCACTTTGGTGACATGATGGCTTTCAATATGTTTCTTATGAATATTATGTATTAGAAAATTCATTTGGTTGCAGCAGCTCCAAAGTTTATTGCTTATTTTCAATCCAACCATGCAACTGGGTTTGGGAGAGAATTAGCCCCTCATGGCCAGAGCTACCCGCTGTATGTAATGGATTGCTTATTCCCGTACTTATATATTTGGAATGATACCAGCGATAGATAGCCCCTGGGAGTTTTGGGAAGATAGTCTCTCAAATAAGTTTCTGTGTTCTTTGGTTCAGATGAAAAACCTTTGGTCAGTTACTGGTGTTTACTGAGCAAAACCTCTGTACTATTCTACAGTTCATGTATTCAGTTATTTGGGGCTTAGAGAATACAAGGAAGGACTCCAAACACATCTAATCCCTTTCCTCAACCAGGTGGGCTGGCAATAATGGGGTTGAAATCATCTAGTCTGAACTGCTTTTGCGTAGGAGTCACTACAGACAGCAATCAAGAGGTCAGGCAGAAATTCTAGGGTTCAGTTACTTTTGCTCCAGAAAGTACACTAGTGTTCTTTTTTTTTTTTTTTAATTTTTTTATGTTTTATTTATTTCTAGGAGANTCCAGAAAGTACACTAGTGTTCTTTTTTTTTTTTTTAATTTTTTTATGTTTTATTTATTTCTAGGAGAGAGAGAGAGAGACAGCATGAGCAGGGGAGGGTCAGAGAGAGAGGGAGTCACAGACTGAAACAGGCTCCAGGCTCTGAGCTGGCAGTCAGCACAGAGCCCGACGCGGGGCCCGAACCCACGAACCGCGAGATCATGACCTAAGCGAAAGTTGGACGCTTAACCGACTAAGCCACCCAGGCGCCCCAGTACACTAGTGTTAACTGAGATATTAAACAATTTTTGTGAGTGTGCAAATAATATATATCTACTGTGGCACAGCCTCAATAAAATTCTTGCACTACTGATTTAAACACACTAAAAAACAAATGAGAGTGATTTATATTCTCTCCATTCCCCTTAACAGCTTCTCATTTTCTCAAATTGATGATAAGGTAACTTTTCATTGCTCTTCTCTCATGTTTCGTATCAGTTGCTGCTATCTGCTTTGAGATCTGTGGCTTGGAGCTTGCAAAGATTTGCTTTTACTATGTCTGCATCTTCGACCACAAGGCATTGGCTGCTCTGACTCTTTCTGCAGGACATTTGTTTACGTCCTGTTGATAGCTTTCCAGTGCTGTGTTCCAGTATCACTGCTGAGGAAATGTCTACTTCTTCTTTACAGATATGTTGTGACACTTAGCTCAGCACTGTTTGAGTATTCTTGCTTTGCTTTATTTTTCCAGTCTTTGTAAGGCAACATGTTTTTGGTGATCCTGCAGTTCTGAACCACATTCCTAACAGTTTGGCATCCTTCATTATTAGAAGTTGAGTTACAAGACAGAGAGAGAGAGAATCCAAGACAAAAGCCAGTACAGCCCTTGATTTAGAGCACATCACTTCCTCCATATTCTAGTAGTTAGAAACAAGCCAAATTAAGTCCGGTGCACACAGGGTGTGAATACCAGAAGGTGAGGATCATTGAGAAGGCTTCTTACCAGAGATTAGTCATCTACAAAGAGTAGAGAGCCACAGAAATTTAGCTTAAGCCAAAAGGAGAATTTATGGTATCGTCCAGAAACCAAGCAGGCAGTGTAGTTATTTCTGGTGAAAAACTTATAAAAACAAATCAGCTTCTCTCTTTCTGTGAATACAAAATGTTTCTTATCTCTGCTTCTGTAGGGGCTATGTGGAAATAGATCTCCAAAATTCCAGGATTTTTTTTTGTTTTTTCAACTTAAGCACCAACTTCAATTTCTTTGTTCTGATTCAGATCCTTGGTAAAAAGACTCTCATTAGCCCAACTGAATCTTGTTCCAATGGACTCTGTGAGTGCATTTGTGGGTGGGGTGTGGGAGTGGAAAGGGGAGATGGGAATGAGGACACAAGACTTTCCCCATACTCAGCAAGAATTATGGATCTAAACATTTGAGAAGGGACCTTCTCTAAAGGGAAGTGCAGGTCAATTGATTCACCAAGTCACCCACTCTGTCTAGGTGCAGAGACTTTAAATTTTGTTTGGTGTAGCTAACAACTTTTTTTTTTCCGTTGTAGTAATTCTGTAAAAATTATCTATCTTATCAACTTTATTAGTATATTCAGTTTCTGATTCCACGGAGTTTTAGAAGGTAACAGAAAAAAGCAAACAAATAAATGCTGCTGTGCAGACAGATCATGTGATGCTTTAAAACAGAGCTCTTGCATGTCAGCGGGATTTTCAAAATATCTGCTTCTGAGATGATGTATGAAAATCAGATTCTGATGGACTAAAGCTTTTGGGGTAGGTCATTACCCAGTGAAGGAAAATGCAGGGAGTTTATAAGAGATAGATGAAATGTGAATATTATCTATATTTTTAGATTATAAAAGCAATATGTCTTCCTTATAAAATATCTGGACAATACATAATTTTGTAAAGAAGGGTGTGGAAGTCATTCATAAATCCACAAGCCAGGAGAACTACCTCATACATTCTGGTGTAAAGCCTTTCAGATTTTTTCTCAATGAATATTTTCCACAGACGGCTGTTTTTGTAGCTCGCTTTTTTTCACTTGCCAACCCATTGCAGCTTTTCCAATATAACTAAATATAGACATATACAATTATTTTTAATGATGACACTGTATTCCTTTGTATAATGTTCCATAATGTTTCCAGATCCCCATTGATGTACATTTTCTTCTGGTTTCTAATTATTCTCTATTATCAATAGAATATCCTTGTACTATATCTTTGAACACTCATCTGATTATTAGTGTGTATTTTTAGAAGTGGAATTGCTAGGTCAGTGAATATGCATTTGAATTTTGAAGCAGATTGCCAAATTACCCTCCAGGAAGACTTTTTGCAGTTGATAGTTCTACCAGCAGTCTTTAAGGGTGCCCGCTTCCCTCAACCTTATTAAAAGTGGTTATTATCAATGTTTTTAATCTTAGCAGTAATGTAAGTGAAAAGTGATATTTCGTGGTTGTTTTTCACGTGCTTTTAAAATCTTATCCTTAAAGTGGAAGGGCTGGCCAGAGCATATCAAGTTTAGTCAGACCCCTCTGGGGTCTAGGGCAGTGTGAAATGCTGGGCTACAGGGGAATTTTTGGTGCTTTTTGTTCAAGTAATTTGCAAGCACTGCATTATTGGTAAGTCCACAAAAGTGTGCTGACTGGCTTGGCTGGTGGGGCCACTGTTAAGAAGTCTAGTTTGCCTGTCATCTCGTCCTATGCTTCTTATATCTTAGTACCTCTCCTCTGCTCTTAAATTAGAGCAGGCTAATTTGGTGACCAGTTAGTTGGTAAATTTGGATTCTGTCTCTGGGATTCACTTTCCCTTCCAGACCTCATCACTTACGCAAGCATGGATTATCCTTCAATCCTCAACACAATTCATTAGTTGTTTAGTTAACAATGAAAAAAAAAAGGAAAAAAAAAGAAATAATTATTTGCTCTTTTTTTGTTTTTATTTTAATTTTTTTTAAATGTTTTATTTATCTCTAGGAGAGAGAGAGAGAGAGAGACAGCGTGAGCAGGGGAGGGTCAGAGAGAGAGGGAGTCACAGACTCTGAAACAGGCTCCAGGCTCTGAGCTGGCAGTCAGCACAGAGCCCGACGCGGGGCTCGAACCCACGAACCGCGAGATCATGACCTAAGCGAAAGTCGGACGCTTAACCGACTAAGCCACCCAGGTGCCCCAATTATTCCTTTGATTCCAGTCTGGCCTCAAGAGCCTCTGACCCACAGATGGGAAAGGGGCACATATCACCAGCACTTGATAATTCAAAATAGAGAATTTTAAGAGACTATGAGAATCTTCTCCGATTGCTTCCTGCAGCGTCATGCCAGCTTTCTCAGGAAAGCAAATTCGGTGAAGTGTCCTGTGATTTTCTTTGCTTTGGTTCACACTGCGATGTGTCTGTGATAGGTGGTTGGTAGTATTCCTGCTTTCAATGCTGGTACAATTTTATTCTCTGTTCTTGCTTCTCTTTGGCCTTCTCAAAGATGGCTTTGATGACTTTGACGGTGTGTGGAACAAGTGGTAATATGATTTTTTTTTTTTACCAGTCTCTTTCCTGGAAGTTAACCTGTTGGAATTTAATCTTGTCATGGCATCCGACATCCAATTTTTATATTAGCTTGTGTCTGAAATTCAGTTATAAGCCAAGCATCCAGGCTTGCTTGGAGAGCAGTATCAGTGTCACCGGATAAATTCTCAAAATGGGGATGCATCTTCTGTCTTCATACCTATGAACTATAGTATAAGTGAGATTCAAGAATATAGTAAATTCAAGGCTTGTATTAATCAAGCAAAAATAATTGATGGTAATTAGACACAAGATAGTGAGAACAACAGGGAGCATGTGTCCTTGATATTCCTTTCACTCTGGAGAAGAATGCTATAACCTTTGATTTGCTAATTAATTATGGAGAAATGCAGTCAAACTATAATACCTAGGAGGTCACAAGCTGCACACCTAACTCCCTTATCTATGAAGGAAGCAAATGAACAAAATTCAAGCTGACAACAGACAGCTCCCCCCCTACCCCCACACATGAAGTTCATTAACCATTGAAGAGCTAGTCAGCCTGATATACTGTACCAACTTAATGCTCATCAGATTTTTATCATATCCTAACAATAATGCCCTAATTATTGATTCACTTCATCAAGGAGAAGGCAATCTGTTTTGTTCACTGTATTAGAAAGGCATCAATATACATATTTTACTTTAGAAAATCTTATATTGTAAAGAAATTAGCTAAGTGTAAAATACTTTTTTCACATAGCCTTTTATGTGCTGCCTTATCTCTACCTTTGAAGGTAAGTGTCTTTATAATTAATCATTCTGTGTCCTGCTGGGAATAGAGGGCAGCCCTATCCATACTAACATTAGGACAGCAGATGTAAATTTGGACCACTGAACCAAACTGAGGGTTTGGGTTTTCCTACTTAAGAAGCTAGATTCAGCATTCTACCATAGTCCCAGAAAAGCATGCCCAACTCCACCATGAATAAATGAGTAACGTACATGTAATAAAGTTTGTACCAAGAGTTCAGACAAGTGTTTATGTTGTATAATACATGGGAAAAAGAGAAACAATATTCTTCAACATCTCTGCCCTCCACACCAAAGCTTCTTTCTGAGAGAATGAGCTCCATCCCTCCAAGAATCCTTCTAAGGGTTCTACTCTGGGCCCCAGTTTTCTTATTCCATTCATCCCAGTCTGGCGGTGAGTCAACCTCCCATGGAAGCATTTCCTTAAGCATTCTCCTGTAGGGATTTACCATGCCCAAACTCAAGTGGAATGTCACAAAATTAAACAAATGAAACATCTGTCTCTCTCTCCCTCTGTCTCTCTCTTTTGTGAAGGATGAGGTAAATTGGGGGGTGAGGAAGGTAGGATGTGTTGGTGGTGAAATCGGATCTCAAGGGTTTTAGATGGTTTAGGTTTTACATTATTGTTCTACCAACAGTATGAATGTAGTAGCCATATTACTTTGATTATTAATAATAAATGTGTATCTTGAATGACTTATCCTACCTTAGATCTAAGTATTGGAAGACAACTTCAAGATGATCTAGACCAAGTACACTGAATATCCATTCTAGTTTTCAACACTTAAAAAGTAAGTTATCCTCTGAGAGACACTTGGCATTTTCTTTTCTTTTATGTTTTTTTAAATTTATTTCTGAGAGAGAGAGACAGCGTGAGCAGGGGAAGGTCAGAGAGAGAGGGAGATATAGAATCTGAAACAGCCTCCAGGCTCTGAGTTAGCTGTCAGCACAGAGCCCCACGCAGGGCTTGAACCCACGAATCATGAGATCATGACCTGAGCCGAAGTCGGGTGCTTAACTGACTGAGCCACCCAGGGGCCCCATTGGCATTTTATTTTCAAGAGAATCTGTGTTAGGGCATGATTTAGGAGATGATTAATTGCATTTCTTTATACTGCTATACAGTCTTACTTAATTATATGAACTTAGTGGTCACCTGACCAAATGATATGTGTTAGGATGCTAATAAACAGATATTGAGCAATAAGTCAGAGAGAATATCATACATTTGTTAGGTTCTTCTTTATGTATTTTTCAATAATTCATACATAATTTAACAGAAAAATAGTACTACAGTTTTTAATGCACTTATAGAACACTTGTTCTACTATTTACCGCAGAGATTATTTTCAATATTATTAGAGATTTATTTTAGTATTATCTTCATAAATGGAAAACAAAACAAGCAAACAAAACTACAGAACTACAGCTACAAACAAACAAAATAAACTACTGACAGTACTAGTTCTTGATTTTTTTAAAAAAACTGACTTCTCAAAATAATTGATTAGCACTTACCTCTCTTATATTCCTTACTTTCATGTATAATTTTACATTCTTTCATTGAAGATTCTTTAGTAAGCATTTACATCATTGTACCTGTGTAAACATTGAATAAGTTTGCATTATTTTGTATTGCATTTCATTTTTGTACAACTTTTGGTTTTCCTGGAGTTAGTGATTGTTTCTGTTTTTTCATTTGCTTAGTTTTCTGTGGTTTTCTTATTGATTTATTTTGAATCTCAGAATTATTAATCTTTTCTATTGCTCCTCCACTCCTGTCATGTGACATTTCTTGTCAACTGTTTTCCCATTGTCTTTGTCCCTGTGGGGCTTCTATAGTTTTATCTCCTTCTTTTCATCTTATTTGGATTTCGGAGAGGCAGAGAGAATAAAAATATGTGTTTAGTCATCTATGATTAATAGGGATATCTGTGCCATTTTTAAAAAAATATTTTACCCCATCTTTGTATCAGTCTGAAAGGTTGGTCCTCTATTCTCTATGTAAAGAGACAGGAGTTGAGGAATATTAAGTGGATTAATTGTTCAAATTTGTTCAATGGTAGATCTGGGATTTCAAAGCAGTCAGTAGCCTCCAAAACCCACGCCTTCCTCAGTCCACCATCACAGAACATCTCTTTAACGGGAGGGTACTAACAACACTGGAACTCCCTGACAGGTTTCTCATCAAAATAACATTTTAGTTTTTGTGATGTTTCAGATTAGTTTCATTACTGACCCAACTAATTTAATAATTGATCAGATGTAGGCTATGTAAGGAATATATCTGGATTCTGGAATATTAAAGAATGAGTGAAAATGTTCAGAGAGAAGACAAAAAGAACTGAGGAAATATGGCTAGACTTGAGGAATACTGCCCTCTGATCAAAAGATGTCTAGTGACCCTGTGCAATCATTTGAAAATAAAGGGAAAAATAAATCTTCAAGTACTCAGAGGAAAACAAGTTATAGGACTAAAATCACAGGGGTTTATTATGCTAGACAGACTTGATTTCTATTATTTTGTAAAATTACATAGTGACTGAAGAGAATGTAAGCAGCAGATGGAATGTATCAGGGCCTTAAGGTAACACTTCATACAGCGTACCAGAAAATACTAGGTAAAAAATTAACTGAAATTGGTGTCTTTCTAAGCATTGTTGCTTTCACTGAAAATTAAGTGAAGTTGGATATATGTTTTAAAAGATGAAGTTAGAGGGGCGCCTGGGTGGCTTAGTCGGTTAAGCATCCGACTTTCGCTTAGGTCATGATCTCGCGGTTCATGGGTTCGAGCCCCGCGTCGGGCTCTGTGCTGACTGCCAGCTCGGAGCCTGGAGCCTGTTTCAGTCTGTGACTCCCTCTCTCTCTGACCCTCCCCTGCTCACGCTGTCTCTCTCTCTCTCCTAGAAATAAATAAAACATTAAAAAAAAAATTAAAAAAAAAAAAGATGAAGTTAGATATATCTTCACTATATGCTGAGGTGAAAAACATTTCCCAAAATAAATTGTGGGACCCCTTTTAAGTATGCTCCATGGAGTGCCTTCATTATTCTGAGTAAGAAGTTAATATTTGAGGATATGAAGCAATTATTCATGACTCTGAGATACAAAAGTAGCAAAAACAGCTTTCAAATTTTGTTGAAGATGTGCAGTATATAACAAAAAGGTATATGATTGAATACATAAAAATGCATAGGTTAAGTCCAAGCTTCTGCCAGAAACTGTGACATCAACATTTGTGGAGTTCAATTTGCCTGATTATATATCACCTTTTAGTACACTGACTTTAAAATGCCAGCAACTGATGCTTTACCTCATTTAGAAAGCAGAAATGAAACTGATATTTGGGTAAATCAAGGAAATGACCACAAATCTATAAACACATCAGTGACCACAGATAGACGAACACAGTCACAGTGAGTAGGTTATAAGGAAACACAGTCTGATGTTAGGGATGGAGGTGGATTGATTCTTCTCATCTCAAGTATAGTGATTAAGTTATTAATTAAATCAAGAGTTTTTCTGTGTACTCTTATTTTAATATGATATAATTTTCAGAAAGAAGTCATTTATCAAAAACAAGTTTAAAATGGCACTGTTGTCTAATTTCCAAAGATATGGCTATTACCAATACACTTTGGAACATGGGCGAATGAGAACGTTATGATTGCAAAATCTCCATTTATAATTCTCATAGAGGCATGCCATTTCTTTCCTAAGAGTATGACCTTGCTTGGGCCTGAATGTGTTTTTTCTCTTTTGAGTACTAGTGAGAAGGAACACCTTTATTCCTTCAACCGATATTTCTGTATGCTTTCCATTGTGACCGAGTTGTGCCTGGCCAGGGGTAGAACGGCAAACTAACAGAGAAGGTCCCTGTCATGCTGGAACGTTTATTTCAGTGGAGAACTAGACTGTATATTATGGTGGTAGCAGGCAATCTAATTAAAATTTTTTTTCTTATTTCTAATCCTCATGATTTATGGTTTTCACAATAGCTATCACGTAATTATTCTGACATTATACACATATGGTATTACTAGATAGCCATGGCTGTGAAATGTGGTTCCTTAGCAACTGCAAATGTACCTTGGAAAGGCAAAGAAATTGTCATGAAATACTCTTGGACAGCAAGTCCTTATCAAACACTGTAGATTAGCTGGCAATATATTATTTTTTTAGTATGCAGTGAAAAAAATTTAGGCAAAAAAGCCTAATTTAAAATAGCATTTTGTCCTGGTGGTTTCTTAATGTTAGAAGGCACCATAGTTGCTTCATAAGACTAGACAAGATGGTGGGATAGCTGAAATCTCTCGGCCAGGGTGTGTAGTGTGCTGTGAACAGGGCACGAATGGGGCCAGTCTCCAGGTTCACTGTCTTCTATTCTAGCGTCACATTCACTCTGAATTAAAATGATCTGAAAGGAAAATTCTTTAGGCTCTAGGTGCTCCCAATTTTAGAGGCTCTACCCCACAATATATCAAATATAGGGGCACCTACGTGGCCCAGTTGGTTGAGCTCCCAACTCTTGATTTTGGCTCAGGTCATGATCTCAAGGTCATAATATCAAGTCCTGTGTGTGGCTCCATGCTAAGTATGGAGACTGCTTGGGCTTCTTTCTCTCCTTCTCTCTCTCTCTGTCTTTCCCCCACTTGCACTCTCTTTCTCTCTCAAAACAAATAAGTAAACTTAAAAAAAACCACGAACATGTAATAATGTACCCTATATTAAATGTAACATGTAATGACTCAAGCATTAGGTTGAAAGTGCAGAATTTCTCAAAGGACAGTCAGAAGCAACATTACCCTGCCCCCTGCCTATCCAGACACTCTGGGGTGGATTCTTTCCCTAAACCTGGATAAAATCTTAGATTCCAGGACCCATCGGCTTATTCTTAGACAGTCAAAAGTCTTCCAATCATCTTGTCAAAAGAATTATCTCATGTAATTGTAACAACTATGTCCATTCCAGTGTGATCCTCCCCCCCTCTCCAACACTTCAGATTTGGAGTTCTCCTTTTCTCCAGATTTGGCAGAGATCAGAGGCTGATTCTTGTTCTTGTGGGAGTATTTCTGAGCTCCTGAGAAACTCAATTGTGGGGTCCTTTCCGCTTAGCTTTCCTGAGGCAGTCAATGCCTCTCCTGGGGCTGTCACTAATGCAAGTCCCCAGCTCAGCATTCCTCAGTGCTTTTCACTGAGGTGCTCATTTTGAAGAAAGTCTTCTTAGACAGGACCATTTAAAGAAATAAGCACCAAAATCACATGCTTTGATCTGTCATCATCAGGAGTACAGTGATTTCCAAAAGGCTGTCCTTATTCCTCAGCTGTAGGAAACTTCAGCTAACCACCGACGTAGACACTTTTTTCAGGCATGAATCAGCGGCAGTGCCCTGTGCTTTCAAAACTCCAGGTCACACGTGTAATACCCAAGTCCTAAGAATTATTTAAGTCAGCATAACTTATTGCAATGCTAACTCATTGTGAAAGCAATAGGCCCTACGAAGAAGGATATGAGCTGGGAAATCAGACTGAACGGAGTTCAAATCCACAAACCCTCATTCCGGTCCCTGACATTGGGCGGGCCATGTGGAAAAGACAAGTCACTCAACTATTAGTTAATTTAATAACTGAGTAACTAATGACTCAAATTAGTTCATTCATGATTCATTCTTCAATGTTTGGCATAAAATACATGTAAGGGAACAACTTTAGATGCAAGATTGTACAGCAGGGTGAAAATTGAATAACGCAAGAAGTAAGGGCAAAAGGAAGATGACAACAGAAACCTAAGATGCATCCGAATTAATTTGAGTATACACAGTATATGTCATCACAGTTTTCTCATTGGAGAAGTGGACCTATGAGCCCCTGACACATAATAGTTGCTCATTAATTATACAGTGGCCATCATTATTGCAGGTCTCTATAGCTTGTCACTGCAAAGACTGAAGTGATGTATCTGTTTCCATTTTACTACTGAGTTTTCATTTCTACTGAGGTTATCATGAGAAGATAGAAATTAATGGATTTTGAAATAAGGATGGATTGAGCAGGATAAGTGAGCTATCTTGTTGATAGTAGATGAAGTGCTTTCTGAACTAGAAAAAGCTCTCTGAACCCCCTTATAGAAGCAAACAATATAGACAGAATGCAATTATGTGATTACTTATACAGAAATGTAAATATTGATAAAACTCATCGTGGGAGAGGAAGGGGACATTCAGGGTAAGAAATTTGGATGATTTTTGTTTCTCTGGGTATTATTATTATTATTATAAATTGGCAACTAGTTTTGGTTGAATTGTTAATAAGCTAAATTCTTAATGTGTGTTAGCTCGCTTAATGCTTGGGTGAAAGCATTTGTTATCCTCTGATAGATAAAGGTGTTGAGGTTAAATTTGCCCAAGATAACATAGGATTCAAGCCCAAGAAGGCTTTTAAAGTGCCTCTTAGTCATTATGTTATTTATGAGCCCCAAATACGCCCAACAATAAGTGCCTACCCACCCACATTTAATGCACCAAGTAGAGATATAGACACTTTATAACTTATTCTATCACAGACTTTGATATAAAGTCATAATGACTTTGACAGTGGCTCTTAAGAAGTGACAGGACATGGTCAAACTTCAGTCACTACCACACTGTCATCATTTCCAGACTGTGTCAAATAATAAAGCAAAAGCCATAAGAACACTAATGATACTTTTGATGTGAATAATTGACCTTATAAATTGTATGAACAGTAACATCTTTAGGAAACTTCAGAGTGTGTGTTGATCTCAAACATACAATCTAGAAAAAACAGCATGCTTGATGTGTAATCATAGCTCCGAAAAAGTCCCCTAGACATACCCGTCTCTCTCTTCTATTTGATAAATGTTGTTGTCCGTAGCCCTTTCTTTTGAGAATTTGGAAAGCATTAAGAATATGAACTGTGTTCAGGAAATTTTATTACTAAACTTACTAGAGGAATTTGGTTTTGATGCTTATTCTCTGATAATATTTAGCAGCAGGAACTGGAGAGATGCCAAGCTCAGCAAAGGCCATCATGTTCTGGCCTGTGTATATTGATATTAATTTGCCCTATTTGTCAAGGAGGAAAAGAAAACTCAGAGAAATATCGAAAAGCAAAATGCTTAGCCTAGGTCATGCTTAAACCCAGCATTAAGTATCTCTTTAAAAATAGATGAATCAATAGAGCTGATACAAAACTATTTGCTTCATCCACTTGGAATGTGCTTATCACACGATTTAGACTTTCTTTTCTCGTTAGAACTCCATTCTCCATGCTTTCAGCTCAGCAAGGCTCCATTTTGGTTCTCTCTCCTGAGACACAGGCTGTAAAATATTTCTAGCCTTCTCTGACTACCACGCCACCCCGCTCCACATCACAAATCAGGGGTGTGTGATGGTACTGGTTACCGAATGTGTTGGAGTGATACCTGATATGTAGAAGAGAGTACGTGGAACCCCCCCCCCCCCCCGTCATATCTCAGTTGCTGTCATATTTTCCCAAATGGCTTTAAACCACTGAATCATACAATCAACTCACTGTTGGTTAGAAGTAGCCAATTGAGGGAAAGAATGTTTAAATAACCGTGGTCTATGATAGGGTGATATACCCAATCTAAATATTATCTGAAATGTTCACCCTCCCTGATGGAAATACAGCACCACAATTCGTAAGAGCCATCAGAATTTATAGAGGCCCATCACGTGTACTCTAAAGACAAAAATAACATTTCTTGCCCCAAATTTTGCTTCATCTATTAGGGTTAGTAAATATTTAGAAACAGCCTATATATATTTTTATACATTTTAATAAGGTATTGAATCTTTTTGACAAGGCTACTTGTTTCCTTCATATGCTAGGAAAATGTGAATGGAAGAATTATAGAATGTCAATTTTTATTTAACATCACTCTTTTGTTCTCTTTTCAAGTGAAAAGCTAGATTGAAATACAAAACCAACTAAAATGATCCAATTTCTGCTTTCTCTGACTTGTTTATTTATCTGAAAGTGTTCAGCAATATTTTAGGTGGAAAATATTATTAGAAATAGAAAATATGCCTTCAGGGCAATATATTGATCCACTTAATGGTGCATACACACAAAATGGTAAATTGAATGCTGAGAACCATAATTTATCTACCATTTGGATAGGATCAAAAATCAAGAAGTAAACTTACACATAAGTTTTTCTTTGCTTACAAGCTGTGGGGAGCTAGATGTAAGAGAGCATTGGAAAGGAAGATACCTAAACAAACCTCAGTCACTCTAACTTAGTAGCTGAAGAGCAAAACTAGCAAACCAATAGCAAATTTCTACAAACACCTCATTTCAAAACTGTATTCCTTGAGAAACGATTTTTTTCCCCCAAACCAAAGATAAGATGTTCAAAACAAAGTTTATATTCAAAAGTTTTGGAAAAATTGCACATTGCACCTCCCCCCTCACAAAGTTTCAAAGGTGTATTCATATAATAAAAGCTCTAAAATACTTGTTTTCCTTTCTGTTACACAGAGTTTTCCGATTTTACTCATCATTTTTAGAATATCATCCGTAACTTTTTGTGAAGCACAAGTGTTTCATAGAAAATAACCTGGAAACTCTGAATTGGGTTTCTTGGTGTCTCTACCTACGTTATGTAGAATTAGCTGCATGTGCTTAAATCTCGCACATTTTATATAAGGAGTACATGCTATATTGAGAATTCTTCAAAGCTTGTGATCAGTTTTTTGTCCTTAAAGTCTATCCTAAAATTGAAAGTGTTTATTTACACAAAAGTGGGGAAAACCACCTGATTTTCAATGCAGTTACAGAGATCTTCTCACTGCTTTGTTGAAGAAGACCTTGGACTTGGGGATCGTGATTATTCCTGATCATGTCTCAGTATATATAGTTTAAATGAGATTTTCTGGTAGTTTCTTGGCCATGTTATTTAGTTTAGTTTGTGTTTGAAGATTTAAAATCAACAAGTTATTAGAAGTAAAAAAAAAAAACAAAAAAACAGGACCTAATGTTCTTACCATGCAGCTCTCTTTAAATACCATGGCCATATTTCTGAGTTGACATTAAAAATGCAATGATTTTCTGATACCAGAAAGATTTTCTTTTTCATTTATTTAAACACTGAAGGGAAAGGCATAAATATGGATAATAAAGCTTGATTTTAAAAGGATGTTTAAGTATTTGTGAAATAGTCTTACAAAGGCAAAACATAATTAATTGACCTCGGTAATTTTGTCTCAATCAAGTATATTATAGATGTTAATCAGCATATACTTAAAAGATAAGCTGACAAGTCTGATATTCTTTTTTTTGGTTTTTTTTTAGTTGTTTTATTTATTTTGAGAGAGAGGAAGAGAGTAGTGGAGAAGCAGAGAGAGGCTGAGAGAGAGAGAATTCCAGATAGGCTTCATGCTGTCAGTGCAAAGCCCGATGGTGGGCTCAGTCTCCGCACTGTGAGATCATGAACGGAGCCAAAACCAAGAGTTGGATGCTTAATGTACTGAGCCACCCAGGCACCCCTGATATTCTTTTTTTTTAAAGGTTATTTATTTTTAGTTTGAGAGAGAGTGTGTGTGTGTGTGTATGTATGTGAGCAGGGGAGGGGTAGAGAGAGGGAGAGAGAGAGAGAATCTCAAGCAGGCTCTGCACTGACAGCGTGGAGCCCTATGTAGGGCTCAAACCCACAAGCTATGAGATCGTGACCTGAGCCAAAACCAAAAGTTGAATGCTTAACCAACCGAGCCATCCAGGCACCCCATGACATTCTTGATATTAATTTTCAAGAATGCTTTTATTGTCATTGGTAATGTTAAATAACAAAATTGAAACAACTGCTGGAGAGTAGGCTTATTAGAAAAAATAAACTTTCCTGGAATATTAAAAATGTAACATTATTAAGAGGTTGCCACACTTTGATATGAAACTTTTTTCTATAAGTCTGAAATTAAGAATCTAATTAGGTTCTTTTCCAACTCCGAGTAAATAGAAACCTCAGCCACTCTTGGATATGCTTACCCATATCTAGCTTCATATATGTCCACATAAAACTTCATCTCTTTGGATATGGTCTGATTTTATTATCTTTATTGTGGAGCTGAGGTTTTGTTGTGCTGTTGTGGTTACAATGAATGGGCCTTACTCATAAATCATGACAAAAGAGTGAAAGGCATCATGCTGCTGAGGGAAAGTTGTGCAATTTTTCTCCTACAAGTGAGATATCACAAATGGCTGTGATTGCAGCATTTGAGAAAAGATTGAACTGAAATATGTCCAGAGAAGAGTCTCTGAAAAGGGCTGAGAGGAAGAACAGCAAAATGTGGAGAGTCTGAAAAAATAGGCAATTCCAGCCTGAAAAGCTCAAGGCTGAGAAGGGATTTCACCAAAGGCTATACAATCATAAAGTGTATAGATGGGGAGGACATAGCTTGTTGACCAAGTTCATTGGCATTTTAAGAAAATCATTTTTAACTTACTAAAAGAGGTACTTATTTACAAAATGGCTAACACTCTTACTAAATTTATAAAGAAGTAGACTTGATGAAAACGTATCTACCAAAAGAGTGTGGAAGGAAGATGTGAATGAATGGCACATAATGAGTAGATTACTACGAAGTTGGGAACATTGGAAATATTTTTCTTTCTTTTTAACATTTTTTTAGAAAGAGGGGCACCTGGGTGGCTCAGTCGGTTAAGTGCCGACTTCAGCTCAGGTCGTGATCTCACTGTGAGTTTGAGCCCTGCATCTGGCTCTGTGCTGACAGTTCAGAGCCTGGACCCTGCTTTTGATTCTGTGTCTCTCTCTCTCTCTCTGCCCCTCCCCCACTCATGCTCTGTGTCTCTCTCTCTCTCAAAAATAAATAAACATTACAAATTTTTTTAAAAAATAAATAATAAAATATTTTTAGAGACAAGAGAGAGAGAGAATGCGAATTAGCAGGAGAGAGAGAATCTTAAGTAGGTTCTACCCCCAGTGAGGGGCCCAATGTGGGGCTTCAATCCCACAAATTGGGATCATGACCTGTGCTGAAATAGAGTCAGATGCTCAAACGATTGAGCCACCCCGGTGCCCCAGGAATACTTTTCTTATACTTTGTGTCAGAGCTCTATGGAGGGCCTTGTGATAATGTTCTGGTAAACAGAACCAAAAAAAAAAAAAAGGTCCTGATTGCTCAATTGTTCAAACCTGTTGATTTCCATGGTTTCAATATCTACCACTATTGATTTCAAGCTACCAGTAATTTAACAACTGCTTTAAACCTTTGTGACTATTGAACAAATAATCCCCACAACTCCTCAAATATACCACTTATGCCATAGTTACAAAGGCTATGAACAAAGTCACTGTTAGACTCTTCTGATCAGACTGTTAATTTGAGCCACCATTGGGAAAGAAACCCACACCATCCTCCTAAATTAGCATACTTGGATTAAAACAATCATTAAAAAACCTATATAAATTCTTCCTTTGGTTTTCATTCATTCATTCATGCAGCCAGTCCCTATTACATCACCATGTGGCATGTGATGCAGGCTGTAAGAACAAGAAGACTTGGGTGGAGACGAGATCAAGGGGCAGGACTCCAGAGGGCACTGGTGTATGTCTTCTTGGGCAATGTAGAAGTGTGCCAAGGCAGGCAGGTGTTACACGCACAGTATTTAAAGGCAAGTAAAGGATGATGGCACTGTGGGTTTGAGGACCATGGGGCCTCTACTATGCCTGCTCCCAGCTACAATTATTCCTGAGTCTCTTCCTTTCTTTAACTGCACCCAAGTGTGCATGGTTCTCACTAAATATTATGGCCGAGTTGAAAGAAACTGTATAAAAAAATAATAGCGAGACAATGACTTGTAATTAACTGAGTTAACAGCTTCATGTAAGCAAAATGAACAATTTCCAGGGGCTTTTATGTACTTCCACCAATGCATGGAAAGAATTACGATTATACATTTGTTCTAGAAAGTGGCTGGAAGGTGTTAAATTGCTTAGCTCTATTACAAATGAAAAGATTTGCCTCGTAATTAACATCAAGCCATTCATTTCATAAAAGGGTATTAGTTAATGTCTTGTCATAAAATAGAAAAGATTAAAAATGGAAAAGATGTAGGGCTAACAGCTCTTTGAGGGTGAGAAATGTCTTTCACCCCCACCAAAACTATATTTATTCTTCTCAAGATGGTTTTAGCCATTCACTATGGCAGTTTCATGGCTTGCTTTGTGGAGTAAGCAGGAGTCTGGCCTTTGGTGATGTGTATGATGAGTAGAGCTAGTAATAATTAGGAGGCTCGGTAACTGCTTCAACTATGAAGAAACCATTCATTGATGAAAAATTTGCTTTCCATGAAAGAAAATTTGTATTTATTCAGTTAGTCAACAAAAATTAAAGAAAGTGCAATGCTTCTATACAAATACCAGTTTCCCAGAAGCCAGGATTTCTTTTGGTTATATGTGAAAAAGACCTTAAATAGTCCTGATTTTACCTGATTCAGACAAATAAGTGGAATATTATCTGGTTGTAGATATATTTGGAACTTCCTGAGGACGTTATTTCAAGTCATTAAGAAATAATTTAATGCATTGCTATTATTCATGAATAAATTTTCGTGTTTTTGGATATAAAACCTTGGGGTTTCTTGATTACATAGAAGAATTGGTAACTCGATTGTGACCCCATAAGCAGCTCAGCTCATTCATCTCGGTAAACCCCACGTCTGGCCTGACAGTTAGCACATAGTGAATGCTCAGTAAATAATTGTAAAATAGAGTGTGTTAAGAAATAACACAGTATCTTCAACTTGACAGATTTAGTAATAATTTTGTCATTCAGATCCTTGCTGTAGATCCAGGTGATGAATATTCCAAAAACATAAGACAGCATGCATAATTCTGGAACGTATTCCCTGCTTATAATGCTTACAGTTATTTACAGTATTTGATAGTGGTGGAATTATTTTCATCAGAGTTGTCATAACCACATTATATCATTTATTTTTAAAGTAACAAACATTAAAAGGGATTGCAATAAATTAACCAGAGAAATATCTTTTAACTGAAGGTAAATATTTCTTTTAAAAAGTGAATGTCAGCCTGCTGAGATGAGGAACATTTTCAAAACCTGTTTGGTTTAGTGTGGTGCAGCTTATCAGTAGTTGATATGTTTCCTGTGGGTGCGGAACGTTGGCGCTTCGCATTTGCTACAAAATCAGAACACTGTCTTAGTAATCATGCATTTATTAATCTTTCCGATTTGCACAGGCTGGCGTTTGAGCACTCGAGGCACGTGGAGCTTGGTTCAAAGTGCTGAGGCTCCAGCCTGGTGTTGCCAGGGATCATCCCGGTCAAGGTGCTTAGGCTAAATTGTAATCCTTATGATAAGGATCAGCCGCTCCGCCACTCCACCACCACTCCAGGGCCAGGATTGTGCCAGCCTAGTGTTTGAAGCACCGCAGGAGCCTTTAAAGGTGGGAAGAAGTGGCGAGGTAGAGGCAACACATTACTTTGGGAATTGCTAAAATCTCCTTGTGAAGAAAGGCCTTAAATACAATTTAAGATAATACCTGAATTGACCAAAGTATGTCTCATGGATGATTAGGAGAGGAAAGAATGGCTCATGCTTTTGGCCTACTTAGTCATACAGGATGCGTCATGAGTGTCATTTTAAAATACTGAAATTATAAGGGACCGTGAGTGGCTCATTTGATTAAACCTCGGACTTCAGCTCAGGTCACGATCTCAAGGTTGGTGGGTTCGATCCCAATTTTGGGCTCTGTGCTGACAGCCCAGAACCTGGAGCCTGCTTGGAATTCTGTGTCTCCCTCTCTCTGCCCCTACTCTTCTCGTGCTCTGTCTCTCTCTGTGTGTCTCTCAAAAATAAATAAATGTTAGAAATTTAAAAAAAACCCTGAGATTACTAAATATATGCATATGTGTATGTATATATGCATGCATGGGAGTATAATTTACCCACCTTCATAAAACAGGCCCCCACTGTGCTGTCTGAGGACACCCCCGCTACACATCATGGTGCCCCCGTTTCTTCTCTGTGAACCCTGAAGCATAGCAACTTCCTGCAAGGAGAATGACACTTAATCTATGTGTTTTTACAAAAAACATTTGAAAGAACTATAATATTTTTTTTAAAAATATCTCTGAATTTACCAAAATAGAGTACTGTGACCTTAATGCTTTAAAAAGCCTTTAAAGGATGCTGTCCTTATGCACAGCTTGGGATCAAGCACATGTCTCAAGTAATAAGGAACACTTTTTAAATAATACTGTTTCTTCCCTTATTTGACAAATTCCTTTAAGTCTTCAAGTCTTCCATCCTGGATGTGGGAGATGAGAGGTATACCATACACACACACACACACACACACACACACACACACACACACACACACACACTGAAATACTACTTAGCAATCAAAAAGAATGAAATCCTGCCATTTGCAAAAAGGTGGGTGGAACTAAGTGTATTATGCTAAGTGAAATAAATCAGAGAAAGTTATCATGTGATTTCACTTATATGCAGAATTTAAGATACAAAACAGATGAACATAAGGGAAGGGAAGCAAAAATAAGATAAAAACAGATTGGGAGACCAACCATAAGGACTCTTAAATGCAGAGAACAAACTGAAGGTTGCCGAGGAGGGGTGTTGGGCGGTGGGATGGGCTAAATGGGCGAGGGGCATTAGGGAGGACACTGTAGGAACGAACACGGGGTGTTATATATACAGGATGAATCATTGGGTTCTACTCCTGAAAGCAATACTACACTGTATCTTAACCACCTTGAATTTAAATGAAAAAAAAAAAAAAGTTTGGACTTCACTAAGGCAAGACTTTCTTCAAAAGGATGACTGCGGGGGGGCGGGCGGCTATGGTAGTAGGGAGGCTGCTCCAACAAGGAGGTCTTTTAGTGTCTCAAGCATTAGGCAAAAATGGGTTTTCTTTTATAGAGAGAAGTAAGCAAGCCTTGAAAGAATGAGGTTTGGGAATGCGAGGAAGAGATGGTGGTGGGTGCTTTACTCTGAGGTCAAGCTTACCTTCCAGAGTGGCTGTGAAGGAAGGTTGTCTGCTGGCTCACACTGAGAGTGGCCCCAAGTTTAGTGGGTTAGGGGAGGGAGAGAATCTTAGCAAACATTTGGTTAACCAGC
The DNA here is from genome assembly GCF_008692635.1 of Crocuta crocuta. NCBI lineage: Eukaryota > Metazoa > Chordata > Mammalia > Carnivora > Hyaenidae > Crocuta > Crocuta crocuta. The sequence continues at coordinate 4,743,094 of NW_027527775.1, forward strand.
ATTGTGTTCTGATTGATAGCTAGTCGTTCCTGGGGTAGAGAATGGACATTGTGCAGGGTGTGTGTCTGGCCTTGACCCAGGTGAACAAGGGCACCCAAGTTATTTAAGTTATATGTGGAAGGGTGTTTGTTTTTCTTTTGTTTATCTGTTTTTGCAGGGAGCCATTTCTCAGAACACAAAGGATAGGAGGATTTTTATTTTTTTAATTTTCACCATTTTTTAGGATCACAGGGCTCGGAGAAAATTCAGTATTGGCATTGGCAATGGGAGGGAGCGCAGAAGAGTGGTTGGTATCAGACCTCCCCAGGCCAGGTGAGAGCATCTGGAGAGATGGTCACAGCATAGTGACGGGGAATCCCAGGACAGATGGCATGGAGAGATCCAGACAGTCAGGCCTGAAGAACATCTGTGGAAGGAATCTGTGTCTCTGGCAGCAGAGTCTCAGGCACGGGACTGGAGATCAGAAACAAAATTTAATTCCTCACAGGTAAGGTGTTAGGAGCAAAGTGGGGCCCCCAGTCTCAAAGGATGTGAAATGGCTCCTGGCTTCTGGAACAGGAAGGCATTTCCATTTGGAAGGCAAGCAAGGTCTCAACCTAGCTGAACTAGATCAGAGGTAGGTTGGAGGTTATCGAAAATAACTTCTTTTACCAATGGATGAGATTGAGTCCAAACCCTGGAACTTAGTTTAACTCTTAAGGGACTGAGGGAGGAAAGATAACAGAGAGAACCCAGCACATAATATCTTTAAAAACTTTTTTTCTTAAAGAAAACCAATTTATTTTCAGCCTGAATCATGGCCCAGTGCATCATGAATCCCTATCATTTCCATACTATATACTTAGGAATTTCTTCTTCTTGTTTTATAGGTCAACATCCTGAGTCTCACATGGGAAAAGCATAGTTAAATTTAGGAAGGGAACAGAATATAAATAGCTGTATTAAAGAATTGTAAGGTTTGAAAAATTACATGTCAAAATCGAAAATGTAAAAGTTAGGATCTTTTGGGTTTCTCTATTTTTAAATGTCTGTTTTTTTCTCTGTTGAGAACATTAACATTGAATATTGAATTATATTCCAAATATTGAGTATCATTTCTATATGCAGTATGTGAGACTTTTATAAATGAATCACATGTGGTTTACCACTTAACTTTCCTTAGGTTATCTTAAATTTATTTAAAAATCCAAGACGTGCAGATAATATAAAAATATAAATATTGCATGATAGCAAAAGCCTGTTTTACTTTATCAATTCATAAGAATATTTGTGAAAGTTTTATGTATGGGAAGAAAACATATCATTTCCCTAACCCCGTATAACACAGTTCCCAAGGAAGAATTCAGATTTAGCAATTGCTTCAGAACTGCTCTCCACATCTGTTCTAGTAAGCCCAGGGTTATTTATTCAAATTCCAAATGTTTATTCAGGGTACAGAGTGGTACTTAACAAGATTTCTCTGCCGACTGCTGTCTCATATCAATTGTAACTGTGCTATAACATCTATCCTGACATGCCTTATATTTTGATTTTATATATGGCAAATTATGGATATATATATTTCTCCATTCTACATCAGCATAAGGTGTAAGAGGTTTCAGAGGCTGGTGTCTGTGCTTCGTACATCTTTGACAGCCCTACAAAGTTCTTAAAATGGGGTCTTATTCGTGGTCAACATTCAATGTATGTGGTGATATAAATAAAAAAGTAAATCTTAAAATGGAGTGTTGTTCTTTCAATCTTGTGCATTCCAGTCAATCTTTAAAATGACATAATGTGTGGAATTTTGAATTATGCATAGAATTAGAATGTGTCTAGAGATGTGAATGAGATGCCAGAGAAATAGTGATGGGATCTCTCCCTCAGCTCCTAATCCTGGCCTCACCTCTGGACTCTGGTCCGCATCTCAGTCTCCGTTTCTGCCCCACAGGACACAGTCCAAAGAGCTTTCCTAGAATAGGAGCCTATGGAGATCTGTCTCCTGTCTCCTTTTCCAACTTTATATCCTGATTGCGCCTTATGCTTCCACCGTCCTTAACCTCAGGCAGATTCCTGAATAAGCCTTGATTGTCAAGTCTCTCAGCCTTTGTACATGGCTCCCTCTTCCTGCCAAGCCCTTCTCATTCCATTTTCCTAGTGAATTCCACACTGGAGCTTTGCTCTCTTCTCAGGTGGAATTTGGCATTGTCACCTTTGCACTGTCATTATACCTTGTGCGTAACGTCTGTGTTAATGTCAAATCCTGGCTATGGCGTTTATCTGTTCTTGTTCCTGTCTACCCCATCTGCCGCCAGCTCTTGAGGGCAGGGGATCTAGTCTTCTTCCTGTTTGCATTCCCAGTGCTTGGCCTTGCTCAGTGCCCTGCTGCTAGATTATCAGCGAGTGCTTAGTAGATTAATTAATGGAAAAATTGCTTTTCAATATTTTTTTCCTTCTATAAAATAATAGGGTAGACTTTAGTAAATTGATGCATTTGGAAATTATTCTTAAATATCAGATCTATGCAGAGGAAAAAATCCTACGAATTTGATACTTTTAGCTATTAGGCATGTAAAACCTTAATATCATTTTGATACCACTAGTACTATGTTAATTCACCTACTTTGCTCAAATGTCGCCTGTCTTTTCAGTAACAGATTATAGTACAAACAGAATGGAAATGGCACATCCTGGTAATCAATAACCATCTATCATGAATTAAATGTGAATTTATATGTATTACATATCTGTATCTCTATTCTCTATCCATCATCAATTTCCTTAAGATCCTGTAAGAGTATATTGGAGAATATAAACATATATGGCAAAGTAAAACATGGTATTTTTGCATTTATCTATGTATGAACCTTGTAAATCTAAATAACAAGGGGAAGGTTGATGGAAGTTTAAGAAAAGAATGATTCTTCTTGGTGAGATCAGGAAAGTTTACAGTTTACAGTTTAGATAAAATTTTAATCTATCTTAATGATGACTAAGATCTTTCCCAGATGGAAGGCACCATTTCACTCAGAAAAATAGCACAAACAACAGAAAAGTGGCCTGAACATGCTGGGTGTGTTTGGAATCCTGGAGTTCAGGGCAGAGGGGTTGGGGTCTCAATGTAGAAAAGGGAGGATACACGTGGAAAGGCAGAGAGAAATCAGTTGTTTGAAAATCTTATAACAAAACCCAGGAATTATATGCAGATAGTCTTCTCCATTCATTCAAAAGAAAATGTTATTTTTCTTTGTAAGTGGATCACCTCTTCATTTTATTGATAGAGATTTCTAAAGAATTAATTGAGTTATAAAAGGGGGGAGAAACTTGCCAAACAAGAACGATGTTAAAATAAAGAATCAACTTCCATAGAATGAATAGAAATATCCATATATTCTTCATTTTTCAAAGCTTGCATTAAATACCAAGTTTGAGAGTGCTCCTTTAAAGCAACTATTGCTATGTATGATACTTAATATTTCCTTTACTTTTAGACCTATACTGTTTCTTTTCAGAATTTTTTGGCATAATGGATTATAGCACGGAATACAATTTGGTATTGGTTTCTTTTAGAAGCAAAACTTAAGAATTTCTTTCATATAAATGCATACTTCTTTTTTTTCTCTCTCTTTTTTGTAAAGACTTTAATTGCCTTGTCTTGCCCAGGTAATGAATGACTTTGAACTCAAATACAGTCACATTGTTTGATCTTATTTTCCCTCCCTCTGGCATTTCCAGTGTTCAGACCTGATCATAATTTTAAAAATTAGGTTGGCATGGAGAGACTGCACCACCACACAACTAGCCAGATTTGGCAGAGGTATCAGGAGCTTTGATGGTGTTTTGGTGCTCTCTTCTTCAATTGAAGAAGAGCTCTTCAAGTAAATAGACTATTCCAGTATTGGGGGTTTCGAGAATGCTTATTTTAAAATTCTTTCCCATTCTGAATTAAGGCATGGCCATCCGTGGCTGGAAAACCTGCCCTGGCATTGCAAACATTATCCATCTAGTTCAGACCTGACATCTTCAGAACTGAAACAGTGGTGCCCCATCCGTGGTTTGCAGTGAAGCATTTCAATAAATAAGCTTCATAGGCTCCATTGCCACAATATGAAATTCTTCCTTGCCAAGGTTTATGTGCTCTTCAAAGACAAACACGTTCTTTTTCCGTCCCATCCTGGTAATACGGATGCAATGAGAAAGGCTTACTTTCAACAAATTTAGAGCAGCTTCGTTTCTTTTCACATTGAAATCAAAGCATTCACTGTCTTTTGAGTGGATTATTACAATAGTCTTCTGAGACTGGTTTTTTGGTCTTCTGCCTTAGCGCCCTCTACCCCATTTCCATTCATTTCCTATATCACAACAAGAATTATCTTTCTAAAGGGCAATTTTGATGAAGTGTGCTTCCTACTTAAAAACTGGTAATGGACTTTGGAATAGAAATGGAAACCTTAGGGGGCGCCTGGGTGGCTTAGTCGGTTAAGCGTCCGACTTTCGCTTGGGTCATGATCTCGCGGTTCGTGTGTTCGAGCCCCACGTCGGGCTCTGTGCTGACTGCCAGCTCAGAGCCTGGAGCCTGTTTCAGTCTGTGACTCCCTCTCTCTCTGACCTTCCCCTGCTCACTCTCTCTCTCTCTCTCCTAGAAATAAATAAAACATTAAAAAAAAAGAAAAAAGAAATGGAAACCTTAGTAAGGTCGAGGCCATTTATGATCTGCCTCCACCTACATGTCCATTCTCCTCTATTCCTAACCCTCTCCCGGTCTACTCCCTTCCTTTCTAGTGGACTGCCTTCTATATCCTAACCTTCACTTTGATCACTCACTCATCTGTTCTAGGGTGACCCATAGTTTTCTCTAGAAAGCTTTGTTTGTTCTGAGCCTAGGATAGATGTTGGTCTAGTGTCCTTACCATAATGCTATGCGTGTCACATTATATTTCCTATTTCTTCTCTATTTCTATACATTAGGCAGAGACTATGAAGGTAGGTGCTTTGTTAATTCTTTTTGCATATGTCATCCATTGCACTTAGAAGGTACGTAGTAACTATCTATTAAATGGATGAGAAATGTGAGAAGCAAAGTTCTTGTTATCAACCAGCTGACATGCCTTGATCAAATTATCTTAACCTCTCTGAGCCTGTCCCTATTTCCTGAGCTGTAATATAAGGCGTCTGGACAGCATAAACTCCACATCCCAGCCGGTCTAAAATTCTGTGATTCTACTTTATAATTAAACCAAAAATTACTGAGTGCCATGTTTTCCCTCAGAATATTATATATAGGATCCAATGCAAGTGCTGTGAGAGAAAGAAACTAATAATCTAGTCAGAGAACTAAGGCCTGGATATGATAAACAACAAGAATAAAGGGCATAAATCTTTATAAAACGTGTACATCATTATAATTGCTGAGAAAAGGGAACCAAAACGTGGTAGCATTGGTTGATCTTGTTTTGAGAAATGTTCTTGCCAATAACTGAGGATGGTACATAGAGTCAGAAAGCACCTTAAAGTGAGGAGATAGTGTGGAAATGTTATCAGTGTCACAGCACTGAGCCCTTTATACCAGCAGAAGAGCATTAAAGCTTCACAAAATGGGATTTTCTAGTTACAGAGCAATACCAGAGTACTATCAGGTGACAAATATCTGTAAGTGGGCTTTTTTAGGGAACACTTTGGGTCAATTTACTTACACTGTAGCTATCGACACCAACTCAATACTACTCACACTGAAAGCACCAGGTTTCTGTGTACAAACAGCTCTTTCTTTGCACGCTGTTCCATTAGGGGCAATATAGCACATCTGTGCCTTTGGCTTTTTCCTGTCTGCATTGGACAAGCATAGCTTCTCCAGATCACCTGAATCCTGTGATAAATTTACAGATAAAATTTAACAAACAGGAACTGTTCTGATACTCTTAACTTAGATTTTTTGTAAGAGGCTTTTCTTTTTATGTAAGGGATCAAGACAGGAAATCTGGAGAACATTTTTCTTTGGCCTTGATTATTAAATGGAGTAAGATAAACTAAGCACCTAAGACAGAGAGAGACATATGCCAGCCACTCAATTATTTTCATCACTTCTTGGTCTCTACCTTGCTGATTAAGAGGTCAGGCCCTTAAAAATATATATATCTTCAACCCTCAACTATTTGTGCTTATCGATTTTTACCTATGACTTTCTTATCCAGGAGGATGTCCTACAAGACGCAAGATATTTCAGCTCCCAGGAAATAAGATGACCAAATCCATTTGCTAATACATATGACTAGAAGATGAGTTTCTAGAATGGAGGAAAAATGAAAATCTTATTTATCAAAGTTTCACTGTTTCTAAGTGCTGAGTGCCCTTATTTTCCATTTCAGTTTTCCAACTTGCTCTCGTACTTTAAACTCCTATTTAATATGATTCAGTTCTCATTAAGCTTTTCCTGAGTTTCCCACTTGGAAGAAATAGATGTTTTTCTCCACACCCATTTCAGGTGATCTGTCTGTATTGCAGAGTTTCTTTGGTTAAGAAAGTCCACAAAAGTTGGAGCTGGGAGGGAATTTGGTGGTATTTTATCCAGTCTCTAAATTTGAAAGATAAGGAAAAAATCCCAGAGAGATTAGTAGATTAGTCACTGTTTGTTTTTTATATACGATTTCTCAGATTTTTGTACTGCATTTATGTTATATCCCTGCACATCAATATATTACCTGCTTTCAACAACTCTATCTGGTTTCAAAGGCTCTCTAAAATTCTTACATATTCAAATGAATTTTATTTTCTGCAGCTGTTCAAAAGAAAACCTCTGTTCAGGTCAAGGGCTTTAGGTTTTGTTCTTATTTTTCTTGAATGTCCTTTCTTCCTCCCACCTATTGGCAGCGTTTTTGAAACTTTGTTTCTTGGACTTTATTTGTCCTATCAACGGAAATGATTTCCGTTTATTGATCCTGCCAGCCCCTGTGTTATTTAGGGCCCAAAGCTCTGCTTGAAAATGACTTGAATGAAGCTTCCTGATTCACTCCAGCACGCAATCTTCTCTACCTTTTTATGCATTTCTTTCCTGTGTCATAGATTCCCAAATTATTATATATGTATAGATTCTTCGTTCCTTGGTCATTTCACGCACTTATGCCATACTCTAACAACTGGGTCAATGTAACCATCTTATGGGTGGAGTTTCTACCCAGTGATGTCACCTTGTGTGTTTTCAGTGAGTGTTCAAAGTATCTTCCTTGTACTGGGGAGAACAATTGGGTGTGTGCTACATTTTGTAAACTCTGAAGTTCAGATGAGAAGTTCTCTAGAATGTGTTGAAAGTCTTGTGCTCAAAGCTGATATAACATGTGGGTTTATAAGAAATGTCATTTGTTGTAGCTTAATAGAACAAACTGGAAAGACACGGGAGAGAGAGTGCATGGTATGCGTGAGTGTGATGAGGGTGAATGGAAATCTTTTTAAAGACAATACTGGTTTGTAAAGCTATGAAACATAACTGCAAACAGTCCTTTGAGAAAATGGCCCACAGTAGCCTTAGAGGGTAAAATTAAATCGCCTCATACATTCAGTGTAAGTACTTATTAACCGGTGTATATTCCCATTACGAAATCATTGTGGCAACCCAGGGAAAAAGCAGAGAAAGTGGATGTTTGAAACCACCATCCATTGCCTCCCTTCTCCAGTGTGTTCGTAGAAGTGACATCTGACAAGATTCCCAGGGGACCGCTGTCATGGCATCAATGCTTTTGATTAGATACCAAAGAAGGCCATCTTCAGAGGCTGTTCTTTGGATTAATTCCCAGGGCTGATAGCTACCACAGTATCTTTAAAAAGAAATACTGTTGCAAGGTATTCATATGCAAATGGGACAGTGATTTAATATTGCAAAGTTTGAGAGAATTGGGAAAATCAACAAAACCGTCCTTTGAAAATTTTGTTACTATCTAGTTGAAATGAAAGAGATAACGGTTTTGTGAGGTAGACCAAAAGCACGGGCGATGGGCCTCGCATGTCAATTTATTTTCTCAGGGGGGATAATGGAGTCTTTCTAAAAGCCCCTATCTATTACATCACGAGACGAGATTTTTAAACCTTAATACCAGATTGTTAACATTATCACTGTAGTGACTGTAACATCTGGTAAATTGAAAAGAAAAGATAAGCTTTTTTTTAAATCTGGAAGTTAGTGCCACTTTAAAAGAAAATCTTTGATAAGAGTAGGTACTAAACCACTTAAAGCAATCAATAAATCTAGTTGGAATAGTGAGGAAAATATAGCCTCGAGCTGAAATGTGTTTGACGGTGTTGAGGTTAAATACTACACATGAAAGATTTGGATAGAAAACATCTGAATAGGCTAGCCTTATGAAAGAAAGCTCAAGTAGAGTTACATGAAATTTCCTTGCAATTTAAATATGCTTGAAGATAGGTTTTCCAAAATGACAATCCTAAACAAAACCATAGCATAAAAAAAAAAACCTACAAGCTCTCATTTTATTTATTTGTTTGTTTGTTTACTTACTTATTTATTAGCTCTTCCTCAGAATCATGAGACATTGTTAGAAGAATATAAGGCCAGATTCAGAGACTACAAGAGCATAGCAGTGATGGAGAGTGAAGGAACTAAAATAAAGCTTAGAGAAAGAAGAAATCTCTTCGAGAGATAGAATGCATGGTATCCGACAAAAATGCGGGAGGAGTGATATTGCTAAAGACAGAGCCAGTTGGGAGGGGGACTGAGCTGTCATCTACCCTAAAAATAGTCTGACCCATTTTTATCATGCATGGACATTTCATAATAGAAAAATAAAGGATTTTAAAAGGAAATATTTGCTATTTTAAGCTGCTTGCTACCATACAAATATTTTTAATGTTCCTTGCTATTTCTATCAGAAGTGCTATATTTAGAGTGTTAAATGGTTCATTACATTCTCAAAAGAGGGTAAGGACTAAAGCATAAATAAAATGTACTACTGAAAAAAAGATCAAGTCATAATTTATTGCCTAGTATAATTATCTGACACAGTGCCAGCTACTCAGATAGCAATGAACTGGGAGAAAATGTCCACTTTGTAATATGTTAAGAATAAAACCTCAGGGATTTCCTGTGTACAGTGTACATGATTTTACCTGGAATGTATCAACACCCCTTTAAAAAGTCTGTACGGTAGCAGCAGATACCTTATTACTTAACAGCATGTATTTATGACTATTTGGAGCTGATCTGCAGGCTGTCACATGGGGATAATAGCTTGTCATTATATGGAAAGCCTGGTCTCCTAGGGTACCTTTTTGAAATTTTTCTAATATACCCCAGATTGGGCAAAATAGAGATTTTATTCCCATACGGTCTAAGCTACTCCTGATCCTGGATTCTTAACTGTACTTTTGATTGACTTGTTAACTAGGCTAGTGAAGAAAAGAGCCTGTGAGCCACCCATTCAAATGGCTTATATTTGACATCTCTCTCACATACTCATGCACACAGAGCGATATACCTAAGCCTGCTCCCCAGAGGGCCAGAGAAAAGAAAAGCCTGGACAGAGGACTCTCTCAGCATGCGCCAGAGGGGCAAGTTGGGGGTGTCCCAGTGTCTCCTACCTCTTTCCCACCCTTTCTTCCTTTGCTGCCTGGAAGACATGCTCAGAAACCTCAGAGAATCCAGCTAAACCAAGAATGAACTTGAAGCCCTAAGTCTTTTCGGCATTTAAAAAGTTAAAAAAAATGCTCTCTTGAAGACTTTTTACCACTCTCTTTGCCCTATTCAGAAATTGGGAAATCTCTAAAAACAAACAAACAAAACACAATAACAACAGAAAACAAAACTGACTCTATTGATTGAATATCAAACCTTTTCCGAATTAGTTGATCTGTTGTATACATAAAGCCTGGTATATGATTTATAAAATTTAGAGGACGATGAGGTTTGAAGACTTCTTCTCTCCTATGTATCAAACTGCTCCATGAAAATCTACTAAAGCAAAGAGACAAACTAGAGGAGAATTCCTATCTCTCATGAAAATCCAGCATAGATGTGATCATTTCATTGTAGCCAAATTAATACCAGGTATAAATGAGTATTTCTTCAAGCATAAAATTCACACGTACGTGTTGAGCAAAGCGCTTGATACCTAAGGTGTATCTGGGTAATATATATTGAGTTTATGCATTTGTCCTAAGATATAGAACATGTATTTGTTCTAACATATGAAGATCTTGGCCTTTGAGCACAGCTGCCCGGTTGCGTTATTGTTTATGGGTGTGATAAAGCAGGCATTTACTTCTTGAGTGGTTAAATTGTCGATTTGGTAAATGGCTTTTCTCATCTCAAAGGAAGATTGAAGAAACAATGACAGTAACTGGCATTTGCATAGCATTTTCAGCATGCAGATTGTTCACATTATCTGATGAGATCCTCACAATGTAATGAGAAGTAGGTAGAATAAGTGTTCTTCCTATATTTTCCAGATGATAAGACAGAAGTTCAGAGAAGTTATGACTTGATCAACATCACAGCTAGTAAGTGTCTGATTCGAGGTTTGAAGTCTCATCTTCTGACGCTGTCTTCCGTTCTTTCTGTTGTGCTATGATTGATTTATAAATTAATAACATTTGAGTGGAGATAATAGTTGCTTTAAGAAATAATCAATGCGGGGGCACCTGGGTGGCTCATTAGGTTAAGTGTCTGACTCTTGATTTTGGCTCAGGTCATGATCTCACGGTTTGTGGGTTCAAACCCTGCACTGGGCTCTGTATTGACAGTGCAGAGGCTGCTTGATATTCTCTCTTTCTCTCTGCCCCCCCTTTCAAAAATAAATAAATAACAACAAAAAAGGGAAGCAATCAATGCTTGGTATATTTGGAACAAATGCTACAATATTCTTATAAGCAAAATAATTTAAATGAATTGTTATAGCGCAATAACCAGAAGAAATAGCATTTTAGTAGTAATATAACAGTTACTGTACTGGATAGATTGAATGATGGCATGAAAATTCATGAGCACGGCTATCTGAGAACTACTAATCTAGAAGAAAAATCACACAATCTGTACTCCTAAAATTACAATCATCTAGAGAGCATATATGTATGATTGCAGTTGCATTTGTAGAAAAATGTATTCTAATCCAACTTGAAGATAGCACTTATATATTACTAAGTTAGCTGCAGTTCTAAACTACGACATAATGAGTTGCTTGTAGTTTAGGAGTGAGGAAAATGATAAAGGACCAAACAAAAATATTTTGAGGAATAATAAGGAAGCTGTTTCCACTGACTTTTGTGTAAAGTTTAGTCCTTTTCTTTTATCCTTTACTTTTCTTAAGTATTTATTATGTGTATTTCACTTCATGTGACATATTCTTTTTTCTACCGTAAGCCTTCTCCTGTACCGGAATTATTGAGCACCAATGGTTGAATGTGGTTTAATTAAATATAGATTTGTCATTTAGCCCAAACAACTTTAATAAGATCTATTCTACATTTTTAAATTAAAATTTAAAATTTAAAATTTACAAATTTTAATTTTAAATTCTACAAATTTCAATTTTTAAATTTAAAAGTCATTTTTATCCAATATACTATAATTGGATATTTCCACCCAGTTCTTGTTGGAATATATTGTATATGAAGTAAATTTGTGTTTGAGTTTAAAGTAATAATTTGAAGGATTCTTTTATCCAAAGATATCACTGGATTATTTTATTTAATAAGATTTGGGGCAAAATTCATGAGCACGGCTCTTGATCTCAATTATCATATTTAGTATGGCTGACTATTGCAGATAACAACAAATGTGTAGATTCTGGTTCCAATTAATTTATGTTCCTATTTTTTGCCTAGAGCAAAATTTTGAAATCGTTAGAAACAGCATCTAGCACCATTTCAGAATTGTAGATCAGGGCTTGTGAAACTATTGCCTGTAGACCCAATCTAGCCACACTGTTTTTTTGTTTATAAAGTTTTGTGGGAACATAGCCACTCTCATTTACTTACATGCTATTTAGGACTACTCTCATGCTACAAAAGCCAGATGGAGTAGTTGCAAAAGAGACTGTGCATACATCCCTGGGGAAAGGTGGAAAATAAGACTATTTGACAAAAGTGTTCTGGAACGATGTGGACTCCATGGTGGAGCAAGAAGATGGGGCTTTGGGGAAAAGTTGATGAAAGCTGAGGGAGAATATGGTGGAAGAAAAATGATTGAGGGTGGATTTTAGAAGGTCAAGCTAACAAGTCCAGACCTTAATAAATGAGCTGGTGGGAAGCTTTGTGCAACGGTAAGCAGTGATTTTGGAAGGTGACTCTTAGGCAGGCTGGAGGAGGAATCTAGGAGGAAAATGACAGAAGCAGGGGCACAGAGACAGCAGGCTCCACTTAAATATCCAGTGCTGGTTCAAGTGGAAAGAATACTGCTTGGATGATTAAAATAGTAATGATCAGAAAAACATTGAAATCAGAGATGCTTTGAGGAGGAGGATATTAGATTTGAATATTAGTTAGCCATTGGGCAAGAGTGAGGGAGGGAGAAAATGAATGAAGTTTACAGCCAAGTATGAAGGCAGACCAGTTGTTATAACTACTTGAATTGAGGATTTGGGAGAGAAAACTTGGTATGTTGGAAAATGATGGAATAGGAACATATGACAAGGATTTTGAGATAGTGTTAAGTCAGGGACTTCACAGGTGAGAACTCCTTTCATTTATATCTTGCTTTGCAGCAAACTACCCCCAAACTTATGGCATCAAATAAAAACAATTATTATTTTGTTCATGAATCAGCATGTGAAGCAAGCCTTGTCAGGAATGGCTCATTTTTTTAAATATTTTTTTTCTTTTTTTCTGAGAGGGAGAGAGAGAGACAGCATAAGCAGGGGAGGGTCAGAGAGAGATAGAGACACAGAATCTGAAACAGGCTCCAGGCTCTGAGCTAGCTGTCAACACAGAGCCCGACGCGGGGCTCGAACCCACCAACTGCGAGATCATAACCTGAGCGAAAGTCTGACGCTCAACTGACTGAGTCACCCAAGCACACCAAGGATGGCTTATTTCTGCTACTCACAGCATTATTTGGAGCACCCTCAGGGTGACTTCCTCACATGGCTGGTAAGGAAGTGCTGGCTGATATCAGAGAGCTCAACTGGGACTGTGAGCCAGGAGCTGTATTTCCTCCCCAAAGGTTGCTTGGGCTTCCGCATGGCATGGTGGTTGGGTCTCAAGAGCAACAACAGTTAGGAAGTGAAATTGCTCATTTTCAAGGCCTGGGCCCCCAAACTGGCACAGTATCTATTTGTCAAGCACTCACAGAGCCTAGATTCAGAGTGAGGGGAAGTCTTCATTTGGAAGACTGAGAAATAATTTTGGGGCCATGTTTTTACCATCACAAATTGGAGCTCAAGCATCAAGGTCAAAACTGATTTGAACAGGTTATTCTAGAAGGAAGATCTGAAGCAAGCAGAATGAGTGACTCCAGAGAGGCTGGAGCAAGGAAAGAGCAGAAGGTCCAAAACGAAATATCATTTTATTTACATTTGATGAATTAGTGAGGAAACGTGGTGGCAATAAAAAATATAGAAACATTGAAATGGGAACGATGACAAGGCAGTAGTTGCAGTGGATTATTTGCTTCTTATTTAGGTTTTTGTTTGTTTTATGTTTTAGCCCCCCAGAGAAAGAGAGAGAGAGAGAGAGAGAGAGAGAGAGAGAGCGAGCGAGCGCAAAGAGACCATAGGACTCATTAGCTCTTGCAAAACTTTCTCACCAAAGTGAGGGCTTCTCTGCTTACTGTGCCTTAGGGACAGAGGAGGCAGCTGACTCAAGTGTCCCGTGGAGTATGAAGTGCACACCTGCTTTGATGAAACCCATTGCCTACTCTGTGTGGACAAGAGGCCTATAATTTTGTGATGAAAAGCAACTGAAGCCTCTCTGGCTATTTGTTACAAAGGCATATATTTTAAGTAATACTCTCATGCAGCATTCAGCTGAGTCAGCTCTATTCATGGATCTTATAGAAACTACCAGGTGATCATCTTGAGCATAATTTTATGAGCATCTAATTTCTCCTAAAATCGCTAGAGCCTAATGTATCTTCTTACTAATCTTTGGATAATACTGACACTCTCCAAGTCTTTTGAAACAACTCTGCAGTTCTGAGATCACTCCAGGATTATTTAATTGGCTTGCCTCCTACCTCCCTCTCCGAAGACTGAAATAACAGGAATACATTCTTGCATGTCAAAGTAATAATTTAGCTCCATGCAGGATTCTCGCTGATGTGCCATTTGTTTTATGAATTTGCTCTAGATTTCTCAGCTCATGCTAGATTTTTTAAAATCATAAAATGACTCTAAATAATTAACTCTTGAAAGTGTCACTGTGTCCTCAAGAGAGATGAAAGGAGACAGAAAGAAAAGAGAGTGCTCACAAGGCACATATGTGTTTGTAAAGTGCCCTATATAACACTATAATGTCTATCTTCAAGATACTTTCATTTGGTAGTATTTAATCTTAAAAATTTCTTGAGAAAATATGTTTCTGTTACGTGGTTACGTTACAGTAAAAATCTGTTCACAAAGATACCTCTTTATTGTTTTTTATGTGCTACTTAAATGGTATTTAAGAGCATTATGGTAATGCTCTCATAAGAATAATCATAACTATTCCCAAAATATCACTAACAACAACAATAATGGCTTACATGTTCACAGCACTTACTATGTGCCCCAAATGTTTCACATATATTAAATCACCTAATCTACCCAGCAACTGTGTGAGCACTTAGCCGGTTGGTGTGTGATAATTGGTGGGTTTTTTGTCTACCTATTACTGTGCTGTTCTCCATTAGCCCATACCCGCTCCCATTTTTTATTTGATTGCATCATAGAATTGCTTAAGATACAGACATCCTGCATTGTTACTCAAATTTTTGTAAAGGATTTATTTCTTTGTTTATTATTGTTTGTTTATTATTTGAGAGAGAGAGCTAGCAAGTAGGGGAGAAGGGCAAAGGGAAAGAGAGAGAGAGAGAGAAAGAGAGAGAGAGAGAGAGGATCGGAAGCAGGCTCCATGATCAGCACAGAGCCTGATGTGGGGCTTGATCTCATGATGCTGGGATCATGACCTGGGCCGAAATCAAGAGTCAGATGCTCAACTGACTGAGCCACCCAGGCGCCTCACAATGTTACTCAAATTTGGTATTACATCTCCTGTATACTTCATTCCAAGTAAATAACTGTGCTCACCAATGTCTTATTATTCTTTGATCATTTCTAGTATGAAGATTTTTTTCCTTTATCCTCTGCTATACTTGAAATACATACCCATTCTCTATTGGCACTATTTCTTCTCAAATGTAAAATCCCATACCCAGTGTCATATACAAAATGTATTTCAGTTGATTTCTTAGCTGACTGTGAATTGTGTATCTCATGACCTATTAGCAAGGAATGAAAAGTGATTCTAAATCATCGGACTCACATGTCTGTAAGCCCTGGAAGAAAGGAAACACCCCCCTCTTTGTTGTGTATTCTGCATGACCTTCTATCTCCATACCAAGAAAAGTCTTTGCAATTTTACCAACCATGTGTTTAAGGATTCATTTACCTTTGTGGGTTTTTTTGTTTGTTTGATTTTTTTCGAGTTTATTTATTTATTTTGGAGGGAGAGAGAGAGAGTGCATGCACATGTGCAGGCGAGGGACAGAGAGAGAACCCAAGCAGGCTCTGTGCTGTCAGTATGCACAGAGCCTGATGCGGGGGCTCTATCTCACAAACCATGAGATCATAATCTGAACCAGCAGATCATGATGTGAGTCGGTTGCTTAGCTGACTGAGCCACCCAGGAGTCCCTGATTTTTTTGTTTTTTTTTTTGATCCTTTCTAATTATGAAGTACGTTAGCCAGGGGTTTTCAGTTTACTTGTTAAAAATTTCTGTTGGACTATCAAGCCCCAAAATGGAGGAAATGCAAGCCCAGTTCCATCTTTCTGCAGTAATCATTTTCTCAATATCATCATTTATGATACTTTCACTCAAACTGAGGAAAGCCTGTGACTGTGGTTACATAACAATTAACAATAGTTGGCATATTTTTTCTTCCATTAAGATAGGAAATGTAAAACGTATTCCACTAAGTATTTATTTATTGAGCACACAATAGCATAGAAATACACATACTCTTACCAGAGGCTCTTTCAATACATGTTAATAATAATAATTTGCATTTGTCATGTTAATTCTCAAATATCATCTATATTTATAGTGAAGGTTAAGGAAACTGAGGCAGAGATGTGGATCACACACACAATAAATCTTTGGAGCACTGGGACTAGAAGCTAAGCTACCTGACCAGTCCTGTATAGTTTCTTGAAATTGGTGAGGTCATACTGCTCATTTTAAATATCAAAATTACTGGAAGTCTTCCCTGACCCATTTTGTACTTTGAGCTCCTGGCATGGTTGTTCATTAGCTGTGTACTAAAGATATGATTATATGCATAGCATTCAAGATCCATTTGATTTTATTAATAGCTTCCCAACTGCATAGCGAGTGGTTTACAGGTGTATGGAGATCTTTATTCCCTTCAGTCCTCAGGACCTACAGCAGAAAGAGGGTGTTGAGTAGTGAACAGCCTCATGTTTACCCCTGTGTGCTATAAAAATATTATCATTTTCTGAGTGTGCCATGCCATGTAAATCTAAACTAAAAATCACATGTTTAAGACACATATTACTCTTAAGAAAAATTTTTATGGTGCTGATTGAAATTCCAATTAAGAACTTCTTGAAAGAGCAACTGGCTGAACCTATGGAAAACAGGAGGAATAAACTAATGAAGACAAATGGAAAAAGAGAGAGTTGACATGACAATGATCACAGGTGTACAATAATTAAAGGGTTTGTGAGAAAGTAATTTTCCTGAGCTTATTCAAGTACGTATAAACTTTCAGTGAAATTGAAGACTTCTAAGAGAATAAAAATCTCTGAGATTGATCTCACAAGAGATCCATGACCATGGAAGAAATGGGGAGCATTTTCAAAGAATAAGCCTCCAAAACATGCTAAGTCAATAGTTTCAGAAATGAATTTTCTAAAAACTTTGAGACATAGAGAACTTCAATGCTATTTACGTTGTTGTAGGCAACTGAAAAAAGTAATAATTCCAAAATATTTTTACAAATCAGCAGGAGATGATAACAGAACCTTAAAACCTGTACATAAAATTAAGAGTACTAATCTCATCAATGAATATCTATAGAATCATAAGAATATGAATCAGAAATAGCAGGGCATTAACAAGTGATATACCATGATCCTGAAATGAAGTGGGCTATGTTAGGTGTGCAAGTGTAGATTTGTGTTAGGTAGTCTAACAATGCACTTTCCCTTATTAATAGGTAAAAGGAGAAAAAGATTGCTCTTAAATACATGCATAAATTAATCTGGCAAAATTAGATACAAAATTTTGAATTTAAAAAATATATATGAATATAATACAAATGAGAACAGTTTTCTTCTTCTGAGATGGACCTCAAACAATCGATGATTAATTGTGAAATGAAAGATTTCTCAGTAATGTTGGAAACAGGAATGATGACCACTTATCACTGTTACTATTTAAAATTACTAGGAATTTTTTTTAAACCATTTTTTTAAAATGTTTTTTTTTATTTGTAGGAGAGAGAGAGAGAGAGGGACAGCGTGAGCAGGGGAGGGTCAGAGAGAGAGGGAGTCACAGACTGAAACAGGCTCCAGGCTCTGAGCTGGCAGTCAGCACAGAGCCCGACGCGGGGCTCGAACCCACGAACCGCGAGATCATGACCTAAGCGAAAGTCGGACGCTTAACCGACTAAGCCACCCAGACGCCCCTAAAATTACTAGGAATTTTGAACTCCATAATTAGGTAAAAGAAAGAATTGAAAGGTATTCAAAACTAGGAGTCAAGAGAAACTATTGGAATTATTTGCATGTAATATGCTATGTAGAGAGAGTTCAAGAAATATAACTACAAATATAAATAGTAAGAGAATTCAATAAAGTTGTGAGTCATAAAAGGGGAAAACAAAAATTAGTAGTCTTTATGTAATAATAGACTATAAAATATAATGGATGGAAAGGTTTCATTTACAATAGCAAATCTATTTCAATTATCTAGGCATAAACATTCAGCGTATAGGGACACAAATACAGAAGAAGGCTTACAAAAGAGAAATTTAAAATTAAACTAGGGCACATTTTAGAAATGAGATTTTAATTAATGGGAAGACACATCTTATTCATATATAGCAATACTCAATAGTGTTCTTATGTCAGGTCCCGCTAACTCAATTTACAAATGAATGTAATGTGCTGGAAAAATATCAAAAACTCTTCTAAAATTGACTAATACTACCAATGTTCATGTGGAAAAATAAGAATATGAGATCTGTCAGCAAAGATCTGAAAAAGAAGAGTAATGAAGGGCGGATTCTGTACTTCTACTAAGACATGTTACAATGTCATAATATCACAAACAGTTTAGGATTGGTATAAGCAGGTAAGTTGAAATGGAAGTATTCAAGATAGTTGAGGAATCAATTCAATTAAATACCAAATTTTACAAGTCAAAGAAAGGAATTTAAGATGCAATATTCAGTAATTATTGGGGAGGCATTGGCTAACTCTTGGCAAACGTTGAGATTCTACCCATCTCCTACTATCAGCTAAATTATAGGTAAATAAAGGATCTGAAAAAATAGTATCACTGAATTATAGAAAATAACTGGTGAACGTTGGTATATGTGCATGATGTATGCCTTTCCATGCATCATAGTGCATAGTGCATGTGTGCATAATTAAAGATTGGTAATTTTGATCAGAATTAGAAATAACTGTAGGGGGAAATCATGAACAGAGTCAAAAACACAAACGTGAGGCTGATTTTCTTATATATACCAAAACAATTGTAGCAAATATCAGAAACTAATTAATAGAAAAATATATTCAAAGTCATGAATCAACCACATATTGTAAAAGGAATTAGGAATGCAAGTAGCAAATAACTTTGAAAATGTTTAATTTCACAGCAAAAATCAGTGAAACATCTTTCAGGTTGGCAAAGGTGTAAAAAAAACAAGGCTCAGTCAGCACTAGTTTCGTGAAATAGACTTTTTCATGGTGCTGGGGCTCAGAGAGAAGTGTATAAATTCTCTGGGTGACGGTTGACAGTGTTTCAACAACCACATCAGTGACAACAAACGTTGCTCACACTGATTCGGGAATTTTTATCTATGGTTATACAAGTGATGTAAAATAATACTGATGTATACATACTTCTAGGTTATGTGTAGAAACACTTTTGAAGACCGTCAGGAAACTCCATGGCTCTTTTCTGTGGGTTGCAAGGAAGAGAATTTTACTTTCTACTTCTTAAACATTTTTGTAATATCTGAGTTATTACTTTAGTTTTAAAAGGTTAAAAAAGGGGCGCCTGGGTGGCTTAGTCGGTTAAGTGTCCGACTTTCGCTTAGGTCATGATCTCGCGGTTCGTGGGTTCGAGCCCCGCGTCGGGCTCTGTGCAGACTGCCAGCTCAGAGCCTGGAGCCTATTTCGGAGTCTGTGACTCCCTCTCTCTCTGACCCTCCCCTGCTCACGCTGTCTCTCTCTCTCTCTCTCCTAGAAATAAATAAAAATTAAAAAAAAGGTTAAAAAAATAGCCACCCATGCATATAAATAAAGAAATGTATTTCCTTGTGTCGTTTCCCTCCTTTGCTGCTGCAGAGAATGCATGACTGTAGATAGTTCCTTGCCGCCTTCATGTAATACTTTGCAATGATCACTTCGGGCACATGTTTCCACCCTAAACTGACTTCTGTATAAGAGGAAGTATTATATAATTGGCTTCTGGTTGGCTTAGATGGAAAAGGTCAGAATCCTGGGCGAGCGATTGTCTGGAAGATGACCTCCAAAAATAGAGCATTAAAACCTGAAAGATTTGACAAGTGGGGGCAGACCCAGATTTCACCCCTGACAATTTCCTAATTGAGAAGTGAGAGTAGTTAGTCTGTTTTAGAGACACAGAAGAAAGGTCAGTTGGGACACGAAATAAGGTTGTCCTGAGTTTCAGGATCATGAAAATGCAAGTCACTGTTACCTCTTACCCGGAGTACTGCAGCTGAAAGGGTAATTCCATTGTCTGTTTTGCTTGGTCATTTATAGTTTCTTGTATCCAACACTTTATTTGCCTGGCTTTGACACTTTCTCTATTTGTTCCATATTTGTATGTTTTGTGGCCCAATTATATTTAATATTTTCTTATAATGGAGGATGTTTCCTTTTATGTTTTTTTCTTATTATGCTAACACTTTATTCGGTGTTTAATGCTAACAAACTTTCTTGAGTTCATCTCTTTGTTAGCTTCAGATTTCATGCATTTTAGCCTTTGACCCTCTTTGTGATTCCTCTTCCTTAATTTCCACTCAACTACCTCAGCTGTGTCTTTGTATTCATACTCAAGCCAAATTAATTTTCCCCTAGTTCCTCTTGGGTTAGACTCCTTTTTTTAGCTTCTTATTATTTAAGAGGTAAAATCCAAATGAAAATCCTGAGTTCTTAGTGTCTCACCACACAGCCCCAATTATCTGTCTAACTGTATCACTACATTGTTTTCTATTAAGATTTCACTGCAGCCAAACTGGTTGGCCATGGTCCTTTGAACACATACTTGTTCATTTCTACTTCAGTATTTTTCTCCCTTAAATCCAGTTTTTGTGTAGATTGACTTTCATTTTTCTATTTGGGCTCACCAACAGTGTTGTCACTGTTTTGGATTTTAGCTACTCTAATAGATGTTTAGTAGTATCTCATTTTTGTTTTAATTTTTAATTCCCTAACGGCATGTGATGGAGCACATGTTTTTCATATATGCTTTTTTGGTATCTGTACCTATTGGTGATGTGTCTGTTCAGATCTTCTGCCTATTTTTTAATTGAGTTATTTCAGTTTTTGTAAGTTTGTTGAGTTTTGACATTCTGAGTTGAGCTGTCTGCTTTGGAGGCCTTTATAACATGTGTATTTTGAAATGTTTTCTCACAGTCTATAACTTGTCTTTTCATTTCCATATGGAGGTCATTTGCAGAGTAGACATCTTATGTTTTAATTAAAAAACTTTCATTTTTCTTTCTTGGCTCCTGTTTTTGGTGTTGTGTCTAAAACGTCATCACGAATCTCAAGGACATCTAGATTTCCTTCTATGTTATTCTGGAGGTGTTTTTTAGCTGGAATTTAACATTAACACCTGTAATCCATTTTGAATGAAATTTTGTGAAAGGTGTAAGGACTATGTCCTGATTCAATGTTTTGCCTCTGGACGTCCCACTGTTTGAGCACAATTTGTTGAAATGGCTTCTTTCTCTAACCAATTTCCTTTGCTTCTGTGTCAAACATCGATTAGCAATATTTGTGTGGTATTATTTCTGGGCTATCTATTTGGTGGCAACAGACTGTTTTTCTACTCTTTTGCCAAAACCACACTTTCTTGAGGATTGTAGCTTTATAGTAAGTCTTGAAGTTAGATAGTGTCAGTTCTCCAACTTTGTTCTTTAGTAATAACTGTCGTGGGCCTGTTGCCTCTCCATGTAAATAAACATCAGAATCAGTTTGTGGACAACTACAAACAAATTTCTGGGATTTTGATGGGGATTACATGGAATGTATAGATCAAAATAGAAATGGCTGATATCTTAACAGTATTATGTCTTCTTACCCATGAACATGGAATAGCTCTTCCCCTATTTAGATCTTCTTCAATGTTTTTCACCAGAATTTTGTAATTTTCCTCATATGGATCCAACACACAGTTCATTAGGTATGTACCTAAGTATATTTTTAGTGCTAATGTAAATAGTTTTTGTTTTTATTGTATTATACTTATTATTTTATTGTATTATTGTTGTTGGAATATAGAAATGTATTAGACTTTTGTATATTAATCTTGAATTCTGCAATCTTGCAGTAATTACTTTATAGTTCCAGGAAGTTTTGCTGTTGATTCTTTGGGATTTTTTATACAGAAAATCAAACGTAGACCGTTTTGTTTCTTCCCTCCCAATCTGTATGCCTTTTATTGTCTTTTCTTGTCGTTTTGCATTAGGGCTAGCACTGCCAGTACAATTGAATAGGAATAGTGAGATAGGATATTTTTGTCTTATTCCTGATCTTAGGGAGGAAGCATCAAGTTTTGTTTTGTTTTAACCATTAAGTATGATGTCGGCCACTACATTTCTTGTAGGTGTGTGTGTGTGTGTACATATTTTTATCATATTGAGGAAGTTCTCCTCTGCTACTAGTTAGCTGGGGATTTTTATCATGAATGAGCATTGAATTTTCTTAAATGCTTTTTTTTTTGCATATGATTGGGGGATTTTTCTACTTTATCCTATTTATGTGATAGATTATTTTCATTGATTTTTGAATGTTGAACCAGCCTTGCACCGCTGGAGTCAATCCCACATGGGCGTGGTGTATAATATTTTGTGCATAATTGGATTCAATTAGCTAATATTTTGTTGAGGATTTTTAGAGAGGTATTGGTCTGTAAACTTCCTTTCTTGTAATGTCTTTATCTGGTTTTGGTATTAGGGTGATGATGGCCTCACAGAATGAATTAGAAAGTATCTCATCCTTTTTGTCTTTTTTTTTTTTTTTTTTTTGGGGTTTTGT